>NW_024065959.1:269-307314 GCF_011947395.1 Colletotrichum karsti
TGGGTAAAAAGACGCATAATTGCATCTTATATATTACCTATCCTTAGTTTATACATATAAATAAGTAATTTAATAAAACGACTAAATAAATAAAGAGTAAACCCTTTATTTATTCTTATATAATAAACTAAGAGTGAATCTTCCGTTTATTCCTATATAATAGGTTTAGGTTTTATTCACTATAATAATAGCTTATTCTTATAAAAGTAAGCTATATATATAATATATACCTTAAGGAGGTATATAAGAATAAGAAGAAGAAATAATAATAAAATAATCTCTATTTTATTCTTTATAAAATCTAATAATAGAGATAACTATATAAATCCTTATATAAAAATATTCTATAAAAAGAGCTCTATAAATTAAGGATTATAAAGCATAGACCACTTAGTAGCCTAAGCTTAATGACGTTATACACGTGATAATACGTTTCAGAAGACTTCTTCTTCTCCTCACTTCCTCAGGTTAGATTTAGAACTTATAGAATATAATAACACTTTAACATTCTTCTATATCACTCTCTATACGTTATTCTATTAAAAATAATACTTACTTATACTTAAATTTATTAAATTCTATTATAATATACGCTAGCCTATTATATTATACTATATAGGCGCCTTCTAAGCCCCTCTAGCTACTTATATACCTATTCTAACACTAATTAGGTCTATAGATAGAAACTTAAGCTATTTAATAGATAATTTATAACTTTTAGACTAAACTAAAAATACTCTATAAGATATCTCTATAATATTAATATAAACTAATAAAACTATTAATAAGATAAATATATAGTCTATAGAGAAGATAAAGCTAAAGTATAATAAATTAGCTAGAATAGATCTAACTTATTATAACTAGAAATCTATTAAACTAAATAGTTAAAAAAAACTAAACTTACCTATTAGAACTAAGGGATAATAATAAGTAAATAAAATAAAGTCTCTATATAGTATAATAAAGATATATTTAGCTTAATAATATAAATATATTTAAGTTTAAATATAGCTTAATAGAAAATTAACTATTACTATAATAAATAGTAAAGCTTAAAGTAACTTTATTTCTTTAAGATAAATAAATTTATAAAATATAATATAATAATAAAAGGGAGTAAAGAACTACTATAAACTTAATAATATAGAAGGAGAATAGGTTTAATATAATAGAGAATATATTATTATAGAGATAATATAACTCCCTTTATAGATCTATAATTAAAATAAATACCTTTTATTTAATATTATAAAAATAAGAAATAAATATAATATTATCCTTAAAAGACTATAGCTATATAATAATAACCTATAGATAAATTAGAAAATAAGCTAACTCTAATAGAAATAAGACTTAGTTATTAAGTAGTAACTTATAAAGAGTACCTTAAATAAGTATCTAGTAACTCCTTAAATAAGAAGATTTATTACCTATTTAAAAATTAAGGATAAAAATATTAAGATATTATTAGTAATAGATATTAATAAAAATAATTATCTTTTATTTATCTTAAATAAATATTAAGTTTATAATAAACTATTTATAAAAAAACTTAAGACTAAACTATTAGAATATAAATCTTTTAATTATAAGATTAAGCTAAAAAAAGGGAAAGAACTAATATATAGCTTAATTTATAGACTATTTTAAGATAAGATATAATATTTAGATAAGTAGCTAAAAGAAAACCTTAAAAAAGGATATATTAAACCTTTAATATTACTAATAGGATATTTAATCCTATTTATATTTAAGAAAAATAAAAAGAAGTAACTATATATTAACTACTAAAAACTTAATAATATTACTATTAAGAACTATTACTTATTACTATTTATTTCTAAACTATAAGACCTATTATATAGAGTAAATTAGTTTATAGCTTTTAATCTTAAAGGAGCTTATAACTTAATCTATATTAAGAATAATAATATATAGAAAGCTACTTTTTAAATATATAGAGGATATTTTAAAACCCTTATTATACCTTTTAGTCTTATTAATATATTAATAACCTTTTAGAGTATAATTAATTATATTTTATAAGAATATATTAATATATATATTATTATATACCTAGATAATATCTTTATTTTCTTAAAAATAATAAATAAATATAAGTAATATATATATAAAGTACTTAAGATACTATAAGATATTAAACTATTAATAAAACTAAAAAAAGAAATTCTATATTTAAGAAGTTAATTACTTTAGATTTATTATTATTTTAGAAATTATTAAAATAAATAAGAAAAAGATTAAAGTAATTTAGAGATAGCTAATACCTTAAAATATTAAGGATATTTAATTATTTCTTAAATTAATTAACTTTTATTAATACTTTATTAAAAACTATATTAAAACTAGTTAAAGCTTTATAGAGCTTATTTAAAAAGATAAACCCTTTAAGTAGATAAAATAATACTAAAAAGACTTTAACTAAATTAAGTAGTATATAGTAAATAATATTATTCTATATATATTAAACTTAAAAAAACCCTTTAAAGTTAAAATAGATATCTCTAACTTTATAATAGGAGTATAACTCTTATAATAAGATCTAAAAGGATAACTATAACTTATTATCTTTCTCTCTAAAAAGCTTAATAGATTAGAATTTAACTATTAGATTTATAATAAAGAACTTATAGTAATTATTAAAGTATTTAAGAAATAGAGACCTTATCTCTTAAGAACTAAATATTTAATAAAAGTCTTTATAAACTATAAGAACCTCTTATACTTTATTACTTTAAAGAACTTAAATAAAAGATAAATTAAATAGTTAGAGTTTTTATTTAAATTTAATTTTAAAATTATTTACTATAAAGAATCTAAAAATAGATAAACTAATACTTTAAGTAGATAAATAGATTATAACGTCTTAATACTTAAGGAAATATAAGTTATTTTTAAAATAAATTAAAAAAGTAACTTTATATTAGCTATTAAACTTCTATATATAGCTAAAAACAATAATACTAACTTAACTAGAAGAATATCTATTAAAGCTATTATAAAAATATATATTATATTTATATATAGTTATTAAGATATAACTAAAATATAGAAATATATTAAATAATGCTATAATAAAATAGCTATATAATAAGAAATATCTTTAGTAATTAGGGACTATAAGGTTTATATAAAAAGTAAACCTAATTAATATTAACCTTATAATAAGATATAGCTACTCTTAATACTATAAATAGTATAGAAATTAATCTTATTAAACTTTATTATTAAGCTATTTAACTCTAAAGAACTAATAACTAAGGTTAGTTATAATAATATCTTTATTATTATTAATAGACTTATAAAGTACTTATACTTTATCCCCTATATAAAGTTTAATACTATAAAAGACCTTACCTATAGGTTTCTATAAATAGCTATTAGTTAATATAAAATACTAAAGAAAATTATATCTAATAGGGATAAGTTATTTACTTTTAAGTTTCAAAGATCTCTAATCTTATAGTTAGAATCTAATTATAAGATATTTACTATTTTTTATTTATAAACTAATAGCTAAATAAAATAAATTAACTAAATTATCAAAATCTATTTATATTACTATATTAACTACTAATAAGATAATTAAGTCTAATTACTATTTATAGCTTAATTTACTTATAATAATATAATAAGAGAAAGTATAAAAGAATTATTATTCTATTTAAACTATAAATTTAACTTAATAGCGTATAGAAAACTATAATAAGGCTTAATAGCTCTAAAAGCTATAATAGATATTAATAAACTTAAGGAAATCTAATAGGAACTCCTAAGAGAACTTAAATTTATATATAAATAAATATATAGATATATTAATACCTTAAGAGTTAAGGGACTAACTCTAAAGGAGGGGAATAATATATACCTTCTCTATTAGAATATTAAAACTAAATAACTAAGTAATAAGTTAGACTTTAAGAAACTTAAACCTTTTAAAATTATAAAGAAGATATTTAATATTAACTTTAAACTTATATTATTAAATACTATAAAGTACTATTTAGTTTTTTATATCTTACTTTTCAAAAAAGTACTATAAGAATCCTATATATAAGACTATATTAAAGTTAACTTAAAATAAAAATATAAAGTTAACTAGATCCTTAATTACTAGGAATATAAGGGATAAGATAAATATTTAGTAAAATAAAAAGGTTATAAATATAAAGAAAATATATAGAAACTAATAAAATACCTTTATTATTTAGAGTAGCTATATAATAAATACTAATAGATAAAAGAACTTTAATAAAATAAATAAAGTATTTAGGACTTTTAAGAAACCTATAAGCTAAAAAGTAAATAAGAAATTTAAAGTATTAAAATTTTAATTACTTAGTATATTAAAAAGATTTATAGTACTTTAAGTACTTACTAACTAAGCCTCCTATATAGAAGATAACTTAGCTAGAGGAACCTGCTCTAACTTATCTACCTCTATTATTACTTTAGTCTCTTATTAACTCTTTTTAAAAACTATCTATTTTACTTTATAAATATAATCTAACTTTATAAAAACTTTATTTACTTTAGACTATACCTTCTATAGTACCTCTATTTACTTTTAAAATAATTCTTTTACCTCCTCCTCTTTATTATTAAGGTAATAAAACTTAATTATAAGGTATTTTATTATAAAAATAAAATTAATAAAGGGAGTAATAAAAGAAATAAAATAGAAAAATAAATATTAATAAATAGTATCTTTTAATATATTATAAGATTTTTAAGTACTATCTATATTAATATATTCTCTATAAACTAGAGAGCTAAGTAATATCTTATAATATAAGCCTTTAAAATAATAATAATAATAAAGTATAACTTTAAAACCCTTTATAATAATCTTAAGTAAATAGTAATAATAATAAAGAGTAAATATTATAAGAGAATTAGGAATATAACTTAATATAGTATTAATATTATAAAAATTAGGAAATATAATTAATACCTCTCTAACCTAAAAGATACTATCTATTTATATTAATTTAAGAGATTAAACCTTTAAAGAGAGAACCTAATATTATAACCTATTAGATATAACTAATAGGACTAAAGCCTATAGAGAGCTAAATAGTTATAATAATACTTTATATATAGGATTATAGGAATAAAAGGGATTTCTTAAAATAGAAAAACTATAATATAAGTTATATAATAATAAGATAAAACTAAATAAGGAAAATAAAAAACTAAATATTTAATTAAGACTATTAAATACTTATTTATAATTACTAAGTATTTATTAATATTAATAATATAATTAATAAAAAGAGTAAAAGATATTATTTAAGACTTATATATAGGATAGACTTAAGTCTACTTAAGAATAGACTTCTATAGCTCTTTAGTAATTAACTTATAATTATTATTTATAATACTTTTAGTTATACCTAAGTAATAATTACTCTATAACTCTTATTAAGGACTTAACTAATTATTAAGCCTTTTAAAGACCTATAATTACTTAATTAGACCTATAGAATAACTAATAACTATTATTATTATTATTACCTAACTTATTATTAATATAAACCCTACTATTAGTTAGCTAGCTATAATACCTTATAGCTAGATATTTTAAAGTATAATATATAGTATTAAGAAGAAGCCCTATTTCTTTTAGGAAAAAGAGTATAATAATATTAACTTTATAAAGTATATTAAGTATATCCTTTTTCTTATTAGAGACTTCTATTATAGTTACTTAGGAGTTATTTTTTAATAGGATAATACCCCTATTTATTAAGTTTAAGCTATTAAGGACTAGCTACTCTAAAATAATATTAAAGTTATTAAATAGCTAGCTAGATTATTAGATTTATTACTTATTAAGAACGTTTAATCCTAGATAAAGCACTATATTAAGCTTAACTATAATATTAAGTCTCTTAAGCTCTTATAACTATATACTGCTATTTAAGAGGCTTAAGATACTATCCCTTATAAATACCTATTTAAATTAGCCTATTTAGTAGTAGTAAGGATAGAGGAGTATATCTAGTATAGAGGAGAGATAGTACTATAGTAATAGTAATAATAGTATAAAAACTACTTACTTATATTAATATATTTATTTTACCCTAAAATATATAATGTTTAAAGTACTAGAGACCTTAAATTACCCCCTAGTTGCTCCCTATACTACTAACCTATAAAGTACCGCACTAACCTTTTAGATGCTGGGATAGGTGTATGATGCGAATGGCCTAATTATGGTGTTTGCCCCCCTGGAAATAGCATCCAGGCAGCACACGGAGCACACTTTTCCGATCTTGAGGTCACAAGCAAGTGCAAGGGGAGTTGGTTGATGAGCTCTTACTAAGACCTCTAGGATGTCGGGTTGCTTAGTTAATTTGATAAGAGCTCCTGTGCTCTGCTCGGGCTGCGATTCTGTTGGGTTGTGGTGCTTGTTTCCCTACCTTACAAGCCACCCGGGGACACTCAGTGAGGTGGCCACATGGCGAGCATTTCATTCATTGGAAGCTCATGTTGGAGTCAACCAGACTCGGAATTGGTCATGGACTTACATGAAAAGCTGTGGCAACGACATTCAAGTGAATACCAGCCTCAATCATCTTTTTCAGCCAAACCGTCTCGCAGTCCTTGAGGACATCTTCCATCGTTTGAGATTCTCTGCTAGTTACGCAGCACGTCGAATCCTTCGGCAGGATTCAATTGGTTGGTTTGCGCCAACAACCAACACACTCCGGGCGAAAGTCCCTTTCTAGACAGGGCGACGTAACGCGTGAAATTAGCCGTGATCAAATTCTCTCTTAAAAGCCTCGCGACCCCTTTTCGCGAGCTTCCTACGATTGCCTCAACTTTCCAACGGCTCCGTAGTCATCACCGAATCACCCCAAACCATTCCCTCAAGACCGGCAACCAACAATGAAGACATCGCAACTCGTTCTCGCCGCAGCCGCAGCGGCTCTGCTTTCAATTGCAGACGCGCAGACGACGTTCATGCCCCCCGTGACGGCGCCGGCCCGACCTTTCTTCATCTACGACTCCCACCCAACAGGCAGCCTCGAAGGCTCCATCGTCAGCATCGACATCGAGGGAAGAACAGAAACCTGGCAGCTGGCGTGCCCGACTGCCAACAAAGCCTGCCTGGCAGAGAGCTACTACCCGGTCAACGTCACCCACATGAGAGGATCGGTCTGGGCGGCGTCGAACACGGCGACCGCGGGCGTGACCAAGTTCTGGCAGTGCGACCTCGGCACCGGCAGCGACGACGCGATCTCGAACCAAGGCGGATGGTGCTCCGTGACGACGACGTCCGGCGGCTCGACCAAAGTGGGCGAAAAGACGGCCGTCGACTCCTGCTTCGTGGATGTGCGAAGCGTCATCGCCGAAATCACCGGAGGTCTGGAGAAGATAAGCTACACGGGCGGAGGCTATCCTGCGTCGTACTACTTGTCGGTGCTGGACGAAATGACCAAGTCGTGCCCGCCGTTTACCAGCGCTGCGCCTGTTGAGACGTTGGGAACAGCAGCGACCACTGGGAATGCCGCAACGGGGGCATCTGGCAGCTCGTCATTGCCGACGGAGACGGGGACGGCTTCCGGCAGTGCGGCGCCGTCCGGGTCGGCCCCACCCAGTGGGTCGGGCCGGATGTTGGCGAGCATGCCGTTGGCTTGCGGAGCCGTGGTGGTGATGGGTATCGCCGCGCTGCTTTGATGAATGGAGCATGGACGGAATCCGAAGAGCATATATTAGGAGATACCCCATAAAGTAAAACGCCTCAGCGGCTGTTGAATGGACCATTTTCGCGTTTTCATCAAGGGGTTACCCCGCGAAAGCTTCTCCACGTTCCGAGGAATATGCAGGCCGACTGTGCGCTCACACACCACATAGACGTGTAAGTTCGGGCCAGGTGAAGTCAATGTCAGTCTTGGTTGACAGGTTTGCGTGGTAGGGCATGACACATTGCCCGAATACGCGGGACTCCCGTTTCTACCCCGCCTGTTCGGTGCGAGCGCTTCGGCAGGACCTTGGTGGTTGAGATCAGGGATTAAGCTTCGTAGCATTCCCTCACAGTTTCACAATGGCTTGAAACTCTCTGCCCGCCGGAGAGGCTTTCAGAACGCGTATGCCTCCATTCAGAAATCTCAAATCATGTCGCGAGTGGTGATTGGCTCAGCAACTCGTTGTGCCGGTGGGCACTAGGTCGCCTGTGAGCCCCGAATTGAACTTGTATTTAAGCTTGAAGTTAGCAACTCAAGATCATGGCCGATCGTACTTGATAAGAGCAAGGTTGCGAAGGACGATTCTTCACATTCTTCGAGACGTGTTCTTTGCGTCAGGGGTTGACGGCCTGAGCTCTTTCGCCGCGAAACAATTGGGTTGCAGACAGCGTAGCGAGCCTCGGCTACGATGACATGCACAAGTGAAAGTCAAGTCAAGTGTCAAGTCAGGGACTCACAGCAACTCGAGGTAGCACGCAAGGTGGGACTTGAAGGCTTACCTAAAGCCAGCATTAGCCTGCGACCGGAATAGACAGAAGCTCGGAATTCGATTTGTTTTCTTTCCTCTTTCTTATGCATAGTCTTGGGGCCAAAACAGGGGATATCTTACACCATGACGAGACCCTCCAACATCCACTACTGCAATTGCCTATCTCTTCCATAGGTTCTCAGGAGAGCACCGCCCAGCGGAATAACAGGCAATTGATACAGGCGCTAGCAGGTTCCAGTGTACCTAGTATTTTCCTGGCTGGGGAAGCACAGACTCAGAACCCGAGAAAGCACAGGGCAGCTCAGGTCCGGGCCTACTTCCGGTGGCGCCTGCCAGCTGGGCTTGCAGCTTCTGCCATGTCCATGTCCAGGTGTCCAGGTCCAGCTGAAGGTCCATGTCCTGGAATTGATTTCTTATTGCCTTTGCATTTTTCTTTCTCTTCTGTTCGCCTCGCCGCATCTTCTGCACCAACCCGACCTGACGTTTGCTTTTCCTCTCGAACCGACCTCAGTCCCTGACCACTCGTCTCTTGGGCCCGGCCGTCGCTTAGCCCGGCGTTTCTCTTTCTCTCTGTCTCTCTCCTTTCCTCTCGAGACGGGCCACGGGGTTTGCGCGCCAGCTCAGTCTGAAGCGATGCGACAAGCCATGTTTCCTCACCCAGAAATCGAATAATGCATTGCGTACCTAACCCAGCGTCCGCCGGAACCCAGCCTTTCGTCTTGCCCTCCACTTCCCCTGGCTCTGCCGCCAGCTTCCGTTGGACTGCTTAAGGCAACCCCCCTTCAATTCAGTTGACCACCAACGCCTTTCTCGACACGAGCCTCCCAATCCGCCGGGCCATTACGACGCATCAGAACGCGGCAACGGTATCCCGACCCTTTGGCGATCGGAGCTCCAGGCCAGCCCCAGCCTGGCCTCTTCCACCAACTCACGCTCGTTATCGTAACCGTATCCCCTTGGCTCCCTTAGCCCCGCCGCCAGTCCGCCCGCTGCTGCTTCGTCCTATCTTTCGCAACCCCTCCCCGCCCGTCCAAGCTCTATCGCAACTACACACCATGCCTACCTACCTGTGTCACGGCTTTCGGTGGGATCGTCGAAGTATTCGAGTCTTTGTTGTCGTGCAGAACATTGACGACGCCGCACCCGAATGGATCATCGCACCAAACTCGTCCCCCGCCATACTCGAGTCCTTCTACTCCCTGTTCGACTTCCTGCCCGAGCCGCCTCCCGAAGATACCGACGCCCAAAGAGACAAGAAGAAGCGCAACAAGAACAAACCTCCCAAGGCCGGAGTCTTGCGCAACGAATACGATGTCCCGCCATCCACCGTTCCTCCCGAGGAGGATGATGTGTTGCAGAACAGTTGGAGCGCCGTGAAGCTGCTCGAGGAGTACGACCCGACCGATCTGAGCTATGTCAGCCGTCCCTACGCATATGTGGCCGATCATGTGGTGCGCATCGACCTGAGCAACTCGATAACGGAAGAAATCATGCGGTACGAAGAGCGGCTGGGCGAGACCAAGGCTATGGCCAGCGCTCCTAGCGACGAGTACATCAAGGCCAAGAAGGGCTCGGCATCAGGGAAGAAGGCCGGCTGGTTTGAGAAGCTGAGGGACCAGCTGCAACGAGGAGAAGACATCCGGTGGTACGTCGTGGTCTGCGGCGATGAAGTGCGTGACTATCCCGAAGATATGGTTGCATTCAAGGAACAGCAGGCAATGGATGAGAACCAACGGGAAGACAATGGAAGCGAGACCCCGAGGGGCCGTGATAGGAGTGCAGGCCCGTCATCGAGACCGGCAGCTTCGCCCATCTCCAGCGTACCAGCCAGCCAATTCGCTTCGGCAATGTCTCCAGAAAAACCTCAAGTATCGCCGAAGGAGGCAGGATTGCCCTACGGTACTCTTTTCCAGCATCCCAACATGAACACGGGCGAAGCACCTGCGTTGTTGCAACCGAAACCCTCCATGGACTTCAGACCCAAGACGCCCAAGGGCGGTGGCTTCAGGAGGCTTTTCGGGAAAAAAGGCGACGAACCATGAGAGCTGGAAGCTCGACAGACCGTTTCTTTCAAACAAGAGAACTGCCATGTATACTTGTCACATTCACGGTGCTATCCAGGACACCGCACGATATCCTCGGTTTCGGGCTAATGAAGCCGACTCAACTGCCCATGCGGCAATGCTGAACACGATATAAAGCGAAGGCGTATAATAAAATGATTTAATTAATTCAAACAGAGTAAAGAACGACGGCCATCACGATGACTTACCCCTGCCTTACTCGTTGTTCTCCCGCATCCCGCTAACCCCAGCCGCAGTGTGCGGCCCCCAGCAACCCCAGCTTCCCGTTTGAAGCGAGGCAGGGGTTAGCTTGCTACGTCATTGGTAGAGCTCATCGCACCTGAGCTCCGTGGCTGTTCCAGTTCCAGTTCCAGTTACTCAAGCAGTAAAGCGCCTAGCTCAACACACCAACACGAGCTAGACTTGTTGGCGACCGCCCATTTTCCATGCGGCGGAACGGTCCAACTACCATACTTGCGTCGTGCGAACCTCTTGGCGAGCCGAACACCTTCACCTGCTCTCTTTCCATGACTTGACAGCTCCTGCCAGTCTCGCGCCTGCGACTGGACGCGACACATAGTTGCCCCCTAACATGGAAGGATACTCGAGGCTTCAGGTGCCTGGCACCTCTCCGAGGCCCGGCGAAGCATCGCCATCATTCGCGCAGACCACCGCCGAGTTCAACATGGACAGCGACCTCGATCTCGACGATGCGGAGGAAGACTTGCACCTCCACGAAGCAGAGCTCGGCAACGGCCATGCATACGAGCTCAAGCCCCTGAGGAAGTCACCCACGGAAGCTGAAGATGAATGGGCCGCTGATGCGCCATTGCAAAGGCGCATGAGCTCCAGTACCGTAGCGAGCTTCCAACTATATACTCCGGATGAAGAGGCTGCCGTTGTACGCAAGCTCGATCGACGACTGGTGTTGTTCGTGGCGCTGCTGTTCATGCTGAGCTTCCTGGATCGGTCAAGTACGTTTGTCATGTAGCTATCCCCGACTTTTCTGACACGGCATCTATCTAGACATCGGCAACGCGCGCATAGCTGGCATGGATGAGGACCTACAGTCTAAGCCGCCATGGGACGGATGGTACCAGTGGACTTTGACGTCCTTCTACATTTCGTATATCGCATTCGAATGGATGTCGTTGCTGTGGAAGCTCATCCCAGCCCATATCTACGTCTCCCTAATCGTTCTGTCATGGGGCCTGACGGCTTCTCTGCAGTCGATAGCCGTCAACTATCCCGCTCTCATCGTCTTGAGGATTATGCTGGGTATTGGTGAGGCAGGATTCACGGGTATCCCTTTCTACCTGTCCTTCTTCTTCAAGAGGGACGAACTAGCCTTGCGCACAGCCATATTCATATCAGGTAAGTCACAGCAGAACGAATGACACGGTAACCCGGAATTGACCTTTCTAGCCGCGCCCCTGGCAACGACATTCGCATCATCTCTGGCTTGGCTGATTCTCAAATTCGCCGAATACGGGCCCATCGCCCCTTGGCGGCTGCTCTTCCTAGTTGAAGGCTTCCCTTCGGTTCTTGTGGCTGTAGCCGCCTGGCATATCATACCTGACTCCCCCGAAACGGCGTCATATCTCACCGCGCGGGAGCAGAAGGTGGCACAACTCCGATTGCGGAACGAGAAATCGCACCAGAAGAGCGGCAAGAAAGTTCGCGGTCTTGAGGGCCGCGAGGTGGCTGCCGTTCTCTGCGACCCCATAGCCTGGCTGACCGCCGCCATGTTCTTCCTTACCAACATGGCGTACTCGTCCTTACCGGTATTCCTACCCAAGATTCTTACCGAAATGGGCCACTCTCGCTTAGAGTCCCAAGCACTCAGCGCACCTCCTTACTTCCTGGCCTTCCTCGTCGTCATGTTGACAGCATACTTGTCGGACCGATCTCAGAACCGGTCTGTTCCCATAGTACTCCACGCTCTGGCGTCAGCCGGCGGGTACGCCGCACTCACGTTATCAGAGCCATTGGGTCTGCCTCCGGCACTGCGGTACTTGGCCATATATCCCGCCGCCATCGGATTCTTCAACGTCGTGACGCTCACCATTGTATGGAGCATCAACAACCAGGCGTCCGAAAGCAGACAAGGTGGTGGGTTCGCCCTGATGCAAATCATTGGGCAGTGCGGACCGCTCGTAGGTACGAGGTTGTACCCTGATCGTGACGCTCCTTTCTATGCGTCCGGTATGCAAACCTGCGCATGCGCGATGCTAGCCGTAGCCGTGCTGGCGCTATCTTTGAGATTCTACCTCAGTTATCTCAATCGAAAAGCCGATGCGGCGTCGGCGGATGGCGGTGATACAGAAGAAGACCTAGGTCTCGTTGCCGGCAAGCGCTCAGCCATAGCCAGCGACAACTTCAGGTACATATTGTGAGCCTGTAACTGCTGATGTTGGTATCTTTCATAGAAGTTATTCTAGTCGTCATAGAAATGAAAGTCATGAACTGAGAGAAGTCCGCCGGGACCGAACGCGTGCTCTGCCACGAACTCATCCCTCCACGTAGGACAGCGAATCTCCCTTCGCAAATTCTCCGATGAAGATCGGCGCGCCTTTGCCCACAGTGGTGGAGAGTAGCAGCGTCTCATCCAAACCGTTGGAGCCAGTCGACATGAACACCTGTGCACAGACCAACACCCCCGGGACGTGGAGATCTGATTAAACCTCGGCCCCATTCGACAACCGATCGTCTTCCGAACACCGGGCCAGCCTCAACTTACACGGATTTCATCCATCGCTCTCCAGAGCAAACGACAGCAACAATTGGTCTTGTTTCTCCGTGTCATGGTAGCATTCAAGAGACTCATCAACCCCACATCCCGTCTCTCACTCCGCCATTTCTCCACAATCTCACCGTACCGGGCTTCCTCACCACTGCCGGCCGCAGCAGCAGCAATGAAGTCGGAGAACCCGGACCTCAAACACTTCCTCGCCATCCCATGGGCCGCGGCGCACATCAACGCCCCCGACACGGTCCGCGAGACGGCCTCGTCGCGGTTTCCGAAACAGGACACCGAGGACGAGCTCTTCTCCACGACGCTGCACACCGACAAGACCATCGCGGCGTTCTTGACCTTATACAAACGGCCGTCGTCCTCCTTCTCCTCATCATCAGCAACGACCGCTGAGAAGGACGACGGCACCGGCAACATCATCCGCGAGGTCAAGGCCCTCCTGACGCTCCGCCACGGCGTCAACGGGTACCCCGGGGTGTCCCACGGCGGCATCGTGGCCACGATCCTGGACGAGACGATCGGGCTCGTGTTCCCCCTGAACAAGGTCAACGGGCTGCTCGAGGACGCGTCGTACATGACGGCGTACCTCAACACGCAGTACGTGCGCCCCGTGAGGACGCCGCAGACGATCCTGGTGGTGGTGACGGTGAAGAGGGTCGAGGGGCGCAAGTTCTGGATCGAGGGGGTCATCGAGGACAAGGACGGGCAGGTGCTGGCCAAGGCGGACTCGCTGTATGTCAGGGTGCGGGAGAAGCTCTGAGCGTGTTTGGGATCTCATGGAGTGAGGGTTACGATTTGTATGGTTTGATATTGTCGCACGTTTGATAGACCAGAGCGAATGGCTTGTTTGAGTAGAGGATATATCAAGATATTAGACAAAGCGCTATTCTGTTTGAAGTTGAGGTTCACATGGTTGCCATATTCGTAGCCCCGTTTTCTTTCCCCGCCGCCCTTCAGACATCACGTAGGTGAATTAATCCTGGGGAGAGCGAGAGTCGGGTCGCCCGCAAGTCCCACCCCGCTCCTTCCCTCAGAGAACCCAACAACCAAAACACCACGAAACCTTTCCGCACGCGACCACATCATCAAAAGTCCCATTTCCCTCTATTCTCTCAAGCAAAAGTAGAAAAAAAAGGAACAACAGGCAAAAATGTGAAGAACGCGCTGTATTTCAAGCGCGCCACCTCGAGTTTGTCGAAAACACACAAGGCACTGGAGACTCGAACCGTGGTGGTATTTATGCGGCCTCCTAGCTTGGCACCTTCATGCTTTTGCCGACTGAGCCATATGGCTCGCATTATCGCCGAACTTGTGGTGAAAGCTCTGCCTTTTTTTTAGGGGCATATAGTTTGGAACGCTGGCCCGGGGAGGGAAGGTGCCCGGGTTGCTGCCTTGGGTGGGCGACGCAAGACAGACACGCCACGCCTTTCACCTCAGATTTTTGGGGGGTTTCGGGACATGTTCAGGAGGGCTGGTATTAGGCAAGCACAAGGCCCGTCCTACGGAGTCTTGGATGGGTCCTGCTTCGATTTAGTATACGGCTGGATAGTAAGGTAAAGGGGGGGAAATGGATTTACTACGATGAGTCTTACTGGGTCGCTGATGCTCTGGTTATATGGCTATAGTGATAGCTAGGCAACGGTGTCTACGGCAAATGAACAAAGGTATGATTCAAGATCTACTTGTTTGCAGAGTTCTTGATCTTAGAACCAGGTGAGACTGGACTTTACCATCGATCGAGGAGGCTGCTCGGTGGCAACGTGAGTGCGCAACTACACACTGAGTGAAAGGGTCGAGAATGGAAGGGAAACGAATTACACCTGAGCCGATGAACGTAAGAAGGGAGATACGTTGGCTACGTTTTCTGCCTTGGATGAAGAATTGTAATTCGCGGGTCAAATCTGCGTCTGACTGAAGAGGAGTCAAAGTTTAAGATAGAATTGAGAACCGTAAGAGTACGAAATATAAACACCATTTTCAGGGCGTCGTGACTGCTTCGTGAGAAACATCTTGTCGTGAGACTAAGATACCCGATGCTCGAGTTCAACTAAAGTGAGGTGAAGTTGTCAAGACGCGTCCGACGACCCCACAGCGTCCGAAGCGGTCCGTCACCCTGGGACTGGCTCAGGGCGGACCCTTCCGCGCTAAACCCAGTTTGGTCTCAGTCCCTGGAACTCACAGCCAGATCCACCTAAAATTTCATCCGCCTTCATCGTCAATGACATCCCCAAGATCTCAAACTCATCACGAACGGACATCTCAACCACGACTCTCATCGCGCGGCGGCACGCAAAGTCCCAGCGCCGGGCTCATTGAATTCAAACGCCTATTAGCACAGAGAAGCGAAGGATTAAGACAGATTCTCAACCTGCCCCACGTCCTGCCAGCAATCATGGCTCCCAAGCGCGCGGCCGAGGGCGCGGCAGCATCATCCTCAGACGCCCAGAAATCCAAGAAGCCTCGCAAGGGATTCCGCGTCGGACCAGAGAACCTCCCGGACGGTCCATGGCGTAGAAAAAGTGAGAGAACTCCCCCCCTCCTGGAAACCTTTCCAAGTCCGCTAACCACATATCGCAGTCGAGAAGAAAAAGGCTGAACTCATCCACAAGGCCAAGATCAAGAAGCAATACGCCAAAATCAAGGAGCGCGAACTCGCCGCCCGCTCATCATCCAACCCAGCCCCCGCCGCCGTCGCCACTGTTCATGAGGAACCAAGATCCGACAACAACGACGACGAGGACGCGTCGGCCGCCTCGCCAGCACCGCAATCCACCCCCAAGGACCCGGAAACCCAGACTACCCCATCAGGCCCGGACCCGTCAGAACTGCACCCGACCCGCCAAGACCTCCTCCTCACCGAGGATGGCGAGCTGCCGAACCCGAACACCATCGCCGTCAAGCGCAAGCACGGCGGCGGCAAGGACGCAGACGACGAAGGCAACGGCGAGGGGGAGGACGACGCGGGGGTCGACCGCTACGAGCCGCGCAAGCCCCGTCGCCCCCGCAAGCCGGGCTACTATGAGAAGCAGCTCGCGCACGCCGAGAAGCGCAAGGCCGAGGCCGAGGAGCGTCGTGCTGAGATGCAGCGTCGCCGCGAAGAGCGGGAGCGCAAGACGGCTGACCGTGAGAGGTTCCGTCGTGCCATGGCCAAGGCTCGTAAGGGTGACAAGAACGGTCAGCGCAAGCTCGGTCGGGAGAGCTCGCTGTTGTTGGAGAAGGTGAAGCGCATGGTGGGCGACTCAAAGTAAACCGGCGCAGTTTCGTTTTTCATCATAAATTTGATACCACACGTCACAAGTCACATTAGGAGCAAGGTATAATAAAAGTCGGGTTTTGTTTTTTGCAGAAAACGAAATGGCTAAGCCATTTATTTGATATTTGCAGCGTCACTACTTCAAATGCCCTGATGACCCCCATGCGCAATTATCATGCTTCAGAACCATCCTCATTCTTCATCGTCCACTATGCATCGTTCCCCTTCCTTCTTCTACTCAAGTACAAAACTCGCCACAAATGTGATCGTCCTCAGCACTCGAAAGCCAACGAGTGCGAGTAAGTGAAAGCGCGCTCGCAACGAATGTTAATACGTCCCGCCGGTTCTGATTCCCAAACCCGCCGTCAGGAACCAAGAAACTCCTTTCGTGCCCCGAAGCAAGAAGAAATTTGGATATCATTAAAGCTTCCTAGCACGGATCAACGCCCCTTTTCTGCGGTCATGACAGCGGTCAAACGGGAAATGCCGAATTCAAATGCGAAAAGTTCAGAGCCGTCAACTCTGGGCGGGATCGTCTCCGGGCCAGGATTGGTAAAGAAAATGTGGTCGAAGGCGTAAGGTCGTGGGTGCGTGGATATATACAAGGTTTCCAACGTGATGTCGAGCCATCCAATGCCGGTGTTTTAATCAGTGAAAATGGTGTGACTATTCTCAATGACAAATTGCACGGCCAGGTTCTTGGCGTGCATGTCCGTCATCTCTCGCTCGAGGCTGGTGTCTCTCATGATTGTCGGGGCGAATACAACCGCCAGGTTCTTGGGAGACATCTGATGATATTATTAGCGCCAGCAAGGGAAGAATTCACGACGTAACGTACCAAGTTCTCGGGCTCACGTTGAGCCACGCGGGCCAGATGGAACATGAGGAACTCGAGGCAGTCACGATGACGCTGGGGCATTGTGCCGAATACCTTGCGCAGGTGGTCGCAGCGTTCCGTTTGGTCTGCAATGGCTGAGGAGACGTCAGTATGAACCTCTGTGTGGTCAGGAATAGACTTACCGTTGGACTCAAGAACCCTATCGTATACATCGAACGTCAGCAGCGGGATCGGAAGCTTCCTGAAATATTGCTTCAAAACGCTCGTCACTGCTGTGATGTCGAGTCCGGGGTCTGAGATATCGTAATCCTCGCTCTTGTCGAAGCCCTCTTGAATCACCTTCACCAAAGAATTGCCGCCGGTCTTTCGGTAGATGCCCTCAATGTCCATACCACGTAGCTCAACCTCCTCAATACAACGGGTGACAACGCTCGGAATCGTGCGACGTTCGTAGTCGGCTCTCTCGACGAGATCAGAGCCGAAAAGCGTGGAAGGCGCCTCCGCAATTGCGGGTGTCGACACATTTGTGGTGGACATGGACTTGACTGCGCCCTTCTTTCCAAAGAAACCGAAGCCTCCGGGATGCGGCGGCGCACCCTTCGGTGCAGCGTTGTTGGAGAGCTGTGTGCTAGGGGCCTCGACTTGGGACACGGTCATGTTGTACGGCAGACCAATGTTGTCGCCCGTGAGACCCGGCTGGTGCATGCGTTGCTCGCGTTCATTTGCGAATGCGCCAGCGGCTCGGTTGAGACCCTTGGACAAGTTCTGTGCCATGCTCTTACCACCCTTCTTCCAGTTGAACTTCTTGACTTGACCCTTGCGGATGTCTACAACTGTCGGTCTCGCCTCCACGACGGGCTCCTCCGTCTCATGAACGAGGGTAGTGGTCATGCTGGCAGAGTCCGCCAGGTTGAGGTTCGATGACGAGAAGACCTTGCTCTGACTGTAGATGCCCAGTCCGTTGGGCGACTTGAGCTCGCCGCCAATCTGAGACTTGAAGCGCTCTTGGATCTGGTGGGTAAGGTCGTTGTTCATATCGGCGAGCTGGGCGTTCTTGGACGAAAGCTGCTCGAATTCCAAAAGAGCGCGGTCTCTGTCGGCGATGGCCTGGTTCTTCTCGTCGACCAATTCGTCACGTTCGGTATGAAGCTGTTCAATGGCGGCGCTCATCGTCTGCTTGACCTTATCAAGCTTCTGCACGAACTCCTTAATCGCGGAGTCCTCCAGATCCCGAGGATCGACGGGCGTCTTGGTCTCCTTGGCACGCTCAACGTATCCGGCCAAAACCTCCAATTGCCTGATCATAATCTCGGTCTGGGTGTCGAGCACCGAGACCGTCTTGCGTTTTTCAATCAGAGTCTTGTTCAGTCGCTTCAGGTCCTTCTCGGTGGTGAATTGCCTCTCCAACTCCGCCACGCGATTCTCCGAGTTACGCAGCTGCCGCTTAAGGAGAGCTGGATCGTCGCTCGAATGGATGGAAACGGGGCTGCTGATATCACGGCTGTTGGGGTCTTCGAGAATCGGCGTCTTTGGCCAGCGAGGAGACGGGGTGCCACGGGTGGTTTCGCTAATACTCCTCGTGTGACCGGTGACTCTATGGGGGTGCTGAGGCATATGAGGGTGACTGGATTCTGTGCTGTTGGTGCGACCATGACGAACGGCGTTTGACACACGGCGAAGTATCGAAGAAGAACCTTCGTCGGTGCCCAGGATCCTAGCCATGTCCTCGTCCATACTGAAGTCGCCACCTGCACTCCATCTTGGCAGCTTGGGCGAAACCTTTTCTTCACTCGATGCGTTCGCCTGATCCTTAGAAGGGGGTTTGGGTGTGTTCGCTGGCAGGCCGGGCGGTTGCGGGGGTGCTCGGGGCTGCATGTAAGTGTCGCTGAGCTTGTGCTCAGTCATATTCGGGCGCGCGGGAGCGGAGAGACCCGATGAGCTTGTCTCATCGTGCATGCTGGAACGCCCAGCAGAGCCGCTGACGGCCTTACCGTTGGCTGCAAAAGCAGAGTTAGAGTCGGTGCGTCTTGCATCAATTTAAAACATGGGTTAGAGCACATACCGTTGCGCGCAGGCAGTTCCTTCCTGGTGATGGACTTCGCTGTCACGTCTGTTCGTGACGAAGAGATGGAGTCCATCGAGGGTCGGACCTCGCCCTCATCGCGTTGTCTCGAGTCCTGGGACGATCGAGAGGTCCCGTTGCCCTTGCGGGGAGGTGAATCGGACGAGGGCAAGTTCGGGAATGGCTCCTTGTCTTTGCGTAGAACGCCGTCACTGCTCTTGGCGCTTCCACTTTCAGGGGTCATGGCGGCCGAGTGCGATGCGCTCCTGGGGCTGACCAACTTCTTGCTCTTGGGCGCATCCTGCAACTTGAACTCGTCGATCGACGGTGACAGCTTGCCAGCAGTGACCTTTTGAGTCTTCTCGTCGCTGCCAATAGACGCCCGCGGATCGCTTCTAGAAGACTTCGACGTCTTGCGCAGTGGCAGCTTGACAGAGGCCGAGTCGTAGTCGGACGACGGCTGGCGACCCTTCTCCTGGAAAGCGATATGCGGCGTCGAGGATGAAGAATCATTCTTCTTATCCGTGCTAGCGCGAGTTACGCTGTTGAAGTAGTCCTTGTCCTTCTTGGAGCTCGACGCGTTCTCTGACGTTGACCGCGGGGCAGTGTTGGAAATGGGTGACGGGTCCAGTGCAACCGGGATGAAAAAGCCGTCGTCGCCGCCGCCGTTGGCATCGACGCCGGCGTTCGGAGGGAGGATGGTCGAATTGCGGTTGTTGCGGTAGTTTGAGGGAGGTAAAGACAGACCATCCTTGGTAGCTTCTGAAGGGCGCTCAGGGGAGCGGGAGGGCCGAGTGCTGTTTTTGGACGACGAGTCGTTTCTGCTGTAGGCAGGGCGCGGGCGAGGGGACAACTCGGTGGGCGTATCGGAGTCAGGGTCGACTCTGGTATCAGAGAAGGCATTCGGAGGAATGGCGTTGGGAGGAAGGGCGGGAAGCGACTTGTCGGTTATCATTGGAGACCCGTCTTTCTCCCTCGACTTGGCTTGAGCTGCCGCTTTTGATTTTTTTCGTCGTCTTGCCATGAGCGACTCATGACAGCTCATGCAGAAGATTCCCTGGGAGGTTCGCGCGTATCGCAGGTTCTCAATCTTTCTCTTACAGTTGCGACACCGGAAGCACGTCGCGCAGAACGCCTGGTCGCCGGTCAGGATGGCAAGATCTTCAATCTTGTTCCCGCAAGCACTGCAGCTGTAGGTGCAGTTATTGCAGATGAGGGAGCCATCGCCGAGCAGCAGCAGGTTCGCATCGGAGTCGAGGAGGGTGCCACAGGTGTTGCAGCGGAAGCAGTCGAGATGCCATCGGTTCCCGGCTGAATCAGGAGGAGAGTCGTTAGCACTGCTGAACTTCGAGACCGCCGGCGACACGGCCATGGGGGACAGCATGGCCGCAGAGGCAAGGTGGTTGGCGATGTCGAGCAAAGAGTAGGCAGGGCAGAGACGGGTTGGGAAAGGGGAGGTGAAGAAAAAGAAGCAGCTGAGCAGACATACCGAGTTCGAACGCTTTGCCCTCTTCTAGGATCTAGTCGGGTAGGGCACCGCCATCAGTACGTGCTTGCAGACGGACAGGAGTCACCAGTGCGGGCCATCATACCTCTCCGCAGCCTTTGCAAGGAAAAACGTCGTCGTTGTCCATAGGGCTCTCCAGATAGTCTTCCATGACGGCGGCCATGACGGGCAAATCGTCCTCTCTGACAGGACGTCGTCACGACAGTGTTCTAACGAGCAGGGTCGAGTTCGTCGAGGATCATGAACGTAACGTCGGTAGCAGGATGATCGATGAGCGAATAACGATCGACTAGGAGGAGCTGTATCATGGGACGACGAGGAGGCAGCAGACAGCAGACAGCAGAGTCGCCAGGCTGTGCGGTTCGTGCCAGGAGCTCGACAGGATGGGGCGTGTACGTCGGAGAGTGTAGCGTCGAATGGACGGACGGCGCTCGGTCGATGTGCTCGGGGTTGCGATAGCGTCCAGCCCAGATGGGAGGGAGGGAGAGTGAAAAAAAAAAACAAAAGACGGTAGCGATGGCGAGTTGAACGGCGGCGTGGGGAGGCAAGGTACCGTCGAGGTAGCGCTCGTATGGCTTCGTTTGGAGGAGGTCGAGGTAATTCGTCGAAGGGGGGGGAAACTTGAGAAAATGGGATCGGTACTCGAGGGCTCGGTGCCTTTGGGGGCAAAAAGGCGGCGTCGGGGCGGTCGATCGAAGTCAGGGTAAGGTGAGGTGAGCTGAAGGCAGCAGGAAGGCGTCTCTCTCTGTTCCTGCAGATGAGGCAAGAGCAGGGCAGGAAAAAAAAGAAGGCTCAACACCGACACTTGGTGTGGTGAATTGAATTGGAGATTTTGATCAGGACCTAGGCCCTCGAAATCGTCGAGGCGATGGGAGAGGTGCGACGTCCGACGTGGAGGACGAGCGAGACTATGGCGACTATGGCAAGCCAGGGCTTGGCCAGGTGGTACCGTCTTAGCAGCGGGAGAGTGTGAGAGGATGAAGAGGGTTAAGGGCTGGAGCCGTGGACAGGTTCAGGGGGGCTGTCCAGGCCCTTAAGGAGGTACAAGTGGGTGAATGAGGGCTCTAATGAGGCAGGGTGTCGAATACGCGCGGGCCTTGCGTTAGTGACGGAAAGTGATGTGGAAGACGGATGCTAGTATTCCCAAGAAGGGGAAGCCGTCGTCAAGACAGAGGGACGACAAGTTTAGGGACGAGACGGATGGTGGCGCTTGACGTGGAATTTGGGGGAAGAACTAGACGGACTGGAATGGGAGGTGGACGGGATGATGGGAGAGAATAGACTGGCAGGTACCGAAGGACCCAGGCACGGTACGATGCGGAGGGGGACGGGGACGAGGACGGAGACGGGGATGGGGGTGCAAGTGAGAGAGAACAGCAGCCAGCGGTATCGTTACTTCTGAATTGACTTGGCTCTGAGTGAGGTGAGAGGTGAGAGGTGAGGTGAGGTGAGCAAATGTATCTGTCTGTCTGATCCTTGCATTTGAGGGGGTAGGTTTCCAGAGGATCCAAGGCACATTGCCTTACTTTTTGATGTTGTCCAGCTTCAGATTCTCTAAACTCTGGCTCTTCCATCCCAAGTCATCTCACAACTTCTTGTGGTTGCAAAGTCCCGGTTGTGAGGACTGAGCAGGAGCACCCTGAATTATTTGTTGATGTTGGTGGCTTGTTTGGGCATCCGGCATGCAGGGTGAGGTACGCAGTAGGTAGACAAAGTTGCCGGTACTTGGAGACACAGACACGACGCGAGTATTTCTGCACAGGCACAGAGCAGCCTGCATGTATCTCCAGGCGGTGTGCGCGCGAAGTGGTACCTTGTTGCATGGCGCGGGTGACTTGCATTGTTCCTCAGACGCAGGATCCCCAAACCCCTGGCCTGCTCTTCTTCTTCGTCTCTTTTTTCCTTTCCCTCTGCCCCTGGCGCAAGTACCATGACACTTGTCGAAGGTGTTGAAGTGACAGCCAAATAACGCACAGCCAATGGCAAACTGGGCATGAGGAAGAGAGAAAGGAAGCGATAGCGCTCTTCAGAGCCGGCCGTGGCATCACTCCATTCCCAGGATCATTATTTCCCAGCCGAGTGGAGGTCTTGGAACGGGGGCAAGAGCAGGGACAACTCTGCAAGAGGGGCCTTCTGTTCCAGCCAGGAACGTCGGGTTCCTCACTGGCTGGACTGGCTTATTGAATTGGGGGACCTGTCAGGGGCTCCTGTGCTTGGTCCAGGGGTCGAGGCATCAGAGGACTGAGGTGGTCAGCATTCAACGTGAGGTGAAGAAGCGTCGAACAGAAACATCGATATCCTAGACCACGGCCAACGACCCAGGTTCGGCAGCGGCAGCGGCAGCCGCAGCGTTTTCCCACGTTCGCTGTTTGCTCTGTTCTGTGCAGCAGCAACAAGACGGTATCTCAACGTCTTCCTCCCGCTGAAGGTACTCGCAGCCCGTGCTGGTAGCACAGCAGCACAGGGTTGTCCACTTGGAGCAGCAGAGAGGCTTCTTTCTTTTCCCGGGCAACTTCGTGTCTCTGCTGCATGCAATTCCGATCATGTGTGTCGTTGAAATTGCGATTCGTATTTCCAACGTCTTCGAGTTCCAGAATGCCCGAGTGGATAGTCTTTGATGAGAGCGCACCTGGGTACGGAGTAGGTACGGTACACAACTCGAGTATCTCGGAGTTGTACAGGCATAACGCCAGCCGGCATGAACAGCATTTGTACGTATTCGTAGTGCTGCATTGCATCTGCAGAGCGCTGCAGCGGTTCAAATTCGGCGACAATCCAATGTCCATCTTTTCCTCTGCCAGTTGTGGCTGCCGGGCTTATGCAGCTATCCAGCAATGATCGCCGCCTGCTTCGGTGGTGGGTAGTGTAATCGGTTATCCGACGCAAACAAACAACCTAATGTCATCGCTCAGGTGCAGAGACTTCGGAATGTCGACAGAACGGGATCAACGGTAATGAAAGGGCCGTTGCGCTTGCAACGACATGATTGGGGGTTTTGCTTTTTTTCGGCTTGCGTTGGGGAGGCGATGCTGATCCATCCCATCCTTCTGAACCCAAGAAGTCGCAAGAGTTGAAAATGATCTCCAGTAAGCTGCAGTTGAGACGGTTCGAGCGCAAGTGCGGCATTGGACGGATTGGAATCGTTCCGCCTTGCAGCAACACGCAGCGGCTTGCAAGTCGCGTCACTCCACCAAACTCTCTTGTTTCTTCTTTCTTTCTTTGGATGGAGACATGTGCATGTGGCAATGTCGTAATGTGCCTGTGCCTGGGCCGTTGGCTGCAGTCGGGCAAGCCAGTAACGGGCTTGGCCAAGATCCAACGACTTGATGATACTTGAGCGAGGCTTAATAATAGCAGCCATGAATCCTCTCATTTGCGCTGACTGACTGGTCAGCGGGCGAGAGGCGACTGAGGCAGTCGGAAGAGGCAAACAAAACATGCAGCTGAGAAACCAAACCACAGGCGCGGTAACACGGTATCAGATTATCAGACGACGGGAGATGCGGACGGACTGACACGACACCACACGCACACGCGACGGTTGAAACCAGATCGTTTCTGGTTGCCGTGGCTCGGGCTGTGGCTGTCACGTCGGGTGGTATCGAAGCGGGCGAGTCTGGGGGTTGACGTGAGGCAGTTTGTCTGGGACTCGCTCGTATGTGTACGGATACTTGTTTGTAGTTCGTACTCGAGTTCATCAAGACAGCCGTTGCTTTCCGTTTTGCGCAGATGATGTGTATTCGTATGGCGAGCTGCTCAGGACCAGGTGTTGTTGGTCTAGGCCTCTTGATCAGCAGCCAAGCTCGCTGCTGGCCTTACAGCTTGCAGTGCATATCTCGTCAAGAACCCTGCCAGCCGTTCGTGCAGAGCTGGAGCCTAGAGCCCCAATTCGTAGTCTGCAGGTGCCAGCACGAGTCGACTGCTGTTCTCGTACTCATCGGTCAAGCCGCTATGCGAAGGATTGGATGGGCTTTCGGCGGTGAGCGCCTTGTATCGAGTCGATGACTTGCGGGGATGAGTGTCGTCAATCGAACGTCTCACGGAGATTTTTTTCTCGGCTGGTGTGGTTGAGGCCTTGCCAATATTAGGTGCGCCGCCGCCTTGTGCGATGCCTGGCTGGGAGAGGCTGGCAGCGAGGCCGTTGATTGACGGGGTCCCAAGATGAAGCAGGACTGCTTCGACGCAGGGTCCAGGCTTTGGCCTCTTAGTCTTGGGCTCTCAGCGGTGGACGGGAGGTTGCGACGTGTGACAGTCGGCAGACTGGCGAAGTGACGATGATGGAGGATGTGGAAGGTTGGAGGATAAGGTACCGCGTACCAATTATGTACGTACCTGCCGCCGATGTCGATGTCGAGGGGAAAAGGCGCGATGCGAGCGAGGGTACGTACCTCACCACCTCATCTAAATGAGAAGCAGACCAGACGTGAGAAATCTCCACTCTGCTACTGTCGGGTTTCAGCTAAACAACCCCCCGCTACGTACAGCGCCACCAAGGCAGATCCGGGTCCCTTTTTTCGCTTCTCTTCACAAAACGACAGAGGGGCACTTTGGCTTCAAAGTCCGCACAACTTGGCACTATTCCACCATCCATGCGGTCGATCTTCCGGACCCCGACCCCGATATCGACTGCCGTCCAGCCCACGCACGGCACGCACCGTTTCGTCGATGACTGCGAATGAAGACAACAGTTTTGATGTCGCGCCGTTGTTGAACTGACACGCTACTGATGGGTATTCGCTCGTCGTCATCGCTGGATACCTTACCTGTGGTGCTTCTACAACAGTCATGCTGATCAAGGACCCAGAGATCGTTGACGATGTTCATTACACGACGCACTCAACACACAATCATTCTTTCCCGCCCGGCCGAGCCCAACTTCGGGCCATCGGGCTGCCAAATGGGTCGGCCAACTTCATCCCGCTCTTCGGCTTGCATTAGATGGGATTTCCTGGCTTTGCCTCCGACTTTCGAGGCGACAGAACCGGTCGGCCTTGATATCGACAGCCCTGCAACTGCTATTGCTCTATCCACGGCCAGCCTGGCAATTTCTCACCTTTCATCGAGATCAGCAAGATTCGATCCTGCAACATCTGCTTGCATACGCACACGATCCCGCTTGATCGTCATGATCTGACCTGGCCTGGCTTCAAGGACCGATGCTGCGACCGATCTTCAACAGCACCGAGAATCATCGACAACGGCAAGGTATGGCGTTCGTCCCTATGAAATTTTCTATCTACATGCCCGGGATTTCACTGCATATTTACAAGCCTTTTCTTCGGCTACATGGCGAGGTCCCGGGCCTGGCTGGCCTGTCACACCGGCACCACACGAATTGCCTGATTGCCCTCGTCCTTCATCTGGACCTGTGCTGGCTACGTGTGCTCTCACGGAGCTCACGGCAACCCATTACCATCAACTTTACCGAGCGGTTTGGGGTATGCTTGCGACAACCAACACTTCGGTTACACAACACACAGACTTAGAGCTTGCTACTCACCTTTATTATCGGACGACGTTGATCACCACCCAATACGTAACATAGCTCCGGTGGTTTGGTCTTCTTGAAACCAGAAAACCTCCTGGATCTGACGCTGTAATCGCAGCCTTCCTTTCCCGGCTCAGTCTTCTTCTCGGAGCATCTCATTGTGCAACCCGAATTGAGCAATGCTTCCATGGTTCATTGCGTGCCTCCGCTCCCCTGGCCTGGCCCGGACTAACAGTTACTAGCGAGGCAGGGAGCCCCGGGTTCTATGGCAGCTTTGAGAGTCTCCAGTCTCCAGGAACCACCGTGCCACGTCAAACTTGCCTGACAGCTCCTCAGTCTCTTGCCAAGCAACTCTCTGCCCAATGCTCTCGCATGGCGCGGCACGAGAGAAACCTTCGTGTCGTTAAAGCTGCTCTTTTCTGCCAAGCAGACCAGAGACGACAAGCGCGAATACACGTCCGCTGGATTCATCCCCAGGTCTGCGGAACGTCGCCTGCGATGATTGACAATTCAAGCGTCCAGGTCTAATGTGGAATAGAAGCCCACTGATGCGCTCGCTAACGGAGCCCTGTCCGTTAACCTGTTGGCCGAGGGAGCTTGGGGTTTGATCCCAATACTACGCTGTCACCGTTTCCCAAATGGCCGATTGCAACCTTCTAATTTGGACTATCGACCCCGGATAAGGTCTCGCCGTCCAAACCGACTTCGAAACGGCAGAAGAATATAACATTAAACCCACAATCTCTTGTAAGATCGTTCGATATTCGACGCTCGCCATCTCAAAAAAGCCGGCCTCTTTACATTGATAACCTTCGCGTACGGATCCGCCGGCCCCTATTCTCAACCTCTTCAGCCTCTCTAGATACCATCATGTGGGACGCTACGCAAGACCACGTAATCCCTTGTCGCGAAAACGTGCTCTGCCTTGCCAGAATTTCAACGTCGCGTCCTGTCCCGAGCAATGAGCAATCAGATTGCCGACCACCGGTCGACAGACCACCCTGTCTTGAGTGATCAAAGCCTCGCATGGCTGGCGAGCTGACGGCAGACACATGGCGCATACCGCGCACACGTCCAGTGATTCGTCCCACCGGATGAAGACAATACGTCGATGGGACGTGACAAAAGCGACCAGGGAATACCTCGCATTAGCCAGACCCAAGAAAGGGGCCGTTGGTGAGGTGTCATTCCAAACACTCGGATCAGGCGAAAAAGCTCAGCCTGTCCTTCGAGAAGCCCGAATATCTCGCCGCGCGGACCCGAGAGCCGCAATTAAACACGGCCATCGCCCATGCGACCTCCCTCCCGAACGCGACTTCAGATTCAGGACAGCATAGCACACACGATGCCGGCGTCCGCCCGCGTATCCGGCATGCCGTGGTTATTCTCCGAAATATGCACCCAGGCTACCAACTGCCGCGCCGGTACGGATACACGTGCTTCAGCTTCAGCCCAGCGAAGAAGAGGAAACCAGATGCGAACAGCACGGGAGAGCCTCCGCTCAGCGCTGCTTGAATTCGAAACCCATCCTTTCTTCGTTGTCTCTTCAGGTTTCTTTTCTGCAAACATCCTCCCCCCTTTCGTCCCCATCCCAAACGGTTCGTCAGTCAGATTCCCGACCTATAATCAACGTGGCTATCTTCGCGCATCCCGCCGGCCCTGGACATCATCCCATCATGTTCCCTCCCTCCCCCACGATCCGGGGAAGCCCGCGATTGCCCAGCAATATCCATGCATCGCCATCATGCTCCCTCCTTACTCCCGTAACTGACACTCCTGCGTAATCGACCCACGGACAGAGTTTCCCTGCCACACTCTCTCCGGTCACTCACTCACCATGAGCAGTATGACATGAAGTCCAAACAGTAAAAACAAGCAGACCTCGTCAACATGATGCACCCCCTCTCCCCCTATTGGCGTTCTCTCTCATCCAATGTGAACCCCCCGCCCCTCCGCCACCCAATCCATCATGAACCCAAAAATATCATCCAAAGTCAGATTGATAGACATGCACACACACACGCACACAAAAGGACAGAAAAGCCACAGCGCTTGGACGCGATCGCACATTCAGACCCCCCATGCGCCACGCGCCGGCTATCCCGTCCGGTCAAATCACGCCCGCTCTCTCTTGAAAGATTTCAGCCGCGGCTGCTGCGCTAGCATGGTCAATCCTTCACTTCGATTTTCATTTGTCTTTTCCAATAATAAGTCCAAACATCCTCTTCTGTCAGATCATTATGCGGACCACATGATCATCCCGCTGCCCGGTTTGAAGCTCGGCAGGATCGTTCGAAGGTGTCGCGGATCCTCCGAAACAGAGTTGTTGAGCCCAACTTACACCAGACAAGATCTCCTTTTTGCTTCATTTAGTCCGACGCAAGGCATGTGTATGGATGGAACTGGATCATGCATACAGTCATGTCGTCATGGCAGCTCAGCGATAATGAGGTAAGATCTAGCCCGAGGGGCCTACTATCATCATCATCACGGCTCCTTACGGGGCTTCCTGCCGTCGGCGCAACGGACCGGCTCCGGACCGTGTGGGTCAACCCCGGCGTACGGACACAACGTTCGGCATAAGACGCGGCGCATACAATGAAAAAGATAGATGTTGGTACAGCGCACGGCTAGCTATGCCGGCAATTAGAACAGCGATACAAGAAAGAAAGGCTTCCAAGATGTACTCAACCCAAACCTTGCCTCCCAAGTAGCTAGCTCCCGCCCCCTATCCCCTCCATACCGACTACGACGCAAAGAACTCCGATTTTACTTTTTATCCCGATTTCCGACTCATCCCGGACGCCTGATGCCCGTCGCTTCCCCGTTCTTGTGTGTCAAAAACACAAAATTATGTATGTTTGGAAACCGATCTCTAAGCCGCGACGCTGCTCTCCCGCTGCTTCTTGGCAATGTAGTACGTGATGAGGTTTTTGGGGTCGTCCTTGGCACCCTTGAGGAGATCCCAGAACGGGCCGTCGCCGATTCGCGAGTGAAGCGCCACGCACAGCTGCACGGCGCCCATGCGCACGCCGGAGTCCGCCGACTCGAGGCACCGACCGGCGAGGGCGGCCAGCTGGGCGAGCTCGCCCTCCGACGGCACGAAGCCGGTGCGCTTGTCGAGCAGCTCCTTGAGGACGTGCAGACCCGTCGCGAGGCAGCGGCTGCCCTCGACCGAGTTGTCCTGCTTGCCCTGGAGGAGCTTGGCCATGACCACGACGATCTCAGGGGGGTCACCCAAGGCCACGAGCTCTTCGGCGAGGAGCTCGAGGCCGCTGACAATGCGCACCCGCGAGTCGTAGGCACTGCGCGTCTCAACAAGCGACTCGAGGCCGCGGGAAACGTGCGGCTGGAAATTGTCCCGCTCCTTCTTGAGCAGGAGCTTGATCGTCGCGAGGATCTGAGCCTTGACGTCCTGGACCCTCTCCGGCGCGAGATTATCAAGCGGCGCTTCCAGATACTCAAAGAGGCCGCGGAGAAGCGCCTCAAACTTCTCGTCTGTGAATACGGCCTTACCGTCTCTTATGATTGACTGAAGCTTTCTGAAGCCGTGGACGTCCAGGGACTTGGCCTTGACTCTGGTGACGCCGCTCTCCAGCAACTTGGACGTCTGGCGGGCCTTGTCAGGTGTCTCTGGAGCCCCGTTCACCTCGCCGTTGGTAGGTGCTGGAGCGGGGACTTCGTTGATTGGCTTGTCCTCGAGCACCGGCCCAGTAGGGCTGGACTTGTCAACAGGCTGGTCCTCGACGAAAGGGTCCTCAAACACCTTCACATCAGCAGGCGCCTCGCCAGATTCAACTTCGTTCTGCTGAGCCGGGATAGGGGCGGGTGCTTCCTCGGAAGCGACCACCGGTGCCTCCGTCTGAGGCTCAGCAGGGGCTTCTACTGGAAGAACGGGCTCCTCCACAGAGTCACGGACTGGCGAGTGTACAGCTGACTCCGGAATAATCTCAGCCGCGGGCTGGAGTGAAGGTGACGGGGAAGCTCGCATCTCAGGTTCTGGTGTAGGTTCTGGCATATGCTCTCTAGGTAGAGGAATCTCCATGGATACGGCTGTGGGTTCCTCCGACGCGGCACGTCTAGGGAGTGAAGCTCTCAAACTTGCAATGTTGGGCACGACCAGAGTGAGATCTTCGTTATCTCTAGACGGGCTGCTCGAAGGCATCGCAGTCTGAGATCTCTTAGTTTTCGCAGGACTGGTTCGTGGAGAAGACACCGATTTCGACAGCGCAGACTTGGCACCAGGAGACGCGACGCTCGACTCGCTGGCGTGAGGCGCATGTCCGGGGCGCGTTCGAGGGGGCACTCTCCTAGGCGACGCCTCTGTTTTCGGCTTTGTCGTGGACTTGTTCCTGAGGGTTTCTGGGCTTGGAGCTTCGCCGTGGTGTCCATCATGGGTCCTCACTGAATACGGTCCTGCTGTTGCCGGTCTCGCGGCCATCTCCGGACGCTTCTTCGTAGGTCGCATAGGCCGGACAGACATGCCTCCAGAAACCGTCGTCTTTGCCGGGGCCGCTGGACCTGTTGATGCGCTCGGGGCTGCTGAAGACTGAGGTCGAGCCGGAGAAAGATTGGCCATCGCAGACCCCGGACGAGGGGGCAGGTTTCGGGATCCCATGGCCTTCTTTTGGGCCATCATTGTCTCGCGCAGAGACGGTTTGGAGCTACTCATTGTGCTCTTAGACAAGCCCAATCCCGGTCTTGCGCGTTCGGTCTCTGTCCTCTTTGGAGCATTAGGGTTGTTCGGGTCCTTGTCGAGGAGCTTCTGAGCTGTCGGTTCCAGCGCATCCTTGAGTCTATCATTGTGTAAGTAGCAAATCAATCATGGACATGCAGCTGTCGACTTACGCCTCGGCCCTCGCAGGCCAGATTTGAGCAAAAACCCAGTATGTTCCACGCATTCTCTCCCTCACTCCCGGGTTTGCGTCGTTGAGGCCCCTCTTGATCGACTTTTCAACCATGTCCAAGCCACCACCGTGCTCAATATGACTCTTGTGGTTGGCCTCCTTGTTCAAAATCGTCTTCAGCCAGCCACTCGCATACGTCCTCGGCTGGACGTTCTTGTCCTGACACGCCATCGAGATGTGTTGCATGATTCGCGAGTTGTACGTCACTCTCCCGATAATGATGTCAACGGTAGTGTTGGCAAGCTGGGAGCTGATCTTCTTCGTCGCGGCTGAAAGCTTGATGAAGGTCTGCATAAGAAGCTCCACCAGAGGATCCATCCCGGGACCGAAAGTAAGGGCGATATCCTGCACCAGACTGCAGCCTTCCTTGGACAGACTGGTTCGCAGAGAGTTGACGGCTTTGATAATTCCATCGAGTAGACCTTTGAGACCCAGCAGAAAGATGTCGGGGTAGTCTTGCGGTACGTTTCCAGCGATGAGCCTGCGCAGCTTCGTCATGCTCTCTTCGCGCTTCAGCCAATTCTGCTCCGACTCCCTTCCGTCGAAGTACAACATCATTTCCCTAAAAATGTCGTCCAATTCGCCCTTGGTGTTGACGTATGCTGGTTCTACCTCGCTTCGTGCTTCGGCGGGAGGCGCGGGCGTGATGGGTCGCTCGCTCGCGAGGGATGACACGCTGGCGCCGAGCTTCGGTCTGGTAACTGGCGGCGCGGGGGCGTCGTGAGGCGTCTCGGGTCGTTCGCCGGATGGGGCCAGCTCCTTGACGATGGCCTGCTCGATCGCGGGACGGACCTTGAAGTTCTTGAGCTGGCGCTTGAGGTCAGATTTGGCGGTACCAGGCGCATTTCTGCGTGTTTGTAATTAGCGCGCGTCTTCGAAGCCGGGGCTCTGCTCGAACGTACCTGAAGAGCTCAATGACGGTGCTCTTAGCGACGTCGCGCACCATGCCGTCGGCGTCCTCGAGCAGCTCCATAAGCGTCGGAACGTAGGCGCGGAACTGCATGCCGTGCTCCTGGTGCATGTAAAGCAGCCAATGCATGCCGGCCTCCTTGGCGCGCGGGTTCTTGCCGACCATGGCGACGTTTCGCACCGATCGCTCGACGTCCATGGGGGCGGCGGTGTATATCGTCGTCAAGGCTTGCGACGCGAGACTCCTAAACTTCTCTTTCGGGTCGCCCAGCTTGTCGATGACCAACGGCAGGGTGTGCTTCGCCTCCTTGGCGATGTACTTGGGCTCCTGACGCGACAGCCTCGTGAGCAGGTGGTTCAAGGCCGTGAAGCCGGCGTTGACGAGGATGGCATGCTGGGAGACGGATGCGGTGCGGAGGCCGTCGAAGACCTGGGGGATCAGGACGTCGGGGACATTGTGTTGCTTGATGCCGGACTTGATGCCCGTGACGTGCTGGACCTTTACGTCGATGCTGGCCTCGGAGCGTAGGATCTTGAGCAGGTCATCGACCTGTTCCTCGGTGATTTTTTCAGCCATTCCCCGCAGAACGAGGTTTGGGGTCGGGTTCGGTCGTGTTTTGTGCCTGGCGAGAGCGAGGGAGATTGGTCAGCTGGTGTTTATCTCGCGAGCGGTTTTCGTGCAGGAAGCTGTAGCTCGACAACAATGAGGTATTGGGTATGGAAGGTGCGCGCGCGCAAATGCATAGCCAGTCAGGGCAGTTGAGCGACAGCAGTTCGAGTAGATGACGGCGAGAACATGAGTCGTTGTCGTTTAGCGCAACGGGGGGGGAGGGGTGGAGGTTTGAAACTGGGCGAAGACTGGGCAAGGAACAAGCGGGAGCTGGAGGGGGAAAGACAGAAGCTGGCTTACGATATGTGTGTGTTCGTAAAGGCGCGTCTGCGTCAGATGCAGTCGGCACGGAGGAAAATCCCAGTGCGAAATGCTGGTGCGCGTGTGTGTAACGAACGGAACGGAACAGACGTTTGCACTTTTCTTGGGCGCAGAAATGTGAGGTCGGGGTCGGGTGTTGTGATTGTTTGCGGATGTCTCGACTTCTGGACCAAACATAGGGGGATCCCAAGCCGCAGTTGCCCCGTGCCACGGGGACTTGTTGTGCTCGACTCAAGGTTATTACTGGCCAGCAGGTGGACCTCTTCCCCACGATGCCGCCTCTGACCTGCCGCGGGACGCTAAGGGAAAGCCGCTAAGCGCGAAACGGCATGCCCTGGGACTGGCACTGGCACTGGGATATGCTATCCGTACCGCCTGGGGTAGCTCCTATAAAAAGGCCTAATAGTTATTTAACTCTTATATTAACTATAAATTAGTATTAAACTTCTATTTATTTATTTACTTTATTATTATAATATAGCTATATCCCCCCTATATTTTATTATAATCTTTAGTATTTTCCCCCTCTTTTTATTAATCTTTTTATATTCTTAAGGAGTTAATAAATAATAGGATATTAAGGATAGCGTTTCTATACTTAATATAAGCTTATATATAGGTATAACTAATAAAATAGTAGTTATATTACTTATTATTAACTTAAAGATAATAATATATAGTTAATAAAATATTATAAATTAGTTAGTTAATAATAATAATAATATTAATCTTTTAGAGCTATATATTATAAAGGAAAAGTTATATTAATTTACTTTTAGAATAATAAAGCTTTTAGATCTTAATACTCTTATTTTTTAAACAAAAGCTTAAATTAATATATATATTATTTAGCTATTATTAAGGGTTTATAAATATTATTCTTAAAGTTTTTATAAAAGGCTTAAACTACTTTTATTATAATAATAATAAGTATTATTTTAAAGGGAACTTAAAAAAAAGATTAAAAAGAGAGATAAAAGAAAAAGAATTTAATTTATTTCTACTACTTAATAACTCTATTAAATAGAGTATAAAGACTTATTATAGTACTAGCAACCTTAGGAGCCTTTTAGGCTTAACTAGTAGTTATATAACTTCTATTATATAAATAGGGCTTTATACGCTCTAGCCTATAAGGCTAAGATCTTATATATACCCTATAGTAGAGTTCTTTTTCCTTCTTTAGCTATAAATGTACTTAATATAATATATTTTAATATACTAGCTTAATCTATTTATCTATTTATAATACTATTTATAGCTCCCCTTTTATTCTCTAAAGATAGAAGATTAATATCTTAACTAAATACCTATTAAAATTACTTTATACTAATTATTTATATCCTTATAGTATCTAACTAAATATTAAACTAATTTAATATATTATATTAAATAAATATAATTAATATACCCCCTTTATTATATAAAATAGCTTATAACTTATAGAGAGACTCTAATTAAAGTCTTAATAAGATTATAATTAATATTAATTAGCCTCTTTAGCCCCTTAAGGACTAGCTAAATAACTATTACTTTATATATATACCTCTAAGTAATATTAATAGCTTAAATATTATAGCTTTTAACTTTAACTTTTTTATTATAAATTAGCCCTTTAAGTATCTTTTTCTTAATAATATTATTATAGTAATTTAAAAATAACTTATCTTTATAGTATATAATAAGCTAAAGGATATTAATAACTTTTAAATTTAAAATAAGAGACTTTTTATAAATAAAAAAGCTTATACTTAAAGTAAAAATACTTTTAACTATTTATATTAAAATAACTTTAAAGTAGTTTACCTCTATATTAATAATTAGATTCTCTTTTAAGCTATTTAGGGTTTTAAGGGATAATAGCTATATACTATATAGGTCTAAATATTTTAAAATAATAAAGCCCTCTATAAAGTAGTCTTCTATTTTAAACTTAAGAATATAGAGCTTTATAGTGCTATTAATAACCTTTATTATACTATTTTAAATAGTAAAGCTCTCTATTATTATTATATTAAATAAAATAAAGCTTATAATAAACTTATTAAGATTTGAAAGTAATTAAACCTTATTTATATTATTAATAAAGCTCTATTAAGCTAAAATATATTTCTTATATCTTTAATACTTTAAATTAACTTTATTATAAGTATTACTATTTGAATAATCTTTAACTATATAGAATACTTTAAGGCTAATTAATAAGACTTAATATTTAGCTTAACTAAAAGTAATATAAATTAATAAGCTATTAAGATACTAAAGGTTTCTATTTTTATTAATATATTTATTATTAATAGCTATATTAATAAGAACTTTATATTTAAAGCTTAATAGTTTTATATTTATATTTACCTTATTAATAGAGAGTACTTTACTTAAAAATAATACTTTAAATATATCTTATTTTATATAAAAGGAAACGCTTATAATATATTATTCTCTATACTTTTAGGTAATACCGCCTAAATTATTACTATTAAATAAATTATTTTAAAGCTTAAAAGTATATTTATTAATTTAATTTAATAAAATAAAGCTTAATTAAAGCTTAATACTTTTATTATCTCTTTGAAAGATATTTAGGCTAAATATATTAAATTTATTAAGCTAATCTATAAGAGTAAGCTTTTTAACTTATAATAATACTAAAAGTTCTATAAAAAGTTCTTTATCTCTCTTTAAAATTAATATTTAGTTTATTATATAAATAATAGCTTAAGCTTTTAGGAGTATATTATAATAATCTATATTATTATCTATATTATATTATTAATTAATACCTATTTTATTATTATTAATATTAATAGATTTAGTATTTATATTAATATTATTATTACCATAAGTATTAACTTAAGTACTCCCTTAATAGATAGATCCTATTAGAATTAAAGCTTTTATAATACTATACTAAAGGTTATATATAAAAAGCTTTATATTAAGAGCGCTTATTTTATCTATAGTAATAAGGACTATTAAGCTTATAAATACCTATATAAGTTAAATAAGACCTCTATAAATATTATTAAACTAACTAAAGAGACCTTTAAGAATACTTTAATAGAAAACTAAAGCTTTTAGTATAAATAGACTTTTAGTTAAGGGAGAATAAAATAGATTAATATATAATATTAACTTTTATTAATTTCTAATAACTTATTAGAGGCTAGCTATTAAAAAAAGAGATAATATTAATTTATAATAAATATAGTATTTATCTATATATTCCTCTTAATATTAAAGTAAATAGTTATACTTTTATAAATATATAAATTATACCCCTATTAAGAGATTTTTATTAAGTACCCTATAAAGAACTATAATAGCTTATCCCTATTATAGGGTTTAATAGGGAATAACTAAATGCTATAACTATAGCTTAAATAGCCTATATATATATAGACTATTAAGAACTATTATATATACTCCTCCTCTAATTTAATATAAATAAATATAACTTAATCTTAAGCTATTTATAGTTTAAATACTATAGTATTAACTTAAATATATATTAATAATACTTATTATAGCCTAAAGATCTTCTAACTAGCTAAAACTTACTATATATTATTATATATAATATAGAGAACCTTTATTAGTTTATTAAGATTAATATTAACTATTAGCTAGATATTAAGAGATATTAAGCTACTTTTAAGGCTAAAGAATACCTCTATACTAAATAATAATAAAAGAGAAATACTATAAACTCTCTTATAAAGATTCTATTATATCTATAGTATATTAAGAAAATTAACTAATAAGAGAACCTATAAAAAATAAATAAAATACTTACTAATAATCCTTTATAGAAATACTAACCTCTATATTACTACTATTAAGAATAGTTTTTAATAAAGGCTATAATAGCTAAATAACGCCTAAATATAGCTCTTATTAATACTATTAAGTTTAATATAAAGGTATTATAGGGGCTAAATACTATAGTTAAGTTAAATAAATAATAAAAGTACTTAAAAAGTAGGTTTTATATTATTATACTACTTTTATTTACTTTCTCTAAGATTCCTCTTTTATTAGGTTTTTAATATAAGCTTATTAAGCTCTTACTATAGAGGGTTTAATACTTTAGACCTATAGGCCTTTATTATTAGCTTACTTATAGTTCCTTAAGCTATCTTTAATATCTCTATCTTAAAGTTCTTAAGACCTTTATAATTATTCTCTTTTTAGTTATAATAATCTCTATTATATTTAATTTCTTAATAGAGTATTCTCCCTAATAGTTTAAGTTCTTATTTCTTAAGGCTATTTTATTTTTTTAGCTAACCTTTCTCTATAGCTTTACTAAATAACTATATTCTTACCCTTATATATTATAATAGCTTTAACTTATTATTTCTTATTACTAAAGGTATTATAATAAGGCTTTTTTTAATATTATATTTTATTTATAAAGTATTTTATTTCTATTATTTAGTAGATAATAAAGTTATTTCTTTTTTATTTACTTATTATTTCTTAAAGCTTTATTTATTATTTGTTCTACTTTATATAGATAAAGATCTTATAATAGCTTTATTTTTTTATTTTTTTATTCTCCTTTTTAGATAGTTATATTATAAAACTATTAAAGTTATTAAATTATGATTTCTCTATATAATTTATTATATTTACTTTATTTTAATAGGTATTATTTATTATAGTAAATTAATATTATTTTTATTATTATTATTATAACTATTTTATTAATATCTTATTATAAGCTCTTTTTAAGTTTATAAATTAATAGTTTTTTACTTTTAAGCTTACTTTTTTTTTATTTATATTATTTATAAGTTTATAAGCCTTATTATTCTATAATAATATAACTTTATAAAGCTTTTTTAGACTCTTTATTATATTATATCTATTACCTTTATTATAAATACTATAACTATTTTTAGCTAGTTACTTATTAAGTTTATTTTAGCTATTAATAAATATAGTTTCCTAATTTATTAATATAATTAATTTAATAATAATAAGCTTTATATTATTTATATACTTTAGCTTTATTAAGATTTTAATTATTATTATATTTATTATTATAAAAGTAACTTTATTTATTAGCTCTATTAGTTATAAAGTACTAAATATTATAAAGTAGGTTTAATAAACTATTATAAAAGGTATTTATATTAATATTTCATTCTAAATCTCTTTTATTTTAATTAACTCTATTTAGATCTAATAGAACTAAATAAAATATTATTAAGTTAAAATTAAAGTAAAAGACTTTTAAGTTTAATAATATAAAATATATTAAGTTATATATATAATTAAAAAGAGTTAAGCTTTTTTTAAAGTGCTCTATAAATAATTAGTAAACTCTATTAATTTAAAGCTTAATTATTATAATTATTAAAGGTATCTTTTTAAGGTTATACTAAAGGAGTAGTTTTCTCTATATATTATTAATAGTCTCTCTATAGAGCTTAATATAAGTTACTTATATTTCTCTCTTATTCCTTTTATATACTAATAGTTTCTTTATAGGGTATTTACTATAAAAAGAGGACTTTAGCTATTAAGGTTAATATCTCTTAGCTTAAATATAATTTATAAAATATACTTTCTATATATCTTTATAACTATAGCTATATTAAGTATTAAATAGCTTATTTATAGACCTTTAATAAGGTTAAATAGACATAAATTAATTTAAATAGTAATTCTTATTATATTATACTTTTATTTTAAAATAGTTTTAAAATTTAATAATTCTATTAGTATTATAATATTTATTATTATACTCTATATATTATTCTTAATATATTTAGATTTAAGCTTATTTCTTAACTAAATATTTATAGGAGTAATATAGCTTTATAGTAGTCTTATTAAGTACTTATTATAACTAATTAAAAAAATAATTCTTCTTTTAAAGAGGAGTTTAATTTTAATACTATATTAAATAAAAGTAATAGAAATAGTATAGATAATAAAATAGAGTTTAATAATAAAGAGAATAATAAGAATAAAAATAACTAGATTTTATTTATTTTAGCTAGAGTTTAGAGAAATATTAAATAATAATCTATAAGGATATATAGTTAAATACTTTAGGTTTTTTATATTTAGAGTTTATATTTAATTCTTAATAAGACTTTTTAAAATATTAAAGTAACTTTATATAAGTAATTAAACTTTTTTTATTTTTTTTTATACTACTTATTATTCTATTTATAATATAACTTATATTATTACTTTTTAAATATAATTAGTATTTATAAAGTATTTACTAAATATAATTTAGGTTTTTATATATTATATTTTATAAATTAACTCTTTTACTTTATTAAATATAATAAGCCCTTTAGTATTTGCCTTTAAAATATAATATTTTTAACTTTTTATTCTTTTAGGTCTTCCTTTAGTTTAAAAAGTTATATTTTAATAAGCCTTTAGCGATATTAAAGCTTTAATAAAGTTACTAAAAAGATATTATATATTTTATTATATTTCTTAAGAAGTTATATTTAATAGATATTAAGGCTTATAACTTTTATAATTAGTATTAAGATAAAATATAAAGTAAGCTTTTATTAACTCTTTATAAAGTAGAAGTTCTTAATAGAGAGGCTAATAACCTTTTTAACCTTATAGGCTTATATCTTTCTCTTTATATTTATATTTTTAGCTTATATATTAGTTATATATTATTAATTCTTTATTATTTTTTAATAAACCTCTATAAGTTTTTTTAGCTTCTTTTCTACTCTATAGGTTTTAATAGTAATATTTAATATATAGTAATTAATTATTTTTAGATAATAACTTATTAATACTTTAAAAGGTAATACTTTAATAATAAAGTATTTCTTATTATTATATATAAATTTAGCTTTAATTAGCTATATTATCTATTAGTTTCTTAAGCCTTTATTAAACTTTATAAAGTATATTATTAAAATTTAATAAGTTCTCTCTATTTACTTATTTATTTAGAGATACTAAATAATAGAGAGTTAGCCCTTAAAATTATAAGCTTTAGTTTAATCCCTTTAGAATTAGCTTATAATTAGCTTATCTTTATTATTAATAATAGCTTTAGGGGTATTATAATAATATTTAATCTCTTAATAAAGGATTCTTATTAAGCCTTTAATATCTAATTACTTAGTAGTTAGAATAAATTAAATAACCTTTATTATATAGTAAATAATAATAAGAATTATATTATAAATAACTTTATTATCTTTATAACTCTTTAATAAATTAATAAGGAAGTCTAAAGAGATTTATTAAAATAGGTATATTAATAGTTTTAATATCTATAATAATCTATATAGTTTATATTTAGAAATATAAGCCCCTTAGTATTATAAGTATTTAGTAATATAGTATTAAATATTATCTAAAAGATATAGCTAATAGAACTTCTTTAAGATTGGTTTTATTATTTTATTTACCCCTATATACTTTAACTTTAATATATTATAGGCAATTAATAGGGACGTATAACGAATTAATAGGGACGTATAGCTCTCTTAGACGTATAATAATTTCTAGCTCCTTACCTTCCTTATCTTTATTAATAGCGTTAATAATAGCCTTACTAGTTATTATCTCTAGTTTATTACCTCTAATACGTTAAACTCCTTATTATAGGGCTTATAGTAATAGTTCTATTAAATAATACTTACCTAATAAGCGCTAATAATATTAAAGCCTAAATAAACCTAACTGATATCTTTCCCTAATATCCTTATCTAGTAGCATTAGTATTAGCTACTACTATAGGTATAGTGATAATAAGGCTCTCCGCAATATCTTTACTATAACTACGCACCTAGAGCGGTTTAGTAGCTAACTAGAACTATAAGGATCCCTTAGGCTAAATGAAATATTATAGGAGATATATAATAACTATAAAATCTTCCTTAGTAACGACTTTATACGCTACTAACTTGCAACCTAACTTTAGCATATTATAATGCCCCTATCTAGCCCTAAATATAGTACGTTACCCTCCTATAGGGCTAACCTTTTACCCTAGCCTAAGGAGCAAGAAGACCAGTAGCTATTAGATACTAATATAGCTTAATTCCAAACAGCCTTAAGCCTTATATAATAGGTAATTAGAATAGAGTAAAGGCTTAATACTAACCTCCTATAGTCTTATAAATATATCTATTACTAATAGGAGATATAGGGTTTATCTCCTTACTCCTTAGTTATATTAATACCCTCAGACTCTCCTCCCCTATACTCCCCCCCTTACTGCTAAAGCTTAAACGTAAGCCTAACGCCATTATACTATATAGCTACTTTAGTATAACCATTAAGTAATAAGTCCTCCTTACTAGCGCCCCTTAAAATACTAAACCTATTAATACCTAGAATACCTAAATTGACTGTTATATCCCTCTTTAATTAAATTAATACGTTTATAAAGATAGCTAGCTTTAGTATAGCTAGGTATAATGCCTATAAATATAAGGGCTATATTATATAGTATATATTCTATTGCAATTAGTTTGGGGAACTAAAGCCTAGCTAAGGCGCTAGGATTAAGCAACGTAAGTCTTAGAAGTATAGCTATAAATAGTAGGTTATTATAGAAGTATAGGAAGAAGGGAAGTAGCTCCTAAGAGCTCACCCTAATCTAGAGTATAACTAATATAATTACCTACCTAGCTTTAAACCTTCTATATATCCCTTATATAGGCGCCTTAAGGAGTTAGTTAAGTATTACAGCCAGCTAACTAACAGTAGGTTTATATTAATAGTAAGTTAGGGATTAAGAACTATAAATAGTATTAAGTCGTTCTATAGGGCTATTTAAGTAATTATAGGTCTTTAAAAGTCTTAGTAATTAGTTAAGGCCTCAATAAGAGTTATAGAGTAGTTATCACTTAGGTATAGCTAAAAGTACTAGTGAGGGTAGTCATAAAGTTGATTGCTAAAGAGCTATAGGAGTCTATCCTTAAGCCAAGCTCAAGTCCATCCTATATATAAGTCCTTTTCCTAGTATATACTCTTATACCTTAGGTCAAGCTAGATCATTCTAATTAAGAATAATTATTTAGCCCCTAAGTCTAACTAGATTATTTTAATCTAAAATGATCCTTATCTTATTATCACATAACTTATACTATAGTTCTTCCCTTCTAAGGATCCCTAACCGTCTTTATATCACTAGGTTATATATATCTATATTAGCTGCTAAGAGCCTAGTGGGGTTATATTAGTAGCTAAGCCTAACGGGTTGTAATATTAGGTCTCCTCTCTAAAGGTCTTATCCCTAAGACCAGCATAAGTAGGTTATTACTCCTAGGTTGGGGAGTTATTAATTATACTTCCTTAGTTCTATAATGCTAACACTATATTAAGTTGCATTCAAAAACCTTCTAAGCCTTCACGTAAGGCTTATTATACTAAGATCAAGCAAAACCATTAAGCTCTTAGTCAATTAGTTGATCTCCATAGTTACAACGCAATGCCATGCTCTCCATGCTTCCAGTTTAACTGGGTATGCAAAATAGACCTTATAAACTCTAAGCGCTGCAGCAAATGCGCGAGCCGTGGTCTGTCCAACTGTGATAGGGGAGATATAGCAAACGCTCATAAGTCGTTTATTTTGGTTTTCTATTTTTTCTATACTAATAACTATAGTAAATCGTTATTTTAAGGAGCAGAAGAAGATTGAGCAGGAGGAGCAAGAGGCTAAAGAGGCTCTTAAGCTTCTCCAGACGCAGCTAGCTACTATAATAGGTTGTTTATCTTATTTATAGAAATATAAACGTTTCTTAAAAGAGCGTAGTTTAGATTTAATTTATTATGGTATATAATCTATAGAGGAGTAGGAGGCTAAGGAGCGTGCGTTAGATGCTAAGGAGTTATATATAGTATTAGACTTATCTTCTTGGGGTACCCCTAACGACCTATTATTAGTAAACTTCAGTCTAGGCGAGGGTTTCTCCAACCTCAGGTTCCTACTGCCTAATAATACTCCTATAGTATCTACTAGGAATGCTAAAGGTTCTTGATGGGTTCCCATAAGTTATCTTCATATCCATATCCTTTCCACTTAATGAGATATTCTATATTTCCATTATTATTATAGTAGTCAATAATTCGTTTAACTTCATATTCTAGTTTAAGGGGTTCCACAATAATATAGTCTTCTATATATAAACCTACTAGTGCTTTTTTAAGAAGTAAAATATAAAAGACTAAATAATACTTTATAATATCTAGTAGTATAAGTTTAAAGTTAACGTTAGATACCTTCTTTATAATCTCAAAAGGTCTAAGTTTCTTAAAGTCTAACTTATTACTTAGTCGTTTTATCTTAATATTTCAGTAGAGAAGGTATATACTATCTCCCTCCTATAGAGTTAGTCCCTTAACTCTTAAGGTGTTAGCGTATTTATATATTTATTTACATATAAATTTAAGTTCTCTAGGTAGCTCTTACTGGATTTCCTTGAGTTTATTAATATCTACTACAGCTTTTAGAGCTGCTGGGCCTTGTTGTAGTTCTCTATAGGCTATTAGGTTAAATCCATAGTTTAGATAGAATAGTAATTCTTTTATACTTTCTCCTACTACGCTATTATAGGCAAACTAGGCCATAGGTAGCAGTTAAACCCAATTATCTTATTAGTAGTTAACATAGCAGTATAGATAGGTCTCCATAATCTAATTAATTCGTTCTATCTAGCTATTAGTTTATAGATAAAAAGCAGTAGACATCTTATAATCAGATCCCAGCTATAGGATCAGTAATCTCTAAAACTTAGAAGTAAATAACTTATCTCTATTAGACATAATTTCCTTTAGCATTCCATATTAGCTAATAATTACCTATAGAAACTTATAGGTAAGGTCTTCTGCGGTGCTAGACTCTATATATAGGATAAAGTATAAGTACTTTATAAGTCTATTAATAATGACTAGGACGCTATTATAGTAGACCTTAGTTATTAGTTCTCAGGACTTAGGTAACTTAGTAATAAAGTCTAATGAGATAGATTCCCATATGGTTTGTAGCACTAGGAGCAGCTATATCTTACTATAAGGCTAGTATTAGCTAGGTTTACTTTTTATATAGACCTTATAGTCCCTAATTGCTAAAGATACTTCTTATTATATAGCCGTTTTATTATAGTATTATTTAATACGTTTCTATATCTTAGTTACGCCTTAGTAGCCATATATAGGTGCAGAGTATACCTCCCTAATAGCTTCAGGAGACATTCTTCCAGTTGTGCTAGTACTATCTCTTCTGGCCATCATCAAGAGTCTAACTGCTGGCATAAGGTCTCCTTCCTTGTCCTTTTTGAGGATAACTCAGGTTTCCTCAGGTACCTGGACTTCGTGGTCCAGTCTTCTACTGAGAGCGTCTGCTCTTCTATTTTCCTTGCCTTTTTAGTAGGTGATCTTAAAATTGAATTCTAAGAGGAATTTAGACTATCTAATCTATTATTTATTAAGTTCCTTTAATATTATAAAGTAGGTAAGGTTCTTATAATTAGTATAGACTTTAACTTTATACTTTATTCCTAATAGTTAAGGTCTCTATTCCTTAAATGCTTTAATATTTACTATAAGTTCCTTATTATAAATTTAGTAGTTAAGTTCTAGGCTGTATAGCTTATATGAGAAGAAGGCGCATAGGCGTAGCTATCCTTTATCGTCTCATTAGCCTAGCTATCCTCCTATAGCGTAGTCTAAGGAGTTAGTCTCAACTTCAAATAGTTTCTCAGGATTAGGTATAATAAGTATAGGTTCTAATATAACCTATTACTTAATCTTATTAAAGGCTTATTCTTATTTATCTTCCTATTACTAGGGGACGTCTTTCTTTAAGAGTCTTATAAAAGGGTTATTCTTATTTAAGTATCCTTCTAGAAATTATTAGTAGTAGTTTATATATCTAATAAAGGATTATATATCCTTAACGTTCTAGGGTATTAGCTAGTCTTATACTACTATAATTTTATCTTTTGACATTTTAAGGATTCTAAGGGCTATTATAAAGCCTAGGAATTCAACTTCTTGCGCGTGGAATTTGCTCTTTTCTGGTTCCACCAGGAGTTTAGCTTCTTATAGTTTCCATAGCACTTAGTATATATACTTCTTATAGTCTTCTAGTATTTTAGAGAAGATCAGTATATTATTAAGATAAACTATAATAAATACATCTAGGTATTCTTATAAGACGTAATTAATTATTATTTAGAATATTATAGGTGCATTAGTAAGTCTAAAGGGCATTACTAGGTACTTATAATATCCTTAGTATATTTAAAACGCTATTTTCCATTCTTTACCTAATTTCATATATATCAGGTTATAGGCTCCTTTTAAGTCAAGTACTATAAACCACTAGGCTCCATATAATAGGTCTCTAAGTTCTAAGATAAGCAGTAGTAGGTAGTAGTTCTTAATTGTGATGTTATTAAGTTTTCTATAGTTAACGTAGAGTTATAGTTTACTATTCTTTTTAGGTATAAATAGGATCAGATATCCTACTAGTAATATAGAGGGTCTAATATATCCCTTCTATAGGTTTTCTTTAAGGTAAGCGTCAAATACTTCTATTTCTTTCTAATTAAGTCCATAGATTGCTTCTAGCTTTAGCTCCTTCCCTTCTCTTAGGGGTATCTTATGGTTATAGTTGCTATATTCTAGCAGTCCTATTTCAAGTTCTTCAGCAAATAGCTTCTAGTATTGCCAGTATTCTTCTAGGATAGATAGAAGTTAATCTTCCTTATTAATATCTATTACTAATAATATCCTAGCGTTTATATCCTTAATTTATAGGTATACTAAAAATCTCTTTACTTTAGGAGTTCTAAAAGGTTTATTTAAGGCACCTCTTCTAGGCTACTACTTAGTAACTAAATCCTAGTCCCAATAGAGTTAGCTAGTTCTCTAATCTATCTATAGGTTGCTATTATATAACTATAGTCTTCTAAGGATAACATTATACTTATCTCCTATCTCCATAATATCAAAGTTTAGTTGCTCATTCTAGCTATAGATCTATATAGGGAGGTACGCTATCTCCACTATAATACGTCCTCCACCATACTAGACTTATTCTCCTTCAATAGTGCTAAGTTTATAGCAGTCTTCTACTACTTTCTTTTTCTAGGTTATTTTTCATTTATTCACCATTTATAGCGATATAAAGTTTCCTTAGGCTCCACTATCTATTATTATAGTAGCCAGTCTTCTATTAAGTTATATCTAAACTTAGATATACTTATATCGTTAAGCTAGGTATACCCTAGTTATACTATATAGGGACCTTATCTTATTTACCTATTATTATCCCTTAGTTTTAGTAGGCAATCCTAGTTTTTTAACTAGTTATCTCTATAGTAAGTAATCCGTTTCCCTTTACGTTATGCTTTCTAGAGCTAGCTCTCCTTATACTTTACTATAGGGGGGGTTACTCCATTCTAGCTAAGTCGCTATACTTTAGCTTTATTTTCTCTATAGATTATATATTTATCTTATTAGCAATCTTACTAGCTTATATTAGTATTATAGAGGTATCTCATAGGGTATTCTTAGCTTAGTCCAAAGGTTATAATTTATCCATTAAATAGCTTAAGTTCCTATCTATATATTTAGTTAATTTAATAGACCTTCTTAATAGGTTCTTAGTTATACCTTCTAGGGTAGAATTAATATATATACTTATCTCTAAGATATTCCTTATAGTTATTAAAGAAGCACTATAGCTAGTAGAGGTATTAGTAGTAGTTGCTTTCTATATATAAATATAGGTAGTTATCTAGCCTAAACTCTGGTTTATAGTTTCTATCACGCTATTCTCCTAAGGTGCTAAAGAATTCAAGTATCTATTTATCCTTTATAGGATTAATTTTCTAGTACTAAAGGCGTTCACTAGTCCTAATAGTTTCATCATTAGAGTCCTCTTTAGAGCTAATATTATTAATATTAGGTTTACACCTATAGATAGCTACTATCTAAGCACGTTATCATGCAACGTCGCGAGGCTTATCTAAGTTATAGGTTAGTTCTTTTTTAAAGCTAATATATTTAGACGTCTCAAACTATCCATTTTCTTTAAGGGCCCTATATTCTAGGAGGCTATTAAGTTATTCTTAAGCCTTATGCTTAAGTTTGCTATTACTTCTATATCCTATAGCAATAGTTTATTAATTTAGGGGTCCACTAATATTCTTCACTCTAGTAGTATTATATCCCATTCTATTAGGGTTCTTAAGGTACTATCCTATATATTCCTTAGAGTCTAAGTGAATTCTATAGTTATTATTAAAGTAGGTAGTCTAACTAAGTTATTTATAAAGAATTACCTTAGTAGTAGCACTAACTTATCTTTTCTTAGGTACTAACTAGAAGCGTTCTTTCTTAGGTGCTCTATATTCTTTTATAAGGTATCCATTCTTATCGCAATTATAGCACTTAATATTCTTCTTCTAGCTATTACCCTTATTATTATTATTACGCTAGGCCGCACTAAGATCTATAGGTCCGCTATAGTGTCTATAGGCGGTGCTATTGCGTTTGTTATATTAATTATTATTATAGTATTTAGGCTACTATTAGTACTTATGGCTAGAGTTAGTAGGTTATTATTATTTACCTTTCTCCTTATATTGCTTATATAGTTAGTTATTAATCTTAATAGCAAGCTTAATATACTAGAGGAAGTCCTTAGGTCTATTAATCTTAATAATTTTATCCTTAACTTTATCCTTAAGGTTATTATAGAATATAAAGATCTTACCTTTATTAGTTAAGTCTAGCTAGGTATAGATCTATTGGAACTCTATAGTATAGTCCTTAGCTAACTTAGTCTATTTAAGGCAAAATAAGTCTCATTTAGCTTATTATTTCTCATTAGGGTCTTAAAATAGAGACTTTAGGGCAGACTTAAAGCCCTAAAAGCTGCTAAAAATATCTCTAACTTCAGTAGAATAGTAGTTAAGTATTTCCTTATTAAGGTACTCTTTAAGGAAGGGTTTAAACCACTAGAGGGCTTATCCCTTAAGGAAGGTAGATATATAGATAACCTTCTTAGTTCTATTCTTAAAGTTACTATAATAGAAATTCTAGTAATTCTTAACTTAGATAAGGAATCCCTTAAGCTATCCTAGGGATCTATTAAAAGGATTAGGAGAGTTAAGTTAAAGCTTCTCTTATCCTTCTATAATAGGGATAGTAATAATATTAATAGTAGCTTAAAGAGTATAGTTCTACTATTTAAGTTCCTAGGTGCGCTAGTTAGATAGGCGTATAGCAGCCTAAAGTTCTTTAGTAGCGCGGGCGTTAGCATTAAATATTTCCTATATCTATTAGATATTATAGTTAGCTTATTTAAGTTATTCCTTAAGCGTATTATTATTATTACTATTGCTATCGTCTTTTATTCTCTAATCCCTAAGTTCTTAAGTAAGGTTCTTCTTAATAGGGGCCTTCCTAGCGCTAGAGGGGGATCTAGTGCTAGGGGTCTTTCTAGAGAGTTATAAAGATATTATAATACTATTAGTAGTTTTTAAAAGGTAACTTACTAAATAGGAGTAATTAAAGTGTTATAGCTAGCTAACTAATAGTAGGTTTATATTAATAGTAAGTTAGGGATTAAGAACTATAAATAGTATTAAGTCGTTCTATAGGGCTATTTAAGTAATTATAGGTCTTTAAAGGTCTTAGTGATTAGTTAAGGCCTTAATAAGAGTCATAGAGTAGTTATCACTTAGGTATAGCTAAAAGTACTAGTAAGGGTAGTCATAAAGTTGATTGCTAAAGAGCTATAGGAGTCTATCCTTGAGCCAAGCTCAAGTCCATCCTATATACAAGTCCTTTTCCTAGTATATACTCTTATACCTTAGGTTGAGCTGGATTATTCTAATTGAGAATGATCATTTAGCCCCTAAGTCTAACTGGATCATTTTAATCTAAAATGATCCTTATCTTATCGTTACGTAACTTACACTATAGTTCTTCCCTTCCAAGGATCCCTAACCGTCTTTATATCACTAGGTTATATATGTCCACATTAGCCGCCAAGAGCCCAGCGGGGTTATGTTGGTAGCTAAGCCCAACGGGTTGTAACATTAAGGTAGTAATTAAAACTACTAGCTGCTATATTGGAATTTAAGCTTATAATATATATGCTATTATTTAGGAATAGTTCCTAAGGTCTAACCTTACCTAAAGAGATATCTATAACGCTAGAGCCTAGATTAATTATAAGAAGTTAGATAGATATTTACCTATAGTAGTATTAATTAAGCTTTTTAATAAGTAAGAAATCTCTTATATTATAAAGTAGGATAATAATAAGCTTAACTAACTTATTAGGCTTATCTAGATATTCCCCTACTACCTCTATATATAGAAACGGTTTCTAGAGGTATTAAGCTTTAATAATACCTATAATACTAACTATTTTAAGCTTCCTCTATTCTAGGTTATAAGCTAGACCTATTTTAGGTCTATTTTTAATATAGCCTTTAGGCTTATTAATAATAAAAGACTTAAAGGGTTCTAGTTCCTTTTATAGGGTATATACTAACTTATAGAGAGAGGCTTAATTTATAAACCTAGCATTATTATTATAGACTTTAATAAGTAAATAAAGGCTATACTTAATTATAATTTTCCTAATGCATAATAGCAGCTCTATATCTATTATATTAACTCTAATATCCTCCTTTAGGCTAAGCGAAAATAGTAGAAAAGATATAGCTAGGGTGATAGTTATAACGCTTCTAATAAAGATAAATAACTAACTGAGGTACTAGCTAAGCTAAGTAATAAAGATTAAGCCTATATTTACACTATAATTTAAGGAGATATTCCTTATACCTACTATAGTATCTTAGAGATATAGAAAGCTATAATATTTATAGAGACTAAAGAAGCATTTAAGAAGGTATAGGCTAGCCTCTATAAAGAGTTTAATAACTAGCGGCAAGTTTTATAGTATATATATAGAACCTATATACCCCTTAGAGTATAATAGGTATACTACTATATCCAGCATTATCTAAATTTTAGTATCTATATAATATCTAGTACTAAATCTAGTAACTATAATATTAAAGGCTACTTAATAAATAGCCTTAGCTATTTATACCACCTTATTAATATTATATAGGATATACTTAGGGATTAGGAGTCTAGCTTCTATAATGCCTATACATAAGATGAGATCCTTATATCCTATAAGTACTATAAGCTAAGATTAAAATATCTTAGTGACTTCTATACTATACTATTATTAAAGGCTCTTAGACTAATTACTTAGGAATATTAGCTTGCTAAAAAGGCCTTACTAACTGGGTGAAACCCTTACCTAGTTACTCTTAGTAACTATACTAATAACTATTTAGTCTCTATATAGTATAGCATCCTATACTGCTATAAGATCTATAGCAAGCTTATTAAGGGAATAGCGTTTATAAAATAGGAGGTTTATCTATAATAGCAGCTTTAGGAGACTACCTCATAAGACCTATACCGGTATATTCTTAATCCTAAGATAGCTATAGCTCTCTATAGTTGGCTAAGGAATGATACCTAGCTAGTCCCACTCTAACTCGCTATTATAGCCTAGGGCTAGTGCTAAAAGAGTGCCTTAACTATAAGCTAGCCCTTAATAGTATAAAAGTAAGGGCGCCCTCCTAGGTTAAAAAATAAGTTAATAGTAGCTTAAGATGCTAAGTAGTAAAGCTTAGTAACTACTATCTTATTATCTTAGTATTAAATAAGGAGTTAGTTAAGTAAACTTAGTACTAGGAGGGCTATAGGTAAGTAAAGTAGTGGGAGGCATCTATAGCTAAGTATTTATTAGAGAAGGAGTTAGTAGGAGATATTATTAAGTAGTCTATAGATATAGAATATAAATGCATATTTAAGATTTATAAATTAATAAGACTAATATAAATTAAAGGTTATAGTTAAGATTTATAAAGTTAGCTAAAGTAGTTAGTTTTATAAATCCTAAATATAGCTAGAAAGGAGATAAACTAGATATAGGAGTAAGACTTACCGCCTTCCTAAAAGGTATTTAAGCGATCTAGTCTATTAAGGTGCTTCTCCTAAATAGAAGTACTTATGGAGCTTTAATTTTTGAGCTAATGAGGAGGTAGAGATTATTATGCGTCTGAGAGAGCTATACGTCCCTATCAATTCGTTATACGTCCCTATTAATTGCTATATTATAATAGTTTTTTAAGATTTCATAGTAGAGAGATCCTTTATTTAAAATTATAAGTCTTTTTTTAAACTATAAAATATTATTATTATTTAGTCTATAGCCTTAATATTTCTTAGCTTCTTATTAAACCTTAGCTATAAGTTTTTAATAAAAGTAGTCTTTAGTTTATAGTTCTCTAACTATTTATTTAAGATTTTAGTCTAATTATAATATATATATTATTTTATTTTAAATAAGCTTCTTTATTACTAAATATAAAATATACTATTTTAATATAGTAACTCTAGCTCCTATTAAGTCCTCTAGTAGTTTATCTTCTTCTTATAGAGTAGTCTATATATTTAAGTCCTTAGTTTTAAATTATATTATAATATTAATATATATTATATTATATATTATAATAATAATATTCTTAATAGGATAATACTAACTAAAAGGTAAGAATCCTCTAACCTTAAAGCTAGCCTTTTAGTAAGGTTCTTATATACTTTACTAAATAGCTTAGATATATATTTTTATAATAGATATTATATCTTTCAGCTTAATAATATATTAATAGTTAGTTATTAAAAGCTAGTTAATAAGATTAAGCTTTTTTAAAAAGATAGAAAAGATATTATCTATTTATATATTCTTAACTATATAGTTTAGTCTATATAAGAGACTATCTATTAGGTTTATTATATTTAAGTAGTATTAAACTTTAAAATTAAAAGTAAAGAGATAATAAACCTATTATATAAGCTTTCTATAAATATTTTATATTAATATAATAAGTATATCTTTAAGAGTAGTATAATTAATAAGGATTATAAACTTCTCTAGTAACCTCTAAAGATATTATACTTAGTAATTTAAGCTCTTTATAATAATAAGGAGTTCTTATTATTTTATAGCTTATTATTACTCTATATTTAAGAGCTTTTTTAACTAAAAAGCTATAGGATATTAAATACTATTATATTTCTATAAAAGTATATTAAATACTATTTAAGTTAAAGTATTTATTTTAACTCTTATTTTTAATACTAAATTATAGTATTTTAATATTAGCGCTTTAATAAAGGTATACTAAAGGGTTTTAAATATTATTTATATCTCTTCTATCTAAATAAAGGCTTTTAACTTTATTTTATTTTAGTTACCCTTTAGTATTATATTTATTAGCGCTATAATCTAAAAGTACTTTATAATAAACTTATAGTAGAAATTATAAAATTTTAAGAAAACTTAAAGATCTCTATATAATTTAAATATAAGCTATTTAGTAACTATTTAGATATATTTTAAGTTTATTATAATTCCTTTTTATATAATATAAAAGCTTAAAAAGTTAACTTCTATCTTATAGAACTTATATTTCTTTAGCTTTATAAAGAGCTCTATATTTCTTAAGTAATATAAAATAGCTTTAATATCTTTAATATATTAGTCTTTTATATTAAAGTAGATTATAATATTATCTAAATAAGCTATATAGTATATATTTAAGAGGTTAATAAGTATATAGTAAAAATATATCTCAAAAGTAGCTAGAGTAATAATAAGCTTAAAAGGTATTATAGTATACTTATAGTACTTATATTTTATATAGAATATAGTCTTCTATTAGTCTACTTTATTAATTATAATCTTATATGGGGCTTTATTAAAATTAATCTTAAAAATAAATGATACTTTAATAAGCCTATTTAGTAGTTTACTAATTAATAGTAATATATAGTAATTTTTTATAATAACTTTATTTAACTCTCTATAGTCTATGTATAAATATAAGCTATTATTCTTTTTAAGTATAAATAGGATTAATACCCTAATAGAGCTAATTAATTTTAAAATATACTTAATTACTTTTATTTTATAGAGGTATTTAGTAAGTCCTTATAACTATTCTATTTATATTAAGTATATTAGCTAATATAGGGGTTTTACTTTTAGCTTTAGTTTTATATAATATACTACTCCCTTAAGCTAAAGTACCTTTTCAATATTATTTTTATTAAAAATATTTATAAACTCTTTTAGTTCTTTAGAAATTATTTTAATTATATTTTTATTTAATAGTTCTTTATTAAGTATTATAATATCCTTTTTATTAAGAGCTAAAACCTCTATAAAGTATATAATATAAGCCTTTTAGCTATTCTTTATAATTTCCCAAATTAATAATTCTAACTTAATAAATATAATCTATTTATATAACTAAATATAAGATTTAGTATTAATATAAATACCTTTTTACTTTATTAAATTATTTAATAAGAGGAGATTACTAACTTTAGGTCTTTATAAGCTTAAGATAAAAACTTAATAGATCTTTTATAGGAGTTCTTTACTATTTAGGAGAAAAAAAGTTAATTAATAAACCTTTTTAAGTAATATAAGTTATTCCTAAAAATCTATTAAGTCTAAAGAGGTAATACTTATAGCCTCTTTAAGGTTTAACTTTTCTATAAGGTCTTTTTAAATAAGGTTTATTATTATATATATATCTATATTTATAATAAGTTTAACTTTATTAATTATTTATATAATAAGTATTTTACTTTTAATAGTTTTATTAATAGGGATTAAAATTAGTTTTAATATAATATTTTTTAAAAAAGCTATTATACCTATTTATTTCTTAACTCTTTAATATCTCTTAAATAAGCTATTATAATAGTATTAACTTTAGCTCTTTTTAGAGGTATATTATAAGGATTACTTTTTAATTATAACTAGCTATTTAGATAATAAGTTATAATATAGCTATATTTTTTATAAATATAATATTAAGGGCTTTTTCTTTCTCTCTACCTTATAAAGTAGTTAGAGAATAAATAGAAGTTTATTATATATTTATTTTATACTAATATTTCTAAATAGTACTCTTAGTAATTTATAGACCTAAGAGGTTAAAAGCTACTTTTATAGGGGTAGTCTATTAACTTAATATATAGTTACTTATAAGATTTAGAGTAAATAATAAGCTTATTATTATATCTCCCCTCTATGACTTTTTATAGCCTTTAAGTATATAAAGTAATAATATATATATTAATATAATAAATATCCTATTTAAGAAGTTTTTCTCTTAAGGGTATTAATAAGCCTTAAAAGAAAGTATAAGCTTTTATATTATTTATATTAAGTTTATTAAGGGTTTTATTAATAGCTTTTTATTAGCTTTAATATAAAATTAACTTCTTTTTACTCTTTTAATAATATTATTAAAAGGTATTATAATAGTTTTACTCTTAGAGTTTTAATATAATATATTAACCTTTAATAAAGATCTTAAAGTCTTTTTATTGAAATTTCTTTTTATTCTCTAAACTATTTATAAGTCTTTATTAATATATTTACTACTCTATTTAAAGAGTATACTTTATAGTATTTATAGCTTATTAAATATATTAACTTTTAAAATAATTAAAATAATACTTATATACCTCCTCTATTATAATAAGCTAATCTTTTTATATAATACTAATAGACTTATTAATAAAATAAGCTATATTATAATTAAATAGTTTCTTATAAACCTTTAGTATATACTCCTTAAAGCCTCTTATTATAAGTATTAAGAGGATCTTCTATTAGTTTATAATATATATTAATATTTATTATATTAATAACTAATTTACTATTTTATTAAGCCTATTAGCTAAAGCTAACCTATAAGCTATAGTTAGAAATATTTAGCCTTATAGCTTATCCCTTTTATAAAGGGGGGTCTTAAATTCACTATTTTTATATATCTACTTATTATATAAATAATAAGTATTTAGTATAAAAGGCTTATTCTCTTTAGGGCCTTTAGCCTTACTTAAGGTATAGCTTTTTATTTTTTAATATTAATTTATATTATCTATTAATTATTTACTTAAGTTATTCTCCTATTATAGATTTAAGAGAGTAGTTTTATTTTAAGTTTAATAAATATTAAGTAAAAGTTTTTTATTCTAACTAATAAGTATAGTTTTAATATATAGCGCTATTATTATTATTAACTTTTCTAAAATAGAGTAAAAATAAAAAAATTATAAAGATATTATAGAGGCTAAATACTATAATTAAGTTAAATAAATAGTAAAAATACCTAAAAGATAGGTCTTATATTACTATACTATTTTTATTTATTTTCTCTAAAATTTCTCTTTTATTAGGTTTTTAATATAAGCTTATTAAGCTTCTATTATAGAGGGTTTAATACCTTAAACTTATAGGCTTTTATTATTAGCTTACTTATAGTTCTCTAAGCTATCCCTAGCGTCTCTATCTTAAAGTTCTTAAGACCTTTATATTTAAAAGGAACTTAAAGTAAGAGGATATAGAACTTAGCTTAATTATACTCTATAAGCTTAACTATATTATTAAAGATAAGAGAGAATAACTAGCTATAAGTTATAATCCTCTAAATAATAATAATAATAAAATATAATAGCTAGTTAATAAAAAGCTCTCTATATACCTTAATAGTTATAGAGACTATTTTAGTAAAACTATTAGTAATATCTTAATATACTATTACTTATATAACTATAAGATTAAGCTAGAATTAAGTATTAGGGAGTAAGATATTACTCTATATATAAATAGTCCTTATTTAAGCTAGAAGCTATATAGAAGTATCTATTAAATAACTTTAAAAAAGATTTTATTATAACTAATAGAGCTCTTTTTATAATACTTATATTATTTATATAGAAGTCTGATAGTAGCTTATACTTCTATATTAACTTTTAAAAACTTAATAAACTTATTAAAAAAGATTAATACTTATTACTACTTATTAATAAAATGATTATAAGGATTAATTAAGCTAAAGTATTTATAAAGCTTAATATTTAATAGGTATTTTACTATATATAAATATACTCTAACTTTAAAGACTTTATAATCTTTTAAACCTATTATAAAGCCTATAAATATAAAGTTCTATTTTTTAGCCTCTATAATAAGCTTATAATATATTAATAATATATAAATAATATATTAATAGAATACCTTAATAATTTCTATACTACCTATATAGATAATATCTTAATCTTTTTAAAGGACCCCTTAAAATATAAGATATATATTAAAAAGGTATTAAACTAGCTATATAATATAAAGCTTTAAGCTAATATTAAGAAATATAAGTTTAATATTATATTAACTAAATACTTTAAGTTTATTATCTTAATAGAGGGTATATAACTAGACCTAAATAAGATCTCTATTATAATAAACTAATAATCCCCTATAACTATTAAGGGGGTTTAATCCTTTTTAAGCTTTTATAATTTCTATTAATAGTTTATATAGAATTATAATAAGATTATTAAGCTATTAATTAAACTAATAGTAAAGGGGGTATAATTTACTTTTATAATAAACTATAAAGCTACCTTTAAGGCCTTAAAGTAAGCCTTAATATTAATATTAATCCTTTACTATTAATACTTAAAATTATAAATCTACTTTAAAATAGATATCTTTAAGTTAGTTTATATTAATACTCTTTTATAACTATAACTTAATAATAGCTTATAATACTTTATAGCTTATTTCTCTAAAGTAATATCCTTAATAAAGATAAACTATTTAATCTATAACTATAAGATAATAGTAATTATATTAATAATAGAGAAATAATATATTAAGCTATTTACTCTCTTATAGAAGTTTAAAATAATTATAAATTACTAACTACTTTTATACTTTATAATAAAGTACCTCTTTAGTATTTAATAAGCTTAATAGGCTAATATTTTAATTAGTTTTAATTTTATTATAAAATATAAATTAAGCTAAAAAGATATCTTTATTAATATATTAATATAAAAAAATAAAAATATCTATATTTAGTAAGCCTTTTATAAAGCTAACTAAATATAAATACTATTACTATCTTTTTATTTAAATAATAATATTACTATAAAGCTCTATAAAATATTATTAGCTACTATAGAGGCTCTTAAAGCCTCTATAGGCACTATAGACCTAATAGAAGAGCTTAAGAGTTATCTTCTTATTAAATAAGTATTATAGCTTAACTATAATAAAACTATAATATCTCTTTAACCTCTCTATATTTTAGCTATAATAAAACTATAATATCTCTTTAACCTCTCTATATTTTAGCTATAAATAATAAAGAATATTAAGCTATTTATAATAGTTTATTAGTTATAAATAGTAAGTTAGTAGTCTCTAAAAAAGAAAACCTATAGATATAACTTATTTAAGAGGCTTATATTTAAAAACTAACTACTTATTTAAGCTAAAATAAAATACTAAAGATATTTAAATAGTATTACTATTAGCTCTATTTTATAGTAAATATAGAGTAGTATATTTATAATTATTATACTTATTATTATACTTAAAAGCTATAAGATAAGCCTCTAAATAAGCTTAAACCCCTCTTAGTACTTAACTACTCTTAAGAATATATTACTATAGATTGCCTTTAAGTACTATATTATAATTTAAACTATATATTCAATTTACTTTAGGTTTAGCCTAGCCTACTAACTAACTAATAGCTATTTAGCTATATAACTTATAGACCCTATATATAAGCCCTCTTACCTTAGCTATTAGTTTATTACTTTATACCTTAACTTTCCCTATTATAATAATAATAATAATAATAATAAATTTTTTACTATATATCTAACGCTTTGATATTCTTCCTCTAAGCTACTCCTCCTAGCTATCTACTAGATAATTAGCCTTAAAGCTATTAAACTAATATCCTATTATACTATTATATTATTATACTACTATTAGATATTAAGCTTTTTAAAATTATTTATAGAAAACTCTTTACTTATTATTATTATTATTACTATTTAATAAAGCTATTATAATAATCCTATTACTTACTATTAGCTATATTTATAATATATTATTTAAATAGGCTTAACTTATAGATGTTTAATTACTTTAAGCTTTAAATCTATAGCTATTTAGAGTAAGCCTATAAGATACTTATAGGCTAATAAATTAGCTTTAATCTATATAAATAGCTCTACTTTATTAACTTCTAGATTATCTAACTACTCTAAAAAATATAAAATAAGCCTTAAAAGCTATTTATAATTAAGGATAAATTTTATAAGAGTTTTCTTTTTAGCTAAGGTCTCTAAGTCCTTATATTTAGGGCTTAAGTTCTAGATACTATACTTAATAGCTAAAGCCTTTATATTATTATACTTATTAGGAGGTATATTAAATAATATCTTATTAAATAATATCTTAGAGGAAGGATTTAAATATAGTAATAAAGAAGGATTATAGGAAGATAAGGAATAGGCCTTTAGCTTAAGATAGCTAGCTTTATAAGCCTACTTAATAACGTAATAGAGATACTATTTTAGCTAAAGGACCTTAAGGGTAGTATAAAGAGGGATTTATAACTAAAAAGTTTAATACCTTTATAGTAGGTTTAAGCTACTATTATTACCTATTAGTAACTAGGCTTACTACTTACCCCCTCTACCTTTTCTATAGCTCTTATAAATAATTTATATACCTAAAAACCTTAGCTAGGCTAAATATATTAATATTAATTTAATTATAAATTATATCTATTTATTTTATTAAAAGATAGTATAAGCTAAAGTGCTATTATTATAATAAATATATTATAGAACCTTATATTAAGAAACTACTATAAAGCTTATTTAGAGCTAGGTACTAGTTTATCTTTATATTACTATAGATTATATATTATATCTTATTAACTACTATAGGTATAATAATATATTTATTATTATTTACTACCTATTAAAAAAGAGCGTTTTACTACCTTACTATAAAATATTAATAATAAAGAATATAGTATAGCTATATTATATTAATATCTTCTACTATATAGGTTTCCTAACTATTATAACTTTAGATAGAGGCTTATAGTTTATTTTAAAGTTTTAAAATAAGCTCTATAAAATCTATAGTATATAGATATAGTTATTAACTATTACTTATATTAAGACTAATAGTTAAATAGAAATTATAAATTAATACTTTATTTAATAGCTTTAGCTTTAATTTAACTAATTTTAAGATAACTAAAGTAAAATACTATTTACTATAGATTTTATTTAAGTTACTCTATTAAATAAGACTATAAGTTTTTACTCTTTTAAAATAAAGTATAACTATACCTTATAAATAAGCTTTAACTAAGAGAAATACTTAACTACTTTTAATAGTATAAGAGAGAAATTAAACTAAATTAATACTTAATACTTAGCTAATAAGCTTTATACTATATAAAACGTTATAAAGAGAAATATAGTTACTATTTAGAGCTAATATCAATATACTACTAACTATTATTATTACTCTAATAACCTCTATATTAGTAATAAGGTTTATATCTTTATATTTAGCTAGTACTATAAGAACTTCTTAAAGCTATTCCTTCTATAGGATAGTCTCTAGCTTATTAAAGCTATTAATAAGGGTAGTATTTAGATTTTTAACCTATTAGTTAAATATAAATATTATTTAGTTTTCTACTTAAGTAAGCTATATAAAGCTATTAGGGACCTATTATTAAGCTAAATAGAGCTATTACCCCTATTAGTTAAATTTAATAATAAGCTTAAATATAAAGTATTTTATATTATTACTTTATAAATATAATATAGTAAGCTATAATATTAAGCTAACTAAAAGGAGTATAATAAGAACTTAATATAATATAATATTAAGAGCTTTTAATATATCCCTATTATACTTTATAACTTTTATATTAATAACCTATAAAATAAAAGCCTATTAAAATACTTTAACGTTTAACTTACTATAATAGCTATTAATAATATTATTACTACTTATTTTAGTAATAACTTACCTACTTAAGTATAAAAAATACCTAATTAATACCTCTTACTATTAGTAATAATAAGATATTTAATATAAATAATAACTTTATTATTTATACCTTAAGAAAACCTACTTAAGAGAAAAGCTAATTAATTAAATAATATTAATATCTTAAAGATCTTAAGTAATTTTAACTTAAAAGTAATATTAATATTCTTAAAATCTTTAGTATTTTAAACTATAGAGAGACTTAGAGGCCTTTTATATATTAAGCTAAAAGATAATTATTATTATCCTTATTACTTTTATCTCTTTTATTATTATTTAATATTATTACTCTCTATTTATTTATTTACTCTTATTTATTTTCTACTTAAAGCTATAATACTATAATATAACTTTTATACTATTTAATAAAGTTAAATTAAATATAAAAACCTTAAAATAAATAATAAAAATAACTTAATTAACTTTAAAGTAAAATAAAAAAACTACTTAATTATTTTAGAGAGATCTAGAGGAATTTAAGCCTATTTAGCCCCTTTTATAGAGATAATTTATATTTAATATATCTATATTATTACTATAAATAGTAATATTTCTAAAGGGGGGAGTAATATTATAGTATTAATAGCTTTAGGAGCCTTTTAAGCTTAATTAGTAGTTATATAACCTCTATTATATAAATAGGGCTTTATATACTTTAGCCTATAAGGCTAGGATCTTATATATACCCTATAGTAGAGTTTTCTTTCCTTCTTTAGCTATAAATTTACTTAATATAGTATATTTTAGTACGCTAGCCTAGTCTATTTATCTATTTATAATAGACTTTAATAATTAAAGCTATTTATAACTACCTTTTAAGTAAACTTTATACTTAAAGTTTATATTACTTTAGATTTACTTTATAAATTAAGTAGAGTAATTCTATTTTTATATATAATATTAAGAATAATATGAATCTTATTACTAAATTAGGTTAGAATATTAGTTATATAGCATATAAATACGCTTTGCTTACGTACCTCAGCTATCTGTACCGCAATAGGGATCCAGAACCCCTGCATTGGCTTTACACCCCGCCCCGGGTTAGACCTTACTGCTTGCTGCACCTTGCTTGCTACCTAGGTAGGTATCGACCTAGATACGTCAGTTCCACGATCAGTTCATTGACGGCACGCCGGCAGGTTTAAGGTCATGTAAGCTGCCTCTTTCAGTAACTTGGCCAGGGTCCCTAGTGGATAGCTTCTCTTCCATCTCTTCTTACCTACCTTACTCAACTCACCTTACCTCACTCCAGCTATCAAATTGAGACGGGAAACCTAAAGCTTTCGAGCTATTGTTTCAGCTTATTTCTGTCAGCCATCCGTTTCGAGACACATACTCTCTCGAACTGTTCATCTCACGCGTACCTCTGTCGATCTCACCACCACACTACATCTCATCACACGTCGAAACACCATCCAGAGTAGAGACCAGCTCTCAAACTCATCTCTCTCCGGTCCTCGGCAGATGGTCCTCCCCCCTCTCACGACACCAGTCCCAAAGCCCAGCTCGCTCTTCCTGCCCGCCATGTCGTCCGCGAAACCATCCTCGACTCAAGCACCACCTCCAGGCCCGCCCGCCGCGACTCCCCTCCCGGCCCGTCCCAAGTCTCCGGAGCGGAAGCCTGCAGTCCCCGCCGTCCCCGCCGGAACTGGAGCTCCCGCCGATCACCACCGCCCCTCCGACCCGAAGTTCGACCTCCCCAAGCTCCGTCTGGAGATCCGGGACCTCAACCACCCGGCCGCCCCTCACTTCCTCTCCGCCGTGAACGCCAGCACCGCCCTGGCCACCGCCGTACACTCCGTGCTGAACCTCCTCTACGAATCCCCCTCGTGCACCACCACTCACGTCCCGCCCACCCGCTCCGTCACCCTGGTCCTTCGCGACATGGGCGGCGTCGCTTACACCACGGGCTCCGACCTCGACGACGACCACAAGGAGATCCACTTCTCCATGTCGTACATCGCCGGCATCTCCGCCGACCGCCGCACCGACGAGATCATGGGCGTCCTCACCCACGAAATGGTTCACTGCTTCCAGTGGAACGCCCACGGCACCTGTCCCGGCGGCTTGATCGAGGGCATCGCCGACTGGGTCCGCCTCAACAGCAAGCTGAGTCCGCCCCACTGGAAGCGGGAAGGGAGCGGGAACTGGGATGGCGGCTACCAGCATACGGCCTACTTCCTGGACTATCTCGAGGGCCGCTTCGGCGCTGGGACTGTGCGCAAGCTGAACGAAAAGCTCCGGAACAGGCGCTATCACGAGAAGGAGTTTTGGACTGAGTCTCTCGGCCGGCCGGTGGAGCAGTTGTGGATGGACTACGGGGAGAAGTTGAAGGAAGAAGAGACCGTGATTGTCAATAAGGACGACATCTCCGACGACGATATCAGGCTTGGTAGGATTAGAGCGGCCGATCAAGACATCACTCAAGCTGGGTTGTCTGGTTGAGTCAGCTTTGCGGGAGACGACGACTTATTGGGATGGTTCACCGATTGAAATCCGAGATTCAAACTGCATGTAAACAGACGTGAGTTAGGAGCGAAAGATAATTTGATTCATGTACCCGCCACCAAAACATCTATGGAAGTGCCAAGTCCTGTGAACCTTTTGCGCCGTTTCCCAACCTTTGCATTTGCCTTTGCCTTCGCCGTGCTCAAGTGAGTCGACTTGTTCGACCTTGATATACTTGAAAAAAAAATGAAAAAAGTCACGAATCCAGAAATTGACTATGCGTGAGTGGGCTGCGCCTCGCTCTCGCTGATGACGCTGCCAACCTCTGACCAACTGGCCGGAGTCATCATGCCCTCACTCTCGCTCAAAACATCATAATAACGACCGGTGTCGCCGGCCCTCGACGAGGCGGCATCGTTGGCGACATCCTCACCGGAGCCGGCAAGGGATGCGGAGTCGGTGGGGGTAAGCTCGCCGTCGCTAACCAGCTCGGGCTCGGACATGGGCACAGGCGGCGACATGGGAAGTGGCGAGTAGAAGTTGGAGGGGCTGGACCCCTGAGCCCAGGCCTGGATGGAAGCGTAGGCCTCCTCGCGGTCCTCCTGGCCGGCCGTCATGTACTCGTCGGTGTCGAGCTCGCGGTCGAGGGTGGCGGATCTTTCGGATTGGGACGAGCTTTCGTTGGGGATCAGGGCGGGCACGGGAGGAATGACGGCGGCAATGTCTCGGGGACGCTCGTCGGCGTCGCGGGTAGTGGCGCTGTAAATGTCTGACATGGCTTCATCGCGGCCGGGGGACAGGTGGTTGGGCTCCATCGTCGGCAACTCGTCCTGGTCGATTTGATGCTCGTCGGCGAAAGGGTTGGCGTAGAGAGAAGAGTTCAGACCGCGGACACCTTCGGGGCGGCGGCGGAGGAGACCGTCGTCGTCGCCGCGGACATCTGCGCCGGTGTTGAATACGAAAGCGCCCTTCTCGCTGTTCACGTCCTGTCGCATGAAGTCGTCGAAAGACTTTCCGCGTGATGGCGCAGGGGGCAGCTCCTTTGACTCGGCAATCTCGGCCTCGATCTTTTCCTTTTCCTTCTTGGCGATGTGCAGAGCGTTCCAGTACAGCAGTTCCTCACGTTGACGACGGCGAGTCTCATCGTCGGCGTCGACGCCGGCCTCGGCTCCTCCGCGGGACTCTAAGAAGCCTTGGGCATCCTCGGGGCGGTTGAACATGGGCGGGCGGTCCGCGGGGTCGATGTTCTCGCCGAGCGAGTGCAAGGCGACGGCGATTCGCCTCCGGATGTCGTCGGCATAGCGTCGTAGTTCGGGGGACTCGTAGATGGCGATGGCAGCTGCTACGGCAACAGAGACGGCAATGACGCCGGCTGAAGCCAAAGCACCATTGTTAACACCAGGCATCGCGGGGCTCTTTGCAGGTTGGGAAGAGTGAAAGCAGATCAGACGCGGCCAGCGGCAGTGAGGAGAGGGAAAAGAATATACAGGTTTAAAAGAGAAAGTTGGAAACTCAAGCCTGAAGAATAGGTTTCAAGCCGCCTCTACCAGATTGGCCACGCGACGGTCAAGCTGTGCTTGCGTAGACCTGGAGGCCATTTGCCACAGGCCTGACCACCTCAGGCAAGCAATGTGATTCGCGCCGGTGCTGGCGCGGGGTAGCGGTCGAAGTGCCAGAACAGCAGATCGTCGGGCGGTGTTTGGGGGATTGGGGAACGCAGACAGGGTTCGGCGTGGGCGGTAATACAAGCGACAAGGGAAGAGAACTGGGAAGTTTGAATGTATCACTCACCTTTGGCAGCGATCGGTACAGGCATTTCGAACGACCTCTGATCAACAGCCCAAAACACGGAAATTGAGGTAATGAGTGACCATAGGTTGGAGGTGAGTGAAGAGAAAAGTGCAGCAGAGAAAAGATGGTGTGCGGCAGGCAGTACTTTTTAGACAGCCCAGAATCAAGGTAGGTACAGTAGGTATCTTGGGTTGGCATAAAGGTAGGTCGGTACCTTTCCATACCAACTGAGCAAGGCTTACTTCAGTTTTAAGGTCGTAGCCAAGCAGCATGGCATGAACTCGTCACCTCCGGAGCCAGAAATGCGACACACCCAGGTACCGAACCATCCGTCCAGGTGCACCCGCACCGCTATTTGAGAGGGACAATACCTTTGCTGCATCGAATCCAGGGGATACTCGACGCGAATCACAGATACCTACCTACCCCTCCGACGGAGGAAGAACCAGCCCGCTTACAACCAATCAACGACAGTCATTAGGACAGGGCGCCCCTTACGTTAGGGGGCGACGTGCCTGATAAGATAAACCGTCGGCAGCCCCGTGACGTTATCCAGTACGCCTCAAGGCAGGCTTGGACGCTTTGGTCCGGGTCCGTGGCGCGGTCAAACGCTCAAGGAATCACGCTCCTGTGCTGCTGTGAGGGAGGGGGAAAGAGGATTCCTCACCTGCTAAGGTACGGATACGTAGGTACCTAGCGAGGTAATATGCCTTACTGAGAGGGAGGCCTGCGCTAACATTTGGGGGCCGCGACATGACAGGCACTTGGGGTAGAGTAAGCCAGGAATTGCCACAGAGTTATTGAATTCCAGCCGCGAACAGCTGGTGGATGAAGGGACCTGGTGGTTGCGTCTCCCAACAGTTTGCCTCACCGCCACGGCCTGGCCACAGCATAACAGGGTGGTTCGGTCGAGTGACCATCCTATCGACTACGGCGAGTCCCTCCCATTTTGACTTGCAATGTCTCGTCTGAAGGGAAAAAACAGGACTTTGCGTCTTGGAAGTATTCGTCCCAGATTCCTCGCCTCATTCTGGCGGGCATGCAAGCCTTTTCCCTTCACTATGTGTGTCAGATAGGCTCCAGAAAGTGTAAGTAATCCAGTGCTTGGAGCTTATGGCGGACCAAGCCAATGAGAAATAGAAAGAGCGCCGAAACCCTCCCTCTGCTTAGGGAACTTGGCGTCGTCCGTGTTGTCTCGTCGTGAAGCACGGTGCATGGCACGGGAAACGCACGCTATTGTCCGGGGGCCTCGGGGCTTGCGACCCCACCTTGTGTTACAACACCGAGCGTCGGATCCGAGTCCGGCGATCCACATCTACGGAAGCCCGGGTCCGGGCTCCACACCTACCCGCCATCAAGCTCCGACTTAGCGTAGCGCCCCAATGCCACTGATTTTGTCAAACTCGAACCATCATGAGAGTCCTTGATAGAGAATACGAGTTCGTGATAAATATTTATACGTGCGTCTAGACTTGATCATTGAAACCTCGCGTACAAGACTTGCCCAGCACGCTTCAAAGTTCGTGTCTTTGAAAATTACACATTCACGACTACGGAAAGGAGCGCTATTAAGTCCAGATTCAGCTCAAACTCATCATGAACTGTCTCCGCCCGAATGTAAGCAGAACATTTATCTGAGTGAGCATCATATTCGGGTTACGTTTATGGGCCGCAGGACATCGTTGTAGAGGTTGAATTCCCCGGTGAAAAGAAAGACGTTTTTGCATTGTTGGCGAACTCCTAAGAGGTTATAAAATCAACAAGCGGTAAACGTATTTGAAACTCACAACTGAGACACATCAATTCTACTCGAGATACCCAAAGACAGCACCATGATATTCGAGTTTTATCCGGACGAGTGCAACGGCCATGACTACAGCTAAGCACTGAGGAATTCGATATAAAAGCTCTATCAACCGGCTTTCGGCTGGTATTTCATCTGATCAGAAGACACGTGGAATGTCGAGTATCCTCGAACGATGGAGGTTTGAAGCGATTCCGAAGACCCCTCGTCTGATGCTATGAACGAACACCCGAGGCAACGATTTAATCCAGGTCAAAGCTTCCACAGCGTATGAGCAGAACGCAGTGTAAGCCTGAATTCATCGTAGCCCTATACTTCCTCGCCCATTATTGATCAACAACTGAGTATAAGTGTGCAAGCTATACGACCTTGTATGGTATAAGACCGACGCTCGAGAAAGGTTACGGGCATCTTTCTGGCGGCGACAGCTTTACGCCCGCAGTAATAGTCCATCAACACTAACCAAATCATCTTCTCACTTACCAGCTCACTTACACCAGTTCACTTATACCAGTTCATCATGGTCGGGTGGTCCATACTTCCGCTCAAATCGCTCCCACTTAATACTCCAGTTCACGGCAAAAATGCGAGACTACTGATCTAAGAATCGGTGTTCACATCATGAGGGTCATCCTACTCAAAAATTCGAAATTCGAGCTTGGTAAGCCTCCCCGACGATGAGGAGGCAGGCTCTTATGAGAAACAAGAAACACGACGACGACACCTGCTCGGCCTTGCACGTCCACTTACGTCCGTGACCTCCTTGGGGTTGCTTATCTCATCGAGTGATTCCCATCAGGTGTTCCTGCGTCGTACGGCGCCAACCGTTTGCTCGAATACGAGCGTCCTGGTGAGTGCTTGGCAACCCTGGAAATAGTGCTACATCGAACTCGTCCCGTGGTTCTGGAGGATGAGAGCAAAATTGGCCTTGCTTCTTTCGCTGGTTTCGGCCTATTGTTGTCTACGACGTGTAGTTACGGTGTTCCTTAAGTGGCGTCTTTCCCGGGCGTCTAGCTTGTTATATTTAGAAGACGTTGGTCAGTCTACCTCATCCTTCTGTCGCTGCGGTCTCAGTCTTACGCGTACTCATCAATGCTGGCTTGGACGTCTTTCATTGACGCACAGTGAAGTGGATGGAAGATGAAAGGTCAGGCGCGATGTATACACCAGTTCCAGCTATCGTCGGCGATGAAGCGAAAGCGACACCGACGCTTCCGCAGCCGGCGTCCACTTCGCCTTCCGATGGAGCTCGTTGATTATCGGTGCCGAATCGGTGCTTCTCGGCGCGACCTCACAAAAGCAGCGAGAAGCGACCACGGGCATGCTGCTAGTTACAAGCTCGCGTGCTCGGTCATTGACGTACAAGGTCGCAGGATCGTGCCGAATGCGCGGTACGGGTCCAGGCTTTAGTGGCATCACCTGGCGTCACCATCATACGCCTGGATCAGACTACGCCGCACTATAGGGCTGTAATGAGTTCCGACAAAGGCACAAGCATAACCGGAGCCGTCAGATCAAGCTGGCGAACGACGAACGACACCGGTTTTCCGCTGACCGGATTTGGGGGCGAACCTCCATCAGAAGTGTTGTCGATGAGGGTCGAATCCGCAATGGTTCGTCGGTGATTTCTTCTCATCAGCGTCGCGTGTGATGAGCTACGCGCTGTCTCACAAGATCACAGCAAAGCCGCGGAGGTACCTTTGGTGACAGTCCTCGGAAGGGCGGCGATTGGCGCTCACAGGAACACGTCCACGGATGTACCGGAAGTTGGACCAACTCCTGGGCCGCGGGGAAAAAAAAGGGTCTGATGGGCGCAAGAAATTTTGGGACTGCGACGCTTTGGAGAAATAGGTATTGGTTTAATTCGCGAGGGAAATACAAAACTAACAAAATAGGTATCAGCTGCACGCTGCTCTACTAACGCCATGATTCTAACCAAACTCCGTGGACCCTGCCATGCCCTAATGCAGACCTGCGATGTCAGATGGCAGGTCATCCTTATCCCGATCCCCGGTCGGAGTATTGACTTCTCCAGTGTTTTCCTTCTGCCGTGCTCGCGCCTCAGACATGACTGCAGCGAGGGAAGTCTTGATGCAAGAGAGAAGGGACTAACACCACACACCACACACCACCGGGAACATGGGCGGCCAGTTCCCGAGAGCGTTGTGGCAGCGTGTGGAGAACATGTGGTGTGCCGTCAACTCCGACCAGCCAGCCTCTCGAGGATTGGATGGCACGCTCATCTGTCGTATCTTCGCTCCGTTGCGCGCTTTACTACCGCAGTGAACGCCCGTGATTGCGCCGTGATTTGTGGCGGAACTTTTTTCGGTTCTCCCCCTTGGCCAGATCGGCCCCCCACCAATCAGAGTCCCTCTACCCTGGTGCCCATCTTCCCGATTGAGGGAGCTGTCTAGTGGGAGGTGCTGCTGATGGTAGAAGCAGACGACGTGCTGCTCTGGGTGTCGGTAGAGTTGGTTCTGGTGGCCTTGACACGCTCGCTGAGGATGGCTTGTAAGCTGGTGATCGTTTTACCGCGGCGTTGTGGACTGGAACTTACTGGGTAGCGCGGTCGAGGATGTTGCACTCGTACTTGGCGCTGCCGGTCTTGATCTGGAACTTGATGCCCTTAGACTCGATGGCGTTCTGGAGGTTACCCTTGGAAGCAGGCATTGTGAATGTTGTGTAGTTGTCTGTGAGAAAGTTGGATGAAGTGGAGGTTCGAAGGAATTACTCAGGCGAAGAGATGTAAGACGTGGGAAGAACGGGCGAGAAGATTGACGATTCAGACAAAGTTGTGTACGGGTAGAGGTGGGAGCGCAGCTTCAATATATAGATGGCGATGGCTGCCGACTTATCCAGGGCTTTTGGCTATGCCGAATCGCGAACGAGCGCAATGAAGGGCCCAACACCGAGGACGAACCTCGAACTTTGGATTCGGAGACGGGTAAGGACACCCCTGCAGCAGGCTCAAGTGCCCGCCCGGAGGACGAGGCAAGGAACGCCGACATGAGCGATATTTTGGACTGAATGGAGACCTAACCCCAAGACCGAGGGGCGCAAAGTATCCATTCGTACATCTTACCTACATCTTACCCCATACTTCTTGGTCGGATTACAATTTGCTTGTCGCTATCCGTGTGCCGACATGTACCCAGACATTAGAGGATCTTGCCGTGCGCCCTTGACTACCTGTAATGAGACAATCTTTGTTGAGTATTCAAGCTGGCAAATTGGTCATCTGTATTCCAGAGTTGACAGACCCCATGACATCGCGTGGGAGGCTTTCGAGGACATGTATTCGGATACGCGGGATGCAACAGCGGTCGAGTAAGAGTTGCAGATGCAGCCTTTGAACATACATATTGTCCGCGGTACCTGAAGCTAGACTTCGGAAGCGTACCCAATACGTACCGTTTCACTGCAAGTACGGAGTAATTGCCTTACCTGAGGTGCCTTGAGAAACCCATCGGGACATTGCTCTTGGCGGCGCCAGCTCCTCTCCTCTCCTCCCCCATCATCTCCAATCTTCCCTTGCTCCATTTCCGTGGTCATTCCCATCCGTTCCCATTCGCATTCCCGTTCCCGCCACTGGTCAGTCGCCAAAACCTGACGAGATGAGCAGCCCTTAGCGTGGGATTCCACAAGTGCGGTGAGACACGAACCGCGAACCAAGTGGCTCCTCGAGATCCTCCACTCCAACGAGAGGAAGCTTCATCCCAGTTGAAGCCCGTCTTTGCGGTCTGCTGCCATCGCGGAAGACTGCGAGACGCCGTGAGGCGAGCGAGTCCCACCGAGTTACCAGCGAAGCGTGCCTCACTTGCTGGCAGAGAAAGAGACACGCTTTCGACTGGCCCTGATCTACCGCCAATCTTGGCTGGTCAAGTTGTCATCAACCCCAATGTTTACAGCACACCCTGGAAGTCGGAGAACATCGTGATGCATGAGCACGCAGACAACTGCACATGGCAACACACGGCCACAGGTCACAGACAACTTCACATTCTTGGCTCTGGACAAGACTGTTTGTTTCCTTTTGGCCGACCAAACCCTCAAGACCGTTCGATGTCCCCGAACAAAAGATGAGGGGTGGTTGGCTGCCGTCAGCAGAACAGGGCAAGAAAACCCAATGCCAAGACACCAGACGAATAACACGTTGAAAGACATGCTTCTAGAAGCATTCCATTGCTCGCCAAGCCTTCGCGAAAGCTTGGTCCTGCCCGAATCGACCCAAGTGCCATCCCATCAATCACTCATGCGCTCCAATGCACCATCCCCAACGGACAAACGAACCAGGCCTTGGCCTGGACTGGCCTGTTTTGTACCCTACCACATCGTCTTCCTCGGATTTTCGATCGCATGGGCGAGTTCGTGGGCAGTCAATACAACGCGATAGCATCCAGAAGCACCAGATCGTTTACCTTCAGTAGGCCGATCGCAACGGCAACTCAGGCCGTCTGTCCCGCGTGAAGACAAACAAAAACGATCACCTTAATTGGGGGAGCAGTTGTCTGAAGGTCGGGGGACGGGGCGCCTTGGGCGCTCCCGTGCACTACCGCATCTCATTCCCCCCTCCTCTTCGTGACGATCCCCATGGGGGGCACGACGATGCCCGTCGTCAACCAAGGAGGAAAGGGAACGTGTTCCCCCAGTTCCGAATTCAAGAACAAGTTCAAGAATCAAGTAACATGGGGGTCCCGTTGACAATGCGGGACGATGACCGGCGAATCGAGGCAAGGCATGCCGCCCTGTTGACTCCGTGGACAGCGTTGCTTGGAAGGAAATCCGGTACTCTGTACATTCTGGCTAAATGACTCGCAGTCTCTCCCAGCCGCCCGGATGACTGTCAGGCTTATTGTTCACACATCGGTCGCCCCCCGAGATTGTATCCGTACGCAGTACCACTAATCCTCCCACACGCCGTGATGATCTTCATCATGTGCAGTAACAATCAGCGGGAAACTCGGGCGGTCGGTTCAGTTGGTGTTCACCAGAAATATGACACCGGCCCTTCTCCAAGCATCACAATGGTCGCTGGCCGGATTTCCCATTTGACTTGATGCTCACTGACTCTACAGTGGATTATGGCTCATCGAGATACTTCCATCCTCGGAGTGGCATTGTATCTGGCCCCTCCGCGGCACAATTTGCCCTTGGCTGAGAATTGGCTTGGCCTCATACAAGTAAATCCTCTCCGGCCGCGATCGTTTGTGCGCCTGAATCGATCTGGAGATCACATCCTGGTCAATTTTTCGACACAGGATTCCGCGCTTAGGCAGGCTGAAGATCACAACTTCTTTCGAGGACCATGATGTGCAGCGGACAAGGCTCAACATAGACCGCCTTATCCCGGGAAACACCTGCTGAGTCCCTCAATGCACATCTGTCTTTCGTCCCACGAAACAATCACATGAGCCTCCCGGAACAGGCTCATAACCACGACGAGATACTCATTCCAACTCAAACCCAACGACGTCTCATCTTACCATCGACTGAGGGGAAGACCCCTCCAAAGGCCCGAATCTCGAAATGAACCACGTCTCCGCGATACTGGACAACTCCAAGGCTTGGCCGCATATCACGACTCGGAGGACGTGGGGCCGGGGTCCTCAATCGTGCCTCTTCCACTGGACGGAGCTCGGGGGGTTCCGCAAAACCCCGTTGGCCGATGGCTGGGTTGAAAGTGAGGCCAAGACTGGTGGACAGGAGAGGCAGACACCTGCAGATACGGACGACGAGACAATGAAATGAGACGCCAGTATATCTCGTCCAGGGCCAGACAAGCATTGTTCACCCAAAGCTTGCCTTCGCCTCAAAATACTCGGGCACAACAATTGGCCTATGCACCTGTGGAGTCCGAGGCTTCGAGTAACGCAAAAGACGGCTCGCATCTTTGCGAAATCAAGCGCTTCCACGCGACCAACTGCCCCATCTTCTGGGGTTTATTAGTCAAATCGAACGGACAAAATAGCAGCCTCTGGCGCGATACCCGTCCCGCGTATCCAACAGCGAGTTGTGTGACATGCCACGCCCAGGATTGGCCAATTGACGAGACTCTCGGTCCCGGAATCCGTCACCGACGAAAACCAGATGCAGTAACGACAACTTGATAGCGACGATGCTTGGCAGGCTTGGCCAAGTCTGCTGTGCGCTGTTTTATCGCTCATTCTGTTGAGCCACCTGTCTTCTTCTCGAAACACGCGGGAGGTGAAGTGACTGTCGCTTGAGTGTCAGTTTGAGAGCCGCTTGGTATATTCACTCAAGAGTCTCACTTCGTGTCCTTGCCTGACGTATCTTTAAGAGAGCGGCCCTCAAGAAAGATTCAGGACAGCAGCCACCAGCCGACGCACTTGCATTAGCGGCATGCGCTTGAAATCACTTAGAGAGCTTCCGTTATTCATCCAGGTGTCCGAGGAGAAGAAACCGCCGGTTTTTCTCGCGGAACAGGCCCAAATCGTGAATCCCTCGCTGTTCCGCTCGTGTTCTAACTGAACACTGAGCGGTCAATGTTTAGTTGGTCGCTCTGCCGGGACGAAACACAGCGCGAATTGAGCCTCACTCCCGTCTTCTTCTGCCCTAGCCTGATGTTGTGCTTCCCTAAGCCCACCCGTGGACTTGTCAGCTTCCGTCCTTCTACTCCCCGCCTCAATTTTCAACAGTGCCAAGGTCAATTCGAGGCAGCGTGCTTGGCGGACACATCACTGACCTACCTAAGGCCCGTAGGTATGCCGATGGAAGGTTCAGCCACAGAGGAACCTCCAGTGTGGCGACGGTCACCTTATAATGGACGGGAAGCGGACTAGAGTTATTCCTGCCAGGACCTTACCATGGCGGGGTTGGGGCAGCTCACCGAGCTCACCTGCAATTCCCGACCCGGGTTCTCGGTGAGAAACGGCGCTAAGTGGGCTACACCTTATCAGCGCTGCCAACTGCTGTTGCACCTCCCTGAAGTGGACAACACCCATTGAAGCTGTCGACAGCTCCGTTGTGCTGTTTCTTTGCGCCAACTAACGTGCTTGCTGCCCTCTGGCGCTTTCATTCGTTTCCAGAAGGCACTGTCACCCGCTGCCTTTTGGCCAATGGAATCTGTCGCTATTCGCGTTTGAAACGACCAGGTGCTCCACGTACTGCTGCCAGCAGTGAGCTCCCCCCGGCCGATCTCCGGTCGGCTGGGATTTGCTACTTTCTCTTATACACAACACGCAAAGATACCCCAAGATGGCTTCCGACTACGAGCGAACGATTCTGGAGTTTTACCAGCTTCCCACCCCGTACCCAAACGAATGGCCCGACGAAAAGAACCAGAGCGATGCATCCGAGGATGAAGACGGCGGCAAGGACGAGAAGAAGGCCAAGCTGAACCGCCGAAAGTCGCGATACCAGGCGCTCGAGCGAGCTGTGAGCAACCGAAGCAGCATAATCCCCGGCTCGCAGTCGGAGAAGGGCGGCATTGGAAACATTGTTCAACGAGACGAGCCCGATCCTTTGGGCACCACTGACAGCGTCGTCAGGACACTCCGCCAGCTGGGAGTGCCCATTCAAGACGACCCTCGCTTGCGTATGTTATGTTCGTGAACCGCCGTCTCCGGCAGAGCTGACACGATGCCGCAGGCAACCGGTTTCTCCTCTCCTCGACCACCTTCTCCCCCGCCCTGTTCCTGTCACAGATGCACGCGACTGCCGACACTCAAAGCTTGCTGGTCGGCCTCGACACTCTTTCCCAGTCAATCGATCAAAAGTCTGCATCACTTAAGGTCCTGGTGGAAACCAACTTTGAGCGTTTCGTCAAGGCCAAGGCCACTATAGATAATGTCTACAAGGAGATGAAATACCGCGGCGCTGAGCCGCCCCCGCCGCCAACGACAGGTCGCGCCCGAGGCCATTCCCGAGCTGCCAGTCGAAGCAGCTTCCGAAGCAGCAATGGCGCCATAGCCCTGGCCAACTCACTCGGATCACCGACGGCCGACGCGCGCAAGAAGAACGCCCTTGTGAAGGAGAGCGAGTACGGCGTCGCGGGAATCAAGGCACCTCTGCTGGACGTGTCTGCCAAGGCAGAAGATGTGTGGGGTCCGGCGTTAGGAGGTCGTGAGAAGGAAGAGAACCTCAAGGTTGTGTCGGCCAATCTGGAGCAATTCAACGAGTACGTCGAGCTGAGCGCAGCCATTGCCGACAGCATCAAGCGCAGAGACTACGAGAGTCTCGTCGAGGAGTACAACAAGGCTCGGAAATTCTCAGATGATGCGCGCAGTCTGGCCGCCGCCGTTGCTCAGGGGTCGTCAACGGATACGCAGCTGTACCAAATAGTGTTGGCGGCGCGTATGTGGCACGACGTAGACGAGCAGATCCAGTCGTTCAAGCGAGACGTTTGGCGCAAACTCGTCACCCTGCACGGCGTGTCGAAAACCGACAACCTTGGCCAACAAGATCAGCACATGGAGTTGATCAGTCTGCTTCTGGAGCTGGGTGTCGACGACAACCCGATTTGGGTCTGGCTGCTCAGTCGATACGACCATCTCAAGGGCAAAATTCAATCCATGTCAGATCGATCCAAGGTCGAAGTCGAGGTTTTGCGCCGGCGACTGGCGAACGCGGAAAAGCCCGGCTCGCACGCGGTGGCAGCACACCTCCGGTCCCTGGGCCGCGTGGCCGTGGAGAACAAGATTGCATCAGCAGACTCAGCAGATGTGATCGAGTTGTGGGAGAAGATGCTGGCATACCTTTCCGGTTTGCTGTCTTCGCAAGGGATTTTGGGAGAGGTTGTGGACTTCTGGCAAACCGTGCAAGGCTTCTTGGATGGCAATATTCAGCGGACACTGCCGACAGGTTACAATGGCGAATCCCAAGAACACCATCAGTTGACAGAGCAAGGCGCTGAAGACCTACAGAAGGGGACACTCGAGCTTGTCGACATGATCCGCGAGACGGTGTTTGCCTTTTTCGCAGGTCCACCGCCAGAAGATATCTCGCTGCTCTTCTCACCCTTACCGATCTCGCCAAAGAGCCCCCCTTCTGCTTCCGCGGGAACCCCAACCGGCGTGCGGGACCCTCGTCTTAACCTTGATCCCAACAACATTCCGCCTCCCTCACCCAAGCGTGGCGAGACATGGGAGAAGCTGGCTTTCTGGCCTCCTTGGTCGAACTCCGTCAGCGGTGTTCACTACCTCTCCAAGATGCTTGCCTTGGTCGGATCTGGGGCGTCTGACCTGGCGAGTATCGGTCCTGTTGCGAGCGGGCCAGACGCTGGCGTGTTGGACAGACTCAAGTCGCTGGTCAACATTTCGAGAGAGAGGTGCGTCACCGCTCTTTGCGCAGCATGGAACAAGGACGCCGAAAACATCAAGTACGTCGAGGATTGGCAGCGGTCACCAGAACTGGGAGACCTCACTCGCATGCCTTCCAGCTTCGCTGCCTTTGAGGGGGCTCTTCTCGCAGGCATGCAAAAGATTCTTTACATCTCCGAAGCCATGTCTAAGCCTGGCGCGGGGGATATTGTCCTCCCGCCGCCTAGTAAGCTCTTGCAGATGGTCAGAAGCCAGTACGTTACAACGCTCTATAAGGCGTTGAGCGGCATGGTGGAAAACGCCGAAAGATCTGTGAAGAAGGCCGACGACGATTGGACGACGGATATTGACGGCACTATCGCCACAAGCACCCCGCCCGCTCCTGCTGGCGGAAGAGCGACCCTTGATGCTGGAGACAGAGTAAGTCAACGATACGCAATTTCGACGAGCTGCGCTAACATCTGCAGAACGTGCGAATGCTTCTCACTCTGAGCAACTTACAATCACTTCGAGCCAAGGTTGTCCCGAGTCTTAACTCCCAATTCGAGAACGCCTTCTCCGTGAAACTCAGTGATGAATCGAAGACGATCAAGGATGTTCTAGGCCAGATTGATGCTAGACTCTTCCAATCTTACACCAGACCGTCCATCGAGTCTCTCCGAAATATTGTTCGCGCCGGTGTTTCATCACCAGACTGGGTCCCTGAGACGGGCCAGAAGCCACGAGAAGCCCAGCCTTATGTCTACGAGGCTCTTCTGAGTCTTGTCCTGGTTCACTCTCAAGTGTCTACGACGGCGCCTACTCTCACTTCCCAGGTGCTGTCCTACCTGCTCGAGCAGACCAGCCGCGAACTTCTCGAAGCATTCCGCACGCGGCCACGATACACGCTCGAGGCCCTTATGCAGGCTACCCTCGACGTCGAGTTCGTGGCCCAGACGCTGAGCCAGTACACCACGGACCGCGCCTCCCAGCTCCAGAGCGAGATTTACTCGGAACTCGACGGACGAACCGACAACGACGCACGCGCCCGGCTGCAAAGCGAGCTCCCGGAAATGCGTAGCGTGCTGAAGAGGCTACGTGAGGCGAGCAAGAACGAATTCGCCTGCTTCCGAAAGCCGAAACGTCCCGGGATGGGACCACAGCGCACAGGAACCGGGGACTCTGCTGCTAGCATTCAGAAGGGCTAGAGGCCTCCTCCGGAATGCAGTTGGCGACCTGTCCATTACTGAGCGGTGAATTACTCACCGACTGGTCGGCGGTCGCTGTATCATGCCTATTGCCGAGGGTTGCTGTTCGAAGCTTGAGGAACCACGATGCCGCATAAAGGCTGAGGAAAGTCATAGTTGGGTAATGGTGAAGAGGCTAACGGGTAGCCAGTAGACTGTAGGCGCTGAGACAGGAACTTGGAATCCGTGTCGAGTACGAGGCGCGAGATGATGCATGAATGTCAACGTCGGATAGCCCAATGATTTTGCAATAACAATTTCTATCAAATCCCACAACGGTATCTAACGGTTTGTAGTGTGAACCATGAGTGTTGGTATTTGTGGCAAGGGGGTATCTACGGGCAAACCTCCCTCAAATTCCCTGGAGAACCGGGGTTTGCAAGCCGTCTATAAACAGAGAACCGTCTATAAAGTCCGTGTAAGTTCGTTTATTTTTCCCGATTCCTCCGCCTCGCATTGAAAGGAGCCCGTTCTTTTTTACCATTCCTGGGGACCTCAACGTCATCAACCTCGTCCATCCAGTCCTTTTTTCGCTTGTGGTAGGCCAAGGTCCTGTGATTCCTTCTTCAGCCCCTTTTCTTTTCTAAAACCTATGTGTGCGTTGTTGAGTAGAAGTCGTACATCGTTAGTTATTCAATGGTGTCGTGACCTGTGTTTTTTTCTTTTTCTGTTTTCTTTTTTTCCTTTCTTGGTTCTCATCCAGTCATTCGTCGTAGAAGGGTATATCTTCCGTCCTTCTCATAAGAGAACAAGCAGCGCCGATGGCTGGACAACTGACATGCTCGCGCTCCAACCTTTGATGCTTTGCGACGTTCATCACAAGTCTGACGCCGCGAACGATCAATAGGGCTGCAGTCCATAGGGCTGCATTCCGTACGGTTGCGTTCCATACTAGGGAAGCGTCGGAGTGAGCGCCTCGACCGAGGGAGAGGCGATAGAGGGAGGGATAGAAGGAGGGGGAGGCGGCGGTGTGGTGTGGCCTGAGCTGGTGGGCGCGCCGATGTGGTGGCCGGCTCCGCTCTCTCCCTCCTTGGGCGGGAGGAGGACGTGGCTGCAGAAGTGGAGTTCCAAAGACCGCGAGGTCTCCGGGCTGAAGGCGCAAGTCTCGAGCTTACGGACAACATCGTCGTCTGTTGGGGAAGTCAGTCAAGCTTGGTAGGAACGTGTAGGGTGTGTCTTACAATCGAGATTCAGCGCGTTGAAGAACTCCACAACGGGGGCGAAGTCAGGGTCGCCAATGTCGAGGACGGCCAGGCGTCCGTCAAGAGCCCGGAAGGTCTTGGGGTGGGCCTTTCGGAGAGTGAGAAGCATCTTGAGAAGGTCCGCAATCTCGTGGCCCTGGTTGACATAGCACGACGGTGGGCGGTCCAGGGGCCAGCGCTGACGGAAATCGTCCATCTCCCATACTTTGAACGTCCAGGTCGTCTTCTCGAGGCAGTGGAGGAGAATCAAGATGGAGAGGTAGATATCGAAGTGGATCTTAGCCTTGCCGTTCTCGAGACAGCGCTGCAGCTCGCTGATGAGCTTGTTGGAGACGTTGTTCGCCCTGCGCTCGGTGGCCGCAGACAGCTGAAAGGTGATCAGGTTGTATATGTCCTGGTCATCGCTTCCGGCGAAGTCTTCCGGGCCTCGAGGGACGACGACGCCCTGGCGCTCTTCGGAAATGTACCAACCACGCTCTCGGTCCAGTATCTCAATCAACCCCCATAGATCGATGGCAAGCTTCAGAGCCTTGCCAGTCGTCTTTTCTTCTGGAAACTTCTGGGCAGAGTCCAAAACCACCTGCATAAAATGGGATGGCTCGCGCTGAATGAGGGTCGGAAGAATGAGCTTCAGAAACTCTTCCATGCGGGCTGGGAGATCTTCCTTATCCTGGTCAATCATGACAACCTGGAAGAGTGTCGGCGACTGGGCATCTCCGTTGGTTTGTTCTCCTCCATCCTCGGCGACGGGCTGGGGCTCCGGCTGGGGTTGGCGAGGAGTGACGAGAGCGGCAAGACTCAGGCTCGGGCTGTCTTCCCACAATGAGACAACCAGAGATGTGCCGTTTGAGAGGAGCTGGTAGGACTGTCTAGCTTGCTTGACTCTGTTCTGTGCCAAAACGACGAGCAGGGCGGCCGAGTAGAGCGTAAGCTCCTGGTTAAGGCGCGTACGAACACACGGGTAAGTCCAGTGACGGGGTCCTTGAATCTTGCGGCACTGATCGCATGGGTCGTGAGTACCGCACGTCTTGCGAAGAATGCGACATCTAATACAGGCGCCTTTCTTGCGAGCGGCCTGGACCTCCTTTCGTCGGCCCGGTGTGTAAGCCTTCCTCTTGTGCTCACTCGAGGTTCCGTTGCCGATGGGCATCCTGGTGCCGCCTCTATTGGGCGGTGCGATTGGGGCCACATGAGTCGCGACAGTGGGGTTGTGGTTGGTAGTCATGTAAGTCATCTCTCCCCATGGCTGTTGAGGGGTGCTGTTGACTTCGGGGACCGCATTGTTGATTTCTGGTGGTGACATGATGGGGCTCACAACCTGGGGCTCGTGGTGGTCGGCGGTGAGCTGCGGGTCCATGAGCGTGTGTGTAAGACGCGCGGTTGCAGCGGCAGCAACAGAGAGGTCTGAAGTGTCCAATGATCCATTGGCTGGCTGCTGGGTTGCTGCTTGAAGATGCTCCATCTTCTCCTCGGTGGTGAGGTAGTTTAGAGGGTTGGCGCTATCCTGGGAGGTTGACTCTGTGTGAAAGTCAGCATTGACCATTTTAGACTGAACCACGAGAGAAGTACACTCTCTTGTGTCATGAAATGAATAGTAACAGGAAAAGGGAATAACACAGGGTAAAGGGGGGGAATTAATGAGAGGTAATGTCTGATCAAAGCCTTACCCTTTCTCTCACGGTTAGGTCTGTTCTCATAGCTCACTGGTGGGTTCTCCAAGGTGAACTGCTCCTGCACCTCAAAGCCCATCCCCATTTGACGCGCTGCCGAGTCTGCAGCTTCCCGACCCGGGCCAGGAGGAACACCCATCTCGTTCTCTCCAACCTGTCGCGATGCTTCGGCAAGGGTTCGGAGCGCGGACCAGTTCTCTGGGGCCTCTGGCGCAACATCCGCTACGGCAGCAGGATCGAGCTGGTTGACGGTGAGATTCATCGACCGCGGGGCCGAGGCGCCGGAGTGAAGACCAGCGAATCCGAGGGCGGCATTGATTCGCTCTTCGGGTGTAATCGCAGGGCATTTCTCGGTGATGTGTTTGTGTAAAACCTCGCCGCGACCCTTGGGGAAGTTTTCACCGCATAGCTTGCAAGTGTGCGGGTACCGGTTGCTGGAGTCAGCCAGTTTAGGGCCACGGGTGAAATACTCCCCAATGACGGGGTTTGGTTTCCGGCCCATGATGGCTCTCTACGAGGCTCCGGCCGAGAGAACAGGCCGAAGATTCCAAAGGTGTTGTTTTGGGGCGCAGGGGACGTCTGGTTGACCGCCGGAGACCGAGTGGTTGAGAGACCGGTCACTGAAGAGTCGCGGTGACCGCCTTCGAAATTCTGCCCTCGGTGTCGATAAGGATGAATTGCTGGCGGATCAGCGCTCTGAGAGATCGAAAAGCTGCGTCAATGTAGGCGTGTCAGTCTGAGGGCACTGCAGGCAAAAAATTGCCGTGCCTGGCTTTTTGCAGCGCGCGACAAAGAACAATTCGCCTTGGCTGGACCTGGGAAGAGCGATGCAATTCACAAATTCTGCCAAAATTTTACACCGCTCAATGCCTTTTTTGGATGAGGATAATCCGGATAGCCCTGCCAGCCACCTGTCGGATTAATGCTGGTGGGGCTTTTTGTCATGTGACAGTTGGCCCCTGCTGCTGCCGCCGCCATCTGGCACCGGATGGGTAGTGAAACCTAACCAGGCTTCTTCTCATAGCCCTCAAGCAGCTTTCTTTCCTGCAACGTGAACCGTCGATGCAATACTCGAAATGCGGTGCTTTCGGTGGTTGAACAGCAGGTAAATAACGTTTTGTTCTTTGAAACAATGTCTCGAACTTATATACTAGTGTTTCAACAGGGCCAGTGTCTCAATTGACTGCTAAACAACTCCACTTTGAATTCAATTCTCGGTCCATCAGACACAGAAACAAGGGAGAGATTGCTACGCTGACCATGCCAAACAGGACTGAGAATGCGATGAGAACGAGCTGATTCGATGCCAGCTTAGAACTGTTTTCTAGGCGTTGCTACCCCAGATCTCAGTGAGATAGTCCTTAGCGGATGTGAACGTGAAGTTTGGCATCAGCTTGTTCCAGTCATCAGACACATCCCAAGCTCCTGTGATAGTTCCCTGGATGAACTGCTGCGCTGTGAACCTAGACATCACGACTTCTTGACCGACAGGGATCCCGGGATGCTTCAAAATCGGCACCCACTCGGCCGAGAGCTGACCAGAGAGAATGTCACCCTCGTCAACCTTTTCGATGTCGAAGGAACCTGTGTGTACGTGCACATGTTAGACATGAATCCACCACAACCATCAGGTCACCTACCTCTCAGACTTTCAGCGACCTTAACTAAATCGCTTACCATCATCCGCGATCCACGGATGCCGCCTGTTGTGGGCCACTCTCCAGTGTATTCGATCGCTTCGGCAATCATGGCCGCGGTATCCCGCACCGTTGTCAGTACCAAGGGGTAGTCTCCATTACCAGGCACAATAGCCTTGCGACTTCCAAAGTCGATGAACATCGCGTGGGTGTTGAAGTGTTACCCACCAGGGCGCGGGTGGGCAAAAAAGTCCAGAAAAAGACCTGGCTGAAACAGGGTGTACTCGATCACCTGCGCGTGTAAGTCAGAGCAACCAGTCCGGGCCATGACACGTCGGCTTCAAACTACCTTCTGTTCCTTGTTCACGTCTTCGAGATACCTCCGAAACTCATCTTTAAATCCATAGACAAGTGTGCCGCTGTTGCTTTGACTGGTCATCCCGTTAGAAAGGGCTGAGAGATATGCTTGTCAAAGACTCACGTGGCCCACTCGCTCGGAGCGAAACGCCGGACACCAGCATTGATAGCAGCGTCGATCAAGACTTTCTCTCTTTGAGTGGCGCTAGCTGGATCTGCCCCCGTGAAAAAGCAGAGAACCACATCGCACCCACGGAGAGTCTCCGTCAGAGCGTTTCGGTCGTCGTAGTTGACCGCTTTGCAGACGACACGCCCGTCTGTTGCAGCATCCCTTTTGTTTTCGTGCAACGCTGAGCATGGAATCCATGACCCGATCACGGCCTGGCTTACCTGACGAGAAAGTGCGAGAATCTCATGGTCTCCTTTGGCGAGAATAGCGTCGATCACATCGTGAGCAAAGCCTGGAGTAGCGTTGTGAGGTCGAGGTCATGAAGTTGCGAAAACACTATACGTACTCGATGATGCGCCTGCGATTGCGATTTTGACCATGACGTTGACGATGAGTGGTTAGCTGCGAACTGACTTCCCGAGTCCATGGAAGTAAGAAAGTCTGCCGTTCAAATAGTTCACCAGATTCGCTCCAGAAGAGACTGGAGACGACTGGGTGCCCAGCTGAATTTTGCTGCTTCAGGTTGAAGTGTTGAAGTGAGTGCAGCTCCGCAAATCCGCAAACTCCGCAAGCCAAGAGCGTAATGCTACAAACGTACTTCTAACAACTACTCGCAGATACTGAATTAGGAAAGCCCGGAAACCTCATGTTTATCTCGATGCCTAACGTTTCCGTCTTCGGGAGGTATACAATTCCGTCAACACGGTGATGCTATTTCGTGAACTAGTTGGACCACAAACTCTTAACCCGTCGAGGTTAAATAACTGACACACAGAACAAAAGTCCGACTCATAACAGAGTCATTCGTGTCTCTTAGACTTTTCTAACTTGACTTTGAGTTAAGGTTCAGTTTTTTGACTGACTTTCCAGGGCCTCGTTACCTCATAAAAGTTGTCGCGCTTACTTGCTGATGCTATCTTCCAAAAACAATCTTCTTGAAGTACGATTAACACAACATATCCAATATCAAGATATCAAATACATGGCAAAATGCAAGGAAACTTGGGACATATACTGCCATCATGTGTTGTTGCGGAAGTTGCCTGAGTAGTGGCTACCAACTCTGATGCATGGTAATCCACAATGTCAACAGCGCAAAGGGTAGAACACAGAAACCTCATCATCAACAATGATTTCGAAACCCTACTGCACATATTCAATGAAACTGCTGGTTCTGTCCTTTTATCGGATATTTGCTGCCTTCCCCTGTCCTCAACTAGTGTCACTATTGTTGCAGTTGTTGCCGGTATCCTTCTATGCACCTGCGGATCGCTGGCGAACAATTCTCTTATGTATCACGCAGTTGCGGAAACATTTCCGTATCCGAATGTACAAGGCGCTAGAGCTTGATGTATCTTATGAAGATCAACGTGTGCATCTAGTTGTCCTGAGAATCTTCACTCCCCCAGTTTATCAATCCAGTGACCGCCTTGGGACTTGATGAAATCCCCAGGTATGGTTGCTGGTACACATATCATAGACTTATCGAATTACAGTTGCAAAATGATCATTCTATTAGAAAATCGATGTGTGCCATTCCAGTGTTCTTCGATCAATAGAGTTGAGTGGTTGCATGTACCCTCTTCTAGACTCTGTTAGTTGCAGTCCACACGTGCATCGGCGCTAGTATTTCATAGGCTCGCAGGTACCTTGCTTGCCGGACCAATCTCCTCCTGCATCGTGCAGTAGGCCACTTGTGAATCCAAGCGATAAAATCTCGGTTGAGTCCTGTCGGTCAGCTTCGCTTGTCGGGGGAGTGGGGGTCAGGCGCGAGTTAACCGAAAGCCAGGCAATCGACTTTCCGATAATATAGTCTCACCGATCGAAGTTTGTCTCGCTTTCTCGGCAGCAGCTGCGGTCGGGTGTTACTGGCTTGTGCCTGAGAGGGGCTCGAAAGGGGTAGGGAGGCTAAGCAACGTCCAAGTCTCGGCGTTGTTTTGTGGAGACCGCCCGGCACGGGGCCGAATGCAGGGCCACATGCGAGGGCCGAGTGCCTCGAGTGTCTCCGGCCGTGTCCTCAAGAACGCAATGGCTGACGCTAACGGGAAAGGGGCACCACATCCGGGTCTCGGCATTTGGCCCCCATCGAACTGCCAAACCGCCCCTAGGAATGTGTCACCCCAGCCGTAGGTTCCCCCCCCCCAAACATCGCCCCGCGAACCCGTTCGGCCCGGGCGTTGGTTGGTGGCTATGTACCTGTAAACGTTAATACCCCCAGGGTCAGAAATACCTCGTTCCACGATGGCTGTAAAAGAATCGACCCCCAGACTGTGCGTTTCTTCCTTTGTGAGTTTTACTCGGTAAACAACACCATTTCGTCTACCTACGCCATGGAAAGGTCACATCTTACTGAGGTGGCAAAGGACTTGTTCGGGCACGATGGTCAACTTGGCCCCCGTTCCCGGAGAGGAACACCGTCATGACAAGCGAAGCGCTGGTTATGCTGCGAAATGAGCCAATACACACCCCTTGACGAATCCGTCAACACCAAGACTCCGCGCGGCTCGCGGCACTCAGGACTGAGCACTGCATTGTCATCTGCAGCCTGCCATGCTGTAGCTGTCTTAAACACCGCCATCCGCGCTCATTCTCGATTTCTGGATTTTTTTTTTCGGCCATATATATATCTCGCTCCCAAGCTTCGTCACGCCGTCCCGAAGGGTTCTCTCGTCCAGTCATAGTCTTTCGTTCCGGCACGTTGCTCGTCCCTCGTTACCCACCCCACGATCCCTACCGCACGAGAATACCACCTCGTGGAGGCTCCTGCAACGTCGTTTCGTGCCTGCCTTGGAGACCCAAGTCGTTCGTTATCAGATCTCCAGTATCGTCTCTGCGCCTTCCTTCTTCGGGCCCGCATCATTCGAGACTCGTCGGAGGGCTTCATCCGCCTGCGACTTCAGTGGCGGGTGTCCGCGTGAGGGGTTCTCGTCATCTTGAAATCTTGGATATAAAGCTGCTGGAAACTCTGCGTTGAAAGGACGGCAGTCTCAGAACAGGACAACACGCGGCCCATCGACAGAAAATGCGACGCTTCACCCTTTTGCACATGGCGTCGGCCGTCGCAGCACAGTCTGCCGACCTTGCCGGCTACGTGTTGACAGACGTAAGTTGCCTCCACGCTCGATCGACTGAATTTGACCAACAATTTCCTAGACTGGCTCCGTAGGTGGAGGCAACACTTTCCCCGGAGTCTCACGGCCCCTGGGCATGGTCAAACTGGGGCCTGACCTAGAGAACGGAGTCGACGCCTACTCCGGCTACCTTCCCGATGGCCACTTCATCGGCTTCTCCATGCTGCATGAGACCGGTACCGGCGGGGCACCCAAGTACGGCGTTGTCAACCAGATGCCCATCGTCGGCGACGTAGAAAACCCCCTGAGCCAGAATACAGACACCCGGGCAAAACCCGATGAGACTGAGGTCGGTCATTATAAGTCTTACCTCAGCTCTGGAGTCACTGTAGAACTCGGGGCGACAGAGAAGGCTGGGCTTTATCAGTACAGCTTTCCCGAAAATAATGGTAGCGCCAACGTTATCGTTGATGTATCCCATGTCCTGCCCTCATATAGAGGCCAAGGTCTAGGACAAAATTACCTGGGGGGAAAGATTGAGGTGAAGGAGGGCGACGACTTTCATTATGAGGGCTTCGGATCCTACGATAACGTGAGTTAGGCCGTATATCTTGCGGTTACACCTCTTGACTGACACGACGCAGGGTTGGAACCGCGCTGAGGAGTGGAAGGTCTACTTCTGCGGATACTTCGACCGCCCAGCGACTTTCAAGACATTCCTTGGCAAGGACCTCACATCGAATGACTTGTCAGAGTATGGAGCTGAAACGAGCTACGAGTCTAGAACGCAGCGGTTGGGAGCCGTCTTCACCTTTGAAGACACTGCCATCAATTCGAGAGTCGGAGTTTCATTCATCTCCACCTCTCAAGCTTGCAGTAACGTCAACTCACAAATTCCGGCGGACACGAGCCTGTCTTCAGTCCGGGAGGCTACCCGGGAGGTCTGGAACACGCAGGTTCTTTCCAAGGTCAAGACGACCGAGACGGATATGACGAAGCTAAACCAGCTTTACACCGCGTTGTACTTCATGAACCTGCTCCCGACAAACAAGACGGGTGAGAACCCCCTATGGGACTCTGAAGAGCCCTACTACGACGACATCTTTACGTTCTGGGATACCGTGAGTCTTGAGATTGCCATCATCATGTTTAAAACTGACGTGACAACCCAGTTCCGCTGCACGACCTCCCTCCTCCACATCCTCCAACCGGTAGCCTACGAGGAATTCATCCGCTCCATGATTGATATCTGGCGCAATGAAGGCTACGTGTCCGATGCCCGCTCATCCTTTTGGAACGGCGCCGTCCAGGGCGGCTCCAACTCCGACAACGTCCTTGCCGACGCGTACGTTAAGGGCGTCCGCGGCAAGATCAACTGGGACGACGGGCTCAAAGCTATGCTCAAGAACGCCGAGGTCGTGCCGCCCAACAACAACGACCCGCGCGACCGCTCCAGCTCGACCAAGGAAGGCCGTGGAGCCCTCCCGGACTGGCTCGAGTTCGGCTACATCACGCCGACCTTCGCCCGCGCCGTGACCCGCGCCGTCGAGTACGCCACCAACGACTTTGCCATCCACCAGGTCGCCAAGGGAATGGGGTTGGCCGACACCGCTGACAAGTACCTCAAGCGCTCGCGCTACTGGCGCAATCACTGGAACAAGGACATGACGGCTCTCGGGTTCAGCGGCTTCATGGGCCCTCGCAACTCCGACGGGAGCTTCCCGCCGCAGGATCCCCTCGACTGCGGTGGTTGCTACTGGGCCGAGGCGTACTACCAGGCCACGCCTTGGGAGTACTCGTTCAACGCGCACCACGACGCCGCGCACATGGTCGAGCTTGTTGGGGGCGCACAGAACTACTCCGACAGGCTGGAGAAGACGTTCGAGCCGGGGCAGTACAAGGGCAACGGCGCCTTCGGAAACACAATCTTCAACCCCGGCAACGAGCCCAGCTTCGGCACCCCGTATCTGTTCAATTTCGTCAACAAGCAGCACCTCACCGTGGAGCGCTCGCGGTTCGTGGCCAAGTCGTACTACAAGCCCACGCCCGACGGCCTGCCCGGCAACTCAGACGCTGGAGCGATGGAGTCGTGGCTGCTGTGGAACATGATCGGGCTCTACCCCCTGACGGGACAGACGACGTTCCTCATCGGCTCGCCGTGGTTTTCCGACCTGAGTATCTCGCTTGGCGGTGGACGGCAACTGAACATCACGTCGACGGGCGGCGGTGATGATTCGTTTTACGTGCAGTCGCTGCGTGTCAACGGCGAGCCGTGGGATAAGTCGTGGGTAACGTGGGGAGACATATTTGCTGATGGAGGCTCGCTCGAGTTTGAGCTGGGACCGGAGCCCAAGGAGTGGGCGACAGGAGACTTGCCTCCCAGCCCGGCCAGCGAGGATTCCCCTGAGACTGCTCCGGTGCTGAGGCAGCAACGGCGGAGGCGTTGGTGGCGCCATGAAATGCAATCGGCCAACGGATGGTGATCTGCCGTCTATCCGTAAAGGTTGGATGTGGGAGTGGTCCGGCTTGGATACAAGTGAGGATATAATGCGTAATGTGAGATCTAATGACAAAGATTACAAGACGCCTTTTTGACTTTTGACGGCCTTCTTTTTCATGAGTGTGGTCGCCTTCAAAAACACGTGTATTTGCCCACCTTGAAACCTTCTTGTTATCTAAGAATCTTGTAGAATGTACTTACAATCGAATTTTACCGTACAGAAGCAACTCTTGTATAAATGAAAACAAACGGGGCTCGTATTCTTTACACAAACTCCTTCGCTATGCCGATATTGCTTAAACATTGCAGGAGTGAGGGTATCAAACTCAAAAAACCATGAAAGCAACGTTGAAGTCTTATATCCCATCAACGAGGTTGGCTACTGCCCCAGACATTCTTGAACTCATCTTCGTCTCCGACACGGAAATTCTGATTAAAATCGTCTTCTTGTTCGCTCTCGGCCCATGGCGAAGCCATAGCTTCCTGTAGATCGGGAGACTCCGACTCCTTGTTCGTGGTTTGCTGCTGAGCATTTGGTGCTTGCTCCGACTCAGCGGGAGGACCAGGCGGTGTTGCTGGCTTCGGCGCCGGGCTTTGCGGCTTAGTCGACGGTCCAGATTCGGTCTGATCTGGCGATGACGTCGAACCCGACCTTTCGGCCGGTTCTTGCTTCTGCTTCTTCTTCTTCTTGCTGGCAACCACTATCGGCTGATCAGGCCGAGGAGACCGCCGCAAGTGCTCTGTTGTCGACCGAGACGAGGAAGCAAAACCCAAGCTGCCTTGAGAAGACATATACCGCTTGCTCAGTGGTTCGCTCGCAGTGATGACGGGATACTGCTTCATGTCAGCCAGCCACAAGCGGCTCACATATCAGGTCGACTTACGTTCCAATCGCCAAACTCCAGCTCACGAGCTTTATCATAGAGTTGCTCCTCGTCGGGGTCGATCTGAGGGTCGTTGGCGAGGTCTTCGTTGAAAGTTCCGTTGGCGTAGTTGTACTCTTCGCTCGGACCGCCCGCAGTTCCTACCAACAGAGGATCCCGTTCATTCATATCGCGATTCACCTGGCGGTCCACCTGGCCAGGCGTAGGGATCCAGTACTTTCCTTTACCGCCCCTCGAGTATCGCATGCCTTCCTTGAGTCTTCCAAGTCTGGCACGTGATTCTTCGTGTGCCATGATCTTATCGCCCGAGTCAAAGGCCCGGTACCCATACATGTCGCCCTTGAAGGTTTCCTTGGAGTCTTCGATGAGATCTCTCACACCGAAGGCGTCACGGAAGGCGAACTTAACAGGCATCCTGGCGGAGAGTATACTGTTGTCGGCGAAGTCGTGCCAAGAGAAGGCATACCAGTGGGCGATGGCGAAGGCGGGCATTTCTATGCAGATGAGTGCATCCTGTATGGCTGCTGCCAGGTTGGTCGGGGTGTAGCCCTCGACGTTGTCGGGGATGGCCCCCAGCCAAACGAGAATGGAGAGGAAGAATCCTTGCCAGTACGAAGCGAAGATGATGAGCTTGATGCACAGAAACTTGGGTACTGGCCGGAACGGCGCGAGGTCATTGTGCATGCAAACCCAGAAGAGACCGAGCGAGTACAAACTCACGGTGACGCTGATGTTGTAGACCAGACTGCTCCAAAAGTAGCCTGATTCAGCGCCGATGTAGCCCTCTTGGTAGGTCCCAGTCGCCTTCATGATGACGGTCGCCAGAGCCAGCAAAGGCTTGAGCCACGCATATTGGAGGATGCCTCGCTTGATGGCCAGGAAGGTATGGGGATCGGATATGTCAACACGTGGGAGGACGTGGTTCAGGGGCCATAGGTGGTGGACTGGTTCTCGACCATGGGTCATGATGATCAACGCTCGCTCTCCTCCGAGATAGTTGATGAGAAGCTGGAAGAAAGTGTAGATGGTGAAGGCCTGGAAACGTCAGACAGCGCAACCTAGTCGTTTGACAAGAGTGTGTACCTCGTAGATGTCGCGGATGGGGTCGAGGAAGGCGGCCGCCTGGATGGAGACCATGCTCGTCCATGAGGCGATTGAGTAAATCGGGACCCTAGGACGGTCAGATTACAGTCCCAGATGTTCCACATGCCCAGCCAGCCAACGTACATGAGCAAGATTCGAATGACATAGCGCTGAAGAAGAGGCTTGCGATAGTTCTTCCTATACTCTGTTTAGTCCCAACCGTCGAATATCGAAGAGCGCATCGCGAGACAACGTACGACTGCAAGAAGATGGACCTGCGAAAAAGGTATTAGCCAAAGCCGTTCCAAGGTCCTTGGGGACACTCACACAGCCGATAGCAACGTCGCGATCAAGGCCGCAACGCCTGAGACGATGATGGTCGCCGTGGTAAGCTTCTCGCCCGTGCCGCCTGCCATTTTGTCTGCGGCCGAAGAGGGGCGTCAAAAGTCGTGAGTCGTGGAATGTGGTGAGAGTGGTCGTGTGCCTAGCTAAGAGCCATCGAGGAAGCTCAAAGTAGAACGGGGAAAGAAAAGCAGCGTCTTGAAATGTCAGGTTGTTCTCGCATGTACTGTCGGTCTTCAGCCAGCAGAGGTCGTCGCCCGTTGGAACGAGCAAGTCGACGGGAGTGAGATGCGAAGCGGGAGGGGGCGATTGTGCTGTTCCGACGCGACAGCAGCGATGACGATAGACCGTGCTGCCGTCTGCCGCAGTTGCAATCGCAAAGGTGTTGCGTAAGTTCAAGGTACCAGGTAGCTCGATGCAGCGAGTAGGTACGTATCGGGAGTACGTCAGGCGGGCCGGTCACCTAACCTGACGGGAGGTACTGCTCAAGATACGACAGCTGCAGCACGGGATGCGGAGGGCAAGTAATAGAGCTCCCGTCGCATTAATTGTTAGGGAGGTAGGGAGTTGGCGGCAGGCAGCTCCCTTGAAGACGGCCCAGTTTCACGGCGTGATTGGGGTTTGGTGGTTTGGTGTAAGCCCACCTCACCTCAGGGACATGACATGTGCAGGTGCCCACTGAAAGCGCTGATTACGGGCATCCACCGGGGCACGACGGGAACCTGGAAGGTCCACACGCAGCTGGAGTGTCCAGGGCAGCACCTCGGGGTCACTTTAGCGCGAGATGTACCTTTTTGCCCCAGGGCATCACATGGATGCGCCGGGGAACTCAGACGCGCCTGGTCCGCGACTCTGGATTCTAGATTCTCGACCTTGGCCAGGAGAAGAAGGCGGTATGCTTTTGTGTTATGCTGCATCATTGCGCATTGCTGTACTGCATTACATCCCGAGCTTGCATCCCATCCCATCCCACCACAGCAAAACATACCTCACCGCAAAGGCTCGCCTGAGCTTTTGTCTCAATACCTACCTAGGTACTCGAATTCGAACCACGACTCTCCTCTGTCAACCGCGAACCTCGAAACCACCAATGCGAGTTCTCGTCAACTGCTAGCACTGCTTGCGACGGCTTGCTAGCTTAGTGCCCCCCTACCTTACCTACACCCGGTGACGGCGACGGACGCGAATACACGATACGACGACATGGCCGCGGTGTAGACCGATGCTCAATGCTGCCAATTCGATTTACCAATTCTTGTCATTGCGCGCCTCGTTGAACCGCCACAATGCCGCAAGAAGGGGAGCCGAATCCCACGCCGACGGAAACACCGTCGTTTAACGGGTACTTGACGCGATCCGACATCGACATGTCTCTGCTTCGCAAATGCTAACCACTCGTCCGTTCAGGGAGTTTCTGGCCTACATGCTAGTATGCGCTGCTCTGTAAGATGCCGGCCTTTGCTAAGAACACGCACGGCAGCCGCTAACACTACCAAGCGCCGTCTTCTTTCTCCTATACTTCAACCGAGCCTTCGGTTCGCTGCTGTCGTGGGGCATACGGACGTACACCTGGCACCGCTACCGGATTTACCTCGATATCCAGGCCCTGCAGGTCTCTCTCCTCGGCGGCCGCATATTCTTCACCGGTTTACGATATCATGGAAACAACGAGACGTTTCTCGTTCAGCATGGCTACGTTACTTGGAGGTATTGGCTGCGCCGCGTACGCGAGGTCGACATCAAAGCATCCGCGCAGCAGCAGGCCGAGCAAGCTTCCTTTGCCACCAATGGGCGACATTCGAACCTCCCGTGCCGAGTGACCATGTCCTTGGTCGGCTTGGAGTGGTTCATATACAACCGAAGCCCGGCTTACGACAGCGTTTTGGCTGGATTGAAGGAACCCACGACAGCCGAGAATGTGTCAACGGCCTTCGAATCAAAGGAAGAGACGGCTTCTCTCAGGAACCGTGGGCAGAAAGATACAGAAAAGACGGATCAGTCTCAAGAAGCCCCTGAAAAGGAGGCTCCGGGAGCAGCTTTGCTCTCGAGGATTGGGAACACTCTAGGACGTCGCAACTCTTCCGCTAGTCAAACGAGTACGCCCTCGGATGCGCAAGAGGACAGCAGCGACACCTCTCCGTCCGACTCAGACCTGCCGTTCCTTCTGCAACTCTTTCCCATCTTCGTCACGTGCCAGAAAGCGGCCGTTGTGCTGGGAAATGACAATACCAAGGCGATCTTGATTGTAAAAGCCGACGGGCTGTCGGGAGAAATCGATGCCTCCAAAACATCAACACCGGATCCGTATAAACAGATCTTCAAGATCAAGTTCCAGCATCCGATCGTAGAGATGAGGGAAAACGATGACTATAAGGAGGACCAAGCCACTCGAGCTAGTCGGGAGAAATTGGTCGCCGAGGAACCTAGCCCGGCTTATAAAACGTCCTTCTTCAAAAGACATCGACGTCGTGCGCTTGGTACGTTGAGGAATCTGGTGCCGTACTGGCGAAAGTCGGTTGAGTCGTTCTCCTTGGGCTCTCGAAGCCCTCTCACCACAGCCGTGTCCCAGATACCCGGTTCAAATCACTGGCAAGGACTGGCGCGCTATCTAGACGAGGACGAGCAAGATGCCAGGCTGCGCTGGGCCGGTGTTGAATACGCCGCCGAGTCCACCGTCGTGGACAGTCCAGAAGCAACGCTGACGATCTACTGGGACGTTGTCGGGAAAGTGAGCGCGGAAGCCGCCAGGCGCCAGTCTAAAGAGACGAGTGCCGCAACCTACATCAACGGCGACGAAGCTCCTGCCTGGGGCATGATTCTTGCTATCAAGGGCGGAATCGTAAACTATGGGCCGTGGGCGGATCGCCAGAGGGCCGACCTGCAGCGCGTTTTTGTTCCCAGTCTATCCAAAGACGCTGTTCCGGCGACTCCCCTTGCCGAGGGTGCGTATCGAGTCCCAACTCAGTTCAAATTGTACGTCGAGTTGGATGAGGAGGTGACGCTGCGAATACCCATCAGAGAAGACTCCAAGAATTGGAGATGGAAGGGCAAAGAGCCTCCGATTAAAACAACTCCGCCGCAGCAGAAGCGGAAGCAGAGGAACCGGGCAAAGAAGGACAGCAAGACCGATGCTGCGCCTGTCCGCCCAGGCGGCTGGCTCGACTTCATCGTACCTGGAAATTCTACAATCTCGTTCACGATGGACATGCTCGCCAGCACGACGGGATATCAGATGAAGCTTGATGTCGACCTGCCCAGTACCGAGCTCGCAAGCAGCGTCAATCATGAACTTCTCTGGCGCTCAGGGGCTCAGCGTATCTCTTGCGACCTGTCCACCCCATTGAAGTGGAACTCTTTGAGGTCTTGGTACTTCAACATCGTGGCCGACGAACTGGAACTGTTCATGCTCAGAGACCATGTCTTCTTGCTGATTGACTTGGTCGACGATTGGGCCACCGGCCCGCCGGCCGAATACCTCGTGTTCACGCCTTTCAGATACTATCTCAACTTGGACCTCCGCAACGTCAAGCTGTACCTGAACATCAACGATGGCAACATCATTAACAACCCCACGGATCTCGAAGACAACGCTTACGTCGTAGCAAAGAGCCCGTCTCTCGTTGCGAATGTCTGCATTCCAATTGACAAATACCGACCCAGCATGAACGCCGTTTCTTTCGCTCTGGGTGCCGAGACCTTTACACTGTCACTGCATGTTCCGCCCTGGAATACCCAAGCCGCGTTCATCTCATCGAAAGAAATCGGTCATGGCGAAAACTTCGAAATCGACGGCAAGTACCACTATAACGCCACAACATCGCCGGCTAATATCGACACCTTGACGCTCAACATGGGTGTGCAGTCGCCCACGATAACACTGTACGGCTTCCTAATACGGTACATCTTGGTGCTCAAGGACAACTACCTGGGCGATTACATCCATTTCAAAACGCTCGAAGAGTACCAGGACCTCCTGAGGGCGAAGGAACTTAACCCTGATGCAGAACTGGCGAACCGGCCGCCGCCCAAGAAGTCCAATGATCTAGACGTGATCCTGTGTGTGAAGGTTGACGACCCGCGGATTTTATTGCCTGCCAACTTGTACTCGAGTCAACGACACGTTCAAATTGAGACTGCCGGGCTTTCCCTGGATCTGCGATTCACCAACTACTACATGGACTTGCAGGTCAACCTTAGCCCTCTGAATTTGTCACTCGGAAATACAGACTCGGGCATGGAAACGCCAATCAGCGCCGTATCAAGCACGCAGCTTTTTATTGACGGCATCACCATCTACGGACATCGGCTTTTCGGACTGCCCCCAACAGAGCCGACGTACCTGTGTAACTGGGATATATCCGTCGGCACAGTCTCTGGCGAGTGTTCGACTGACTTCCTAACGGCCTTGATAAGTGGAGGTAAAGCGTTTGCATTTGAGTTCGACGACGACGAAAACGCGCTGATCCCGCTGTCATCTATTATCGTATACGATGTCACCTTCCTACGCGTAGCTGTGCAGGGTGTTAAGGTCTGGTGCCACGTCGAAGAAGCGGCGTTTCTCTTCTCAATTGGCACCATTGACGTCAAGTTCAACGACTGGGCTCGGACGCATTATTCTCGACGTGCAGACATCAAGATACCCGACCTCCAGGTTTCGTGCGTCAACTCGGAATCGGCCATGAGACATAAGTGGAAGTCTCAACATGGTGTCGAAACCGAGGCCTTCTTTCAAGCTTCAATCCGCGTAGCCATTATCGGGAGAAAGTTTCACTTTTCCGAAGAACGAAAACTGCAACAAGAGCTCATACGTCGCGAGGACCAACGGACGGGTCGTACCGAGTTCCTTCTGCTACCTGGCGTATTGGATGATATGCTCCCCGATCAACTTGATCCTCCTGCCCAGGGGTTCCCTCCAGTACCCGAACCGACGGTCATCGACGGTGCCGGTGGCGATCAAAGATCATTCGACAGCAAATCGACATTCACTCGTGCTCCGCGTCTTCGTCATAAGAGTTCTTTCCTGTCAAGCACTAGCTCCACCTCCAGCAACAGCAGTGTGGTGAGGCCGAGAAGCTCGGTCAGATCGCGCGCAAAGTCCAGACAGTCGGATCTCCTGTACCCTGACAGTCCCGAAGTCACAGGTAAACGGCACCAACGGGACATCTCGACTTCAACTGGTCGGCACTCCGCCTTTTACAGCGCCGTCGGAGATTTCCAACGAGATGCGAATTTTCATTCGTCTGTAGCTTTCTCCAGTCAATTTTTCACTCCGCCATTCCCTCTTGAGAGCGTCCGACCCGACACTTCGGAAGCTGTTCTGCACAGTATCGAAGAAGAAGAGGATGGCTCTGCCTTTGGCTTTTCAGAGTTCAGTCTCGACGAGATTGAACCAAGTTCATTGGCAGAAGATCGTGCTCAGAATAGCATCATTGTCGAAATACCTTCAGGAGTGACAGCCTTCCTCAATCCCTCCGCTGTCCGGCACGCATCATTACTCATCTCAGCATTGCAGCCCAGCGAACCGGAGAACATACTCGACAGCCTGCAAATCTCTTCAATGACGGACATATTTGACCATCAAAAGAAGAAGAAGGTCGCCGGTGAGATCACTGACGTCATGCTCAGGGTTCCGAAAGCCAGCATCCGGTTCCTGAACTCTTCGTCCGTTGAACGCTTCAATCCTGGCGGAGAGGAACAAGACCAATATGACGTGTCAGCGTCCAAACTTTCCCTCTCTCTCCGATCAACTGAGGCTTGGGAGAATCCGGCGGAGCCGATCAAGAGCAACAAAAGAATGTCGGTCCTGATAAGACTCGGGTCTGCAGAAATATCGGCTTCGGAACGACAGTCAGGCGCGGATGAGAACCAAGCCGCGTTCATGGCCCAGATCGAGCGAGTGATGCTATCGCTGGGCTCAAAGGATGTCACTTACATCGACGCGGAGATCGGCAGCATCAAGAACAGCACAGCATCGGAGAAGATTGAGTATCTCGCGTCGCTCATACACAGGACCGGTGTTGTTGCCTCAGAGTTGGGAGAGGTACTGAGCCAGACAGTGTCTCGACACGAAGATCGGGTCAAGCATTTCGTATATAAGCTCATGACAGACGGACATCCCGTGGGCGATCCATCATTCTTGACACGCCCGTCAGCAGTTCTAAGATCAGCTTCAGAGCATCTCCGGACGTATGACTCGTGGAAGATGGCCGCCCGACTTCGCCAGATTTGGACGAGGATGCCAGCAGCTTTTAGGGATGACCTCCTCATCAACTGTCTTTCTGGTTCAGTCTCGCCGCCACCTGATGCCCCCCAGCGGGTTATCGATGCCTTCCAGCGATGGCGCAGCTGGGATCTCTACAACGTGGCAGGTTCTGAACTCATCAAGAACGTCTATGGCAAAGTTGACGTCAGCGACAATCCTGACACAGCAGAATTGCCTGTCATGGCGGCGCTCCGGCTGAGAGATGTACAGTTGCTCCTGGATCCTGGTCCAAAGGAGAACAAAATTGCCTTTACCGATCTGACGACAAGAATGGAAAAGAAAACGGTGACGTCTGCAGAGCAGCCCGCCGAGTCAGAGTTGAAACCAAAGAACATGACCGTTCTGAACGTCTACTGTGGCGAAGCAGCTATCATGCTCAACTGGGAGCTTTGTGAACTTGCCGAAGACGTCTTACGTCTGTACAATAAATCAAGCCGGGCAGCAAAGCCTCCGAAAGAAACCATGGCGGAAAGCGCACCACCCGACAAGGCGAAATCCCAGGATGCCTTTCATGTCGTGCTGGCCGTGGGACGAGGGTCGATAGAAGTGGACACCATCAACCTGAGCGCCACATCCCTCGGCCACAACTTGAAAGCATCTTGCCTGGTTGACGGGTACGAAAAGACTGGATCGTCGATCAACTTCATCTTGAGCTGCGACGCTGTGACATCCCGGCTGCATCACCGCTCCGAGCTTCTGGGAATGTTTCAGTTGAGGGACCCAAGTGTGTTCATTTCTCACGAACTCCTCGAGACAGACACCACTTCTTGCCATACGATCAAATCAACAGCCAGTAGTCGCTCATTGACCCTAGCTGTGAAGCAAGACCCCTTGTTTCTGGTGGAAGTCGTTGACTATCTGGTCAAGGATGAGTTGACGCAAATACACAAACTTCAAAAGCAGCTACCAGACTCTCCGGCTCCTCGCAGTCGCAGAGATAGCATCAAAATAGCCGAGCGGCTTTCGTCCTTCCGAGTCAACGTTGCTCTGTTCCTGGATGAGTACCTTATCAGCGTACCACTCCTGCAGTCCATGACCTACAACATATCGGGCGTTGTAGCTCGTGCAGCAGTGGCCGCCAACTTTGGGAAGGAGCTCATTTTTGACTTTGATGTCAAGGAAAACTCCCACGAGATCCGGATGGATGTCAGGAACCAGCCGCGCAGCATCTCTATTCTCCGCATTCCGCCTACGAACGGCCGCATCGTAAGTCACATGGGCCAAGGGGAGCACTCGGTCTCTGTATTCGGCTCCGTAGAGCTCATGCAGCTGGACGCTTCTGCTGTTTATAGTTTGCTGCGGGCTCTGAACCGACCGCAGATATCCAGTGCCGTGACTGAGCTGCAGGAGGGCACGAAGGCCATCCAAGGACACATCAATGACATGTTCGGCAACACTTCTGCCCCTACTCCCAAAGAGACTTCGCCGCCACCTTCGACATCGAACCTTGTCTACACCATTCATCTTACTTTGGCTGGGATTGAAGTTTTCGGTAAAACGCCTCTCGTGTCCGAAAAAGATCCCACGGCATGCCTTTCTTTCGCACTGGACCGAGTACACGTAGAGGTCGCTAATCGTCATGAGTCTCACGGACCCATACTGGCACAGCCGGAGTTGCACGTCAATCTGCGCCAGATCTTAATCGACGTGCAAAAGGGCAGGGACAGCGAGATGAGATCTTGCGGTAGCTTGGCCCTAGGAGCTCTCATCTCAGCGAATACACGAACCACCGAAGACGGCAAAGAGGAAAGGTCCTTCAACTTCAGAAGCGACGGACTCATCATCAATCTATCGCCAGAGACCGTCTCAACTGTCGTAGCTGCTCTGGGATACATGGGAGACAAGATCAAAGACCTCGACACATCACGAGAGCTCGAGTATCTCCGTAAGATTCGGCAGACGAGGCCACGAATCGCAATCAATGACCAGGAGGAGGTGGAGGAGCCAGATATCATTGACTCGTTCCTCTCGTCGATCGTGTATCGGTTTGAAGTCCGCGATACCCAGATATGCTGGCTTGTTGGCGATCCATCAGATGACTTGATGCCACTCGCGGGAAGCAAGGAGGACCTGATCTTGTCAGTCCAGCTGGTCAGCTTCGGAACACGCCAGACAAAGTCGGCCAGGCTCACCATTGAGAACTTCCAGTTGCAAATGGTTCCTCCCGGCCAAGACAAGAGCCTCAGGTCACTCCACTCGGCACTGCTCCCCGAAGTCGTCTTCAACATTGCCTACGTCTCCAACCCCAACACACGTCGGATGGCGTTCCAAGCGGTGGGCAAGTCGCTGGATCTTCGCTTGACGTCAGGCTTCATCATCCCTGCTGCAATCTTGAACGACTCCATCGGCCTCTCGATCAAGAACGTGCAGCGGGCATCCCAGAACTGGATCACGGGTACCGCCGCTGCAAAGGTCGACAAGGTAGAGAAGGTGGAAGAGCCAGCTCCGCCAGGGCGAAGCATATTTGGCACGAAGAGGCTGGAATCTCTGCTAGTCGACGCTGACTTTTCTGGGGCCGTTGTCTATGTCTCTGGCAAAAAGCCGACGGATGTTCTCCGGGGGAATACGAGAACTGGCAGGCCGTCGCTGGCAGGAAAATACGGCCAGTTCAGCACGGATGACTCGGGCAGCAGCACCGTCCTCAGGACTCCTGGCTTGGCCTGGAAATTCGAATATCGCGACAGCGGTCGTGAGGACCCCTCGCTTTATGGCGAGATCAAGATTGATGCGTCGAGCAATATCTTGTACCCATCTGTGGTCCCACTCATCATGGATATGACGACAAGCGTTAAGGAGGTTGTCAGCAAAGACACAGATGCTCCGGCAGTCAAGACTCCTGCCGCAGCCAAGACCAAGCCCGGCAACGAAGATAACATCCTCACTGCTGACCCGAACGCCGTCATCGGTCGCTTGAAGTTGAACCTGGGACTGCGCATTTGCCGACAAGAGTTTTCACTGAGCTGTCAACCCATCGCCCGCGTTGCCGCCACAACATGTTTCGACGACATCTACTTTACCGTCAACACGGTGCGCTCTGTGGAACAAGGCAACTTCTTCTCGATCTCCGGGGCTTTCTCCAAGCTGCAGGCCTCGGTTCAGCATGTGTACTCCAGAGAGTCGACTGGAAGCTTCGATGTCGACTCGATCGTGCTGTCGTTGATGAATAGCAAACACGTCAGCGGGACCAGTGGTGTGTCGGCCATTCTCAAAGTCAGTCCGATGAACGTCTCCATCAATGCCAAGCAGCTCCAGGACTTCCTGCTGTTCCGCGAGATCTGGTATCCCAGCGAACTTCGAAATACCACCACAGCGCCGGTTGCCAAGCTCAACACGGAAGCATCCCAGGGTCACTTGGTTCAAAGATACCAGCAGGTGGCCGCAACCGCGGCTTTTCCCTGGACAGCGACAATTTCCATTGCCTCTCTGAATGTCAGCGTCGATATGGGTCAAGCCATTGGAAAGTCAGTGTTCGCCATCAAAGAGTTCTGGGTCTCGTCCAAGAAGACCTCCGATTGGGAGCAGAACCTTTGCCTCGGCTTCGAAAGCATCGGCATTGATTGTACGGGCAGACTGAGCGGGTTCATCGCTCTCAACAAGTTCCAGCTTCGAACATCCATCCAGTGGCCTGAACGGGAGGCGGCGCTCAACGAAACGCCTCTGGTACAAGCATCGGTCGGTTTCAGTCAATTCAGAGTGAAAGCCGCTTTCGACTATCAGGCGTTCCTCGTCGCCGATATCACGTCCTTGCAGCTCCTCATGTACAACGTTCGTCGGAGTCTCGAAGGCAGTGGAGACCGGCTGGTGGCCATCTTTGACGGAGACGCGGTGCAGGTTTTTGGCACCACGACGTCTGCAGCTCAAGGTGTCGCGCTTTATCAAGCCGTTCAGAAGCTCATACAGGAACGACGAGCCAACTTTGAGATGTCCCTGCAAGAAATCGAGAAGTTCATGAGGAGGCGGTCTTACGGAAGCTCGGCGGTGTCTCCTCATCTGACGAGCATGCCCAAGTTCCAAGCAGAAGACACGCTCTCCAAGTCCCCCATCTCGCTCGACACGGACGTCGTAGTCACGCTGAAGGCGCTCAACCTGGGTGTCTTCCCCAGCACATTCTCCGATCACCAGGTGTTCAAGATGGAGGCGTTGGATGCCGAGGCAAGATTCGCGGCCAGCATCGAACACCGGCGCGTTCACAGCATCTTGGGACTCACGCTCGGGCAACTGCGGATCGGGCTCGCTAGCGTGCGGAATATAGAAGCACCCAAGACGCTCAGCGAGATTTCAGTCGAGGACGTGGTGGAGAGAGCAACAGGCTCACGCGGCGGAACGATCCTCAAAGTGCCAAAGGTGGGAGCAGTGATGCAGACATGGCAGACGCCGAACCGCAACCGCATCGACTACATCTTCAAGAGCGCGTTCGAGGGCAAGGTCGAGGTGGGATGGAATTACTCGCGCATCAGCTACATCCGCGGGATGTGGGCCAATCACGCAAAGTCACTGGAGCAGACCTGGGGCAAGGAGCTCCCGCTCACAGCCATCAAGGTGACGGGTGTGCCGGACACGGAGGAGCAACAGGCGGGAGGGTCGTCGCAGCAGAAGATCACGGCCGAGGTCAACGTGCCGCAGTCCAAGTACGACTACGTGGCGCTGGAACCGCCGATTATCGAAACGCCGCAGCTCAGGGACATGGGCGAGGCGACGCCGCCGCTAGAATGGATTGGTCTTCACCGAGACCGACTGCCCAACCTGACGCATCAGATTGTCATAGTGGCCCTTCTGGAGTTGGCCGGCGAGGTGGAAGATGCATATTCTAAGATCTTGGGATCGTAGGAAGTAGTAATGGTGTGCCGGCGGCGTTGACTCACTCGGCGTGCATGGGCATTTTAGGGTGGGCGAATAACATTTGGGGTTGCTTCGGCGTTAAGGGAGTTAACAGCATTGGGACCTGGACATCGGATACCTTTACGAGTCTATCATCTTAGTAATCAAGCCAATCACTTGCATTCACCGGTTTACCCCGCCATCGGAATATGAGTGTTCGGTGTGTTCACCGGCGTGATGTGAGTGGAAGTTCGCAGTCAGCAAGGTTGAAGATGAAGTCAATCAGCTCGCCGGAGCTCGAAACGGTGTCATTTCACGGACGGCGGCTGAAATAAATAGTATTTCACGATATGAGGCGAGCGATGACTCGAAGCTCCGGGCGGGGTGTGGTGAGTGGACACGCCGATAAAGCGACGGACGTGTTGTTCCTTGGTTGATCTTGTCGACGTCAATCTTCCGTATGTCGTTCGGGCCCAGGCCTCTCCGTCTCCGTAGCACCGGATAATTGGCGATGGGTGCCTTAGTTGGGCAGATTTGCAGATGATTATCCGGGCACATCGTCAAAGTCGTCATTGGATCATATGGAGGGGCCCAATTCTCGAGGAGGGGGAGGGACGTTGATCGCACAAACGGGGCGGGGGCCTGGATTCACACAGGTGCTGAGCTGATACAGAGTACGCCACACCCACAGCTCCTCCGTTCCTGAGGTATGGACTCTTTATTAGGTTCTCTTGGTGGGAAACGTAATTCCAGGTAGCTTTTGGCAGCAAATGGCCTACTGATTCGAGGCAGCTCATGGAGGGGCAACCTCAAATTTTTTTGAGCTTTGTCTAAATCAAACAGCATGTGTATCAAATGTGTGACTGGTTGGCCGTCGAGACGAGACCCCGGATCAGCAGCAGGCGGCCAACGTTTTGGTGAGACATCGAGCTCTGCTCTGAGGTATTCTGGTGCGAGGGGGCCAGGGTTCTTGCCCTTCCCATTCTCTCGCATAACTCAGCCCGAGCGAAGAAACGGGGAACGGTCTCTCAGCACAGACCGCCAGCATTGTACACGGCAGGACGTGGAGGGGGAGGGGAAGACATTGGAGTAAGGTATCGGCCAGTGACGCTGGACGCTGAAAGCTGAGGCGGGAGGACGGCGACAGCGACGGCGACGGCGACGGCGGGTGACGAGACGGGAAGGCGAGTGAGTATTACGGCTACGGGCAATGACGGGAATGACCTGAAGCTTTGGTACGGGTGCAGCAGAGGTGGCGCCACGGCCAGATCCTGGCCCTTACGTGCGTCTTTCACTGGTGGTCTGAGAAGCAGTGTGGGCAGGTGCGATCGAGTTGGATGTCCCGCTTGTGGGAGTGGTGAGGTGCTTTGCATTGGTTCGCCGTGGTTGTGGTTGGCGGGGAGGGGAAGAATTGGGAAAATTAAAAAATAAAAATAAAAAAAATACGCAAAAAAACTGTGAAGCAGGAAGAAGTGTGGCGGGGTTTTTTTCACCTGGTGTGCTGGTGCACCTCGATGCCCCCACCTACCCATTTTTCTCATCCGGCGAGGGCCAGTACCATCCATCCACTGACGGGGCCTTACCCAGCACTAACTTTTTTTTCCCTCGGGGCAACGTCTTGTCACAACGAGCAGAGCCTGCACCACTTCCTCTTTTTTTCTTCCTTTCCTCTCCCCCCATCCCGCCCTTCCCATCATCTCCCAGCGACGATAAAAGAAGTGGCAGAGGAGCTCAAGTTCCCCTGTCGTTCCTGGAACCGTCGCCTTTTTCAATCTCACAAGCTTCATCTGCTTGCCTGTTTTCTCACTGTAGAAAAAGGACTCAGCACTCTGTGAGCGCGGGGCAGATTCTTCAACCCCGCTTCGATCAACTTCAACCTTACACATACCAATTTTTGACGAGCTCGCCGAGCCACCGCCGCAAAAATGGTCAAGTAAGTCAACCCGTCCATCTCTCATGTCGTCTACTACGACGGCTTTGCTTCGAATCCGCGAACTGGCAATTGCATCGTCTCACCGGCCGACATGGCTGGGCGGCGACAGCTTCACTCGAACCTGCAGTGTCGCTGCTGAGCAATGTCGCCCCTACCCCGCCTCTCACCACCACCACCACCCCATCCGTTTCGGAGATAAGCTTCCACCACCCCCAAGCGCTTCAGTTGGCTGACCATGGCATCATCACAACAGCTTCACGATCGAGGAGATCCGTGGGCTCATGGACAAGCCCACGAACGTCCGTAACATGTCCGTCATTGCCCACGTCGACCACGGCAAGTCCACCCTTACCGACTCCCTTCTGTCCAAGGCCGGTATCATTTCCACCGCCAAGGCCGGAGACGCGAGAGCAACGGATACTCGTGCGGACGAGCAGGAGCGTGGTATCACCATCAAGTCTACCGCCATCTCCCTGTACCACGGTGTCGACCCCGAGGACGTCAAGGACATCGCCAACCAGAAGACCGACGGCACCGACTTCTTGATCAACCTGATCGACTCCCCCGGTCACGTTGATTTCTCTTCCGAGGTTACTGCCGCTCTCCGTGTCACCGACGGTGCTCTCGTCGTCGTCGACACCGTCGAGGGTGTCTGCGTCCAGACCGAGACCGTCCTGCGTCAGGCTCTTGGTGAGCGCATCAAGCCCGTCGTCATCATCAACAAGGTCGACCGTGCTCTTCTCGAGCTCCAGGTCTCCAAGGAGGACCTGTACCAGTCCTTCTCTCGTACCATCGAGTCCGTCAACGTCATCATCTCCACCTACTTCGACAAGTCCCTCGGTGATGTCCAGGTCTACCCCTACAAGGGAACCATCGCCTTCGGTTCCGGTCTGCACGGCTGGGCTTTCACCGTCCGCCAGTTCGCCGTCCGCTACGCCAAGAAGTTCGGTGTCGACCGCAACAAGATGATGGAGCGTCTCTGGGTAAGCAACTCTTTTCCGCCCCCCTCTCGCAACAACCAGCTAACGTGCAAAAAAGGGCGACAACTACTTCAACCCCCACACCAAGAAGTGGACCAACAAGGGCACCCACGACGGCAAGCCCCTCGAGCGTGCCTTCAACCAGTTCATCTTGGACCCCATCTTCAAGATCTTCTCCGCTGTCATGAACTTCAAGACCGACGAGGTCACCACCCTCCTCCAGAAGCTCGACCTCAAGCTCGCCACCGAGGACAAGGACAAGGAGGGCAAGCAGCTCCTCAAGGCCGTCATGCGCACTTTCCTGCCCGCCGCTGACGCCCTCCTGGAGATGATGATTCTCCACCTGCCTTCCCCCGTCACTGCCCAGAAGTACCGTGCCGAGACCCTGTACGAGGGCCCCAGCGACGACGAGGCCGCCATCGCCATCCGTGACTGTGACCCCAAGGGTCCCCTCATGCTTTACGTCTCCAAGATGGTGCCCACCTCCGACAAGGGTCGTTTCTACGCCTTCGGTCGTGTCTTCGCCGGTACCGTCCGCTCCGGTCTCAAGGTTCGCATCCAGGGCCCCAACTACACCCCTGGCAAGAAGGAGGACCTCTTCATCAAGGCCATCCAGCGTACCGTCCTGATGATGGGTGGCAAGGTCGAGGCCATCGACGACATGCCTGCCGGTAACATTGTCGGTCTGGTTGGTATTGACCAGTTCTTGCTCAAGTCTGGTACCCTCACCACCTCCGACACTGCCCACAACCTCAAGGTCATGAAGTTCTCCGTCTCCCCCGTCGTCCAGCGCTCCGTCCAGGTCAAGAACGCCCAGGATCTCCCCAAGCTCGTTGAGGGTCTCAAGCGTCTCTCCAAGTCCGACCCTTGCGTTCTTACCTACACTTCCGAGTCTGGTGAGCACGTTGTCGCCGGTGCCGGTGAGCTCCACCTCGAGATTTGCTTGAACGATCTCCAGAACGACCACGCCGGTGTTCCCCTCATCATCTCCGACCCCGTCGTCCAGTACCGCGAGACCGTCGCCAGCAAGTCTTCCATGACTGCTCTGTCCAAGTCTCCCAACAAGCACAACCGTCTGTACATGATCGCCGAGCCCATCGACGAGGAGCTCTCCAAGGAGATCGAGGCCGGCAAGATCAGCCCCCGTGACGATTTCAAGGCCCGTGCCCGCATCCTCGCTGACGACTTCGGCTGGGATGTCACCGATGCCCGCAAGATCTGGACCTTCGGCCCTGACACCACTGGTGCCAACTTGCTCGTCGACCAGACCAAGGCCGTCCAGTACCTCAACGAAATCAAGGACTCCGTCGTCTCTGGTTTCCAGTGGGCCACCCGTGAGGGTCCCGTTGCTGAGGAGCCCATGCGTTCCGTCCGCTGGAACGTCATGGACGTCACCCTCCACGCTGATGCCATCCACCGTGGTGGTGGTCAGATCATCCCCACTGCCCGTCGTGTCCTGTACGCCGCCGCTCTGCTCGCCGAGCCCGCTCTCCTCGAGCCCGTCTTCTTGGTCGAGATCCAGGTTCCCGAGCAGGCCATGGGTGGTGTCTACGGTGTCCTTACCCGCAGACGTGGTCACGTCTTCGCCGAGGAGCAGCGCCCCGGTACTCCCCTCTTCACCATCAAGGCCTACCTGCCCGTCATGGAGTCTTTCGGCTTCAACGGTGACCTGCGCCAGGCCACTTCCGGACAGGCCTTCCCCCAGTCCGTCTTCGACCACTGGCAGGTTCTGCCCGGTGGCTCTCCTCTCGACGCCACCTCCAAGGTCGGCCAGGTCGTCCAGGAGATGCGTAAGCGCAAGGGTCTCAAGGTTGAGGTTCCGGGTGTTGACAACGTAAGTTTATCCTCCGATGCCGTTCCAGTGATCATGAAGCTAACTGTCTGCAGTACTACGACAAGCTGTAAACGCCTTTCCCACGGTTTAATAGAAAATGGCGTTGTGCTTTTTTGGGCACACTTGATGAACTGGGTTTGGTGGATGATATCAAAAATTAAGAGCCCCGTTCTTTCCATAGCTTTCGCGTAGTCTCGGAATGAAGACAATAAGTTCAATATGTCCTTTCATGTTATACGTGTGAAATTTTTGATGATTGCCTCGTGCACCCAAGGTAGATTGGCGAATGTCGTACAAATGGGAGGTACGTCCCGAATGCTGCTCTCTTCGAGAGCTCCAACTGAGCTCGAGTTTTCTGCGTACCTTAGGTACCCGCCATGCCCACTTAGGTTTAAAGTGGGCCTGTCGAAGCGAGGCGCAAATAAAAACTTCAGCCTCGCTCCGTTCTTCTCTCCTTTCAACCACGATCCTTTCAAAATCTACTTCGGGACGCTAAATTTTCGTGTGTTCGAGGGGTTTCCCGCCGAACAACGACAATGACTTCGGCTCATTCTTCCAATACATCATAAGTATCAGACTTATTGATACAGCACGTTTCCCTCATTCCATGATCCGGCGCAAACCCAACCGCGACCATGCTTTTGCCGGAAAAGGACAGCCCGCTGCTCAAGGCATGGCTCATGAACAAACTGCCTGAAGTGTCAGTTCACCGCAGTCCCCTCATCACCTACGACTTCATGCTGACTTTTCTTTTCGCAGCTCTGACACCGAGACGGACATCTTAGCGGACTACATCTTGGCCCTGCTTGCCTCTCAGGAAGGCGACGCCGAGCAGATCCGTGCGGCTTGCGAGGCCGAGCTGCCGCAATTCCTCAACACAGGTCAGCGACGACCGCGTGTGTGTTTCCCGACGCACTGCTGACTATAGGCCAGACACTGCCCCCGAATTTGTTGACGAACTGTTCCGAATCATCGAACACAAGTCCTACCTTCCCGGCGCACCTCCTCCACCCCCGAAGCTGCGTCCGACGGCGGCAAGCTTCGCTCCCCTCAATGCGCCAACAGCGCCTTCCGACCTCCTGCCGCAAACCGGGTCGAGGAAGCGCTCTTACCACGAGAGAGGCGACGTGAGCGCGTCGGACGACCGCGGCTTTGGCTACGGTGAAGAGAGGGCGTACAAGCAACCCCGGCGGGGCCCATGGGATACGAGGACGTCAACCCCGAGAGGGAATGGCGGTCCGGACGAATATCCCAGCCAGCCTTACGCCGCCGCCAGTCTTCAGCAACCCCCGCCTGAGGCTGGTGCGTATGACCCGAACTATCCCCAGCCGCCCACTGGTCCTCAGGGCTGGCGCGATGTTCCGCCTCAGATGCCAGTCTACCCCCAAGCCCCGCCGTACGGGCCCACCCCAGGTCAGCGAAGGAGCAGGCAGAGATGCCGCGACTTTGCGACTAAGGGATACTGCAGTCGCGGAAATTCGTGCCAGTATGATCACGGCATCGAGCCCATCTGGGTGCCGCCCAGCGGTCCCAGTGGGCCTCCTCAATTCGAGGGTGAGTACCTTTTCTGCACTGTGTCTTTTTCCTCCATCTGTAGCATGATGACAACTTCCGTCCGAGCATTTATGCGATGACTTTACAATTTTATTATAAGGTTGACTACTGAAAGCTACATCTCAATCATCTTTTTCCTCGCAAAACATGGCTTCATGGCATTGAATGAGGGCTAATCATTACCCAGGTTTCGATGCTCGTGACGCAGCGATGATGATGTCGAAGAACTTTCAGGCAATGCAGCAGCTCATGGAGGCTTTCAACGCCGAACACGGAGGTCGATCTTCTAAGAGGGGTCGTCAAGGGACTAAGGGTCGGCGACGTCAGAATCGAGCCTCGTTTTCAGCGGAAGGGCCTGTCCACGACAAGACGAAGACCACTATCGTGGTTGAGAACATTCCGGACGAGCATTTCTCCGAAGAAGCAATTCGCGACTTCTTCTCAGAGTTTGGCAATATCGAGGAGGTCTCCTTGCAGCCAAACAGGAGAATCGCAATCATCAAGTACGATTCTTGGAAATCTGCCAACGCCGCCTACCGGTCTCCCAAGGTTATCTTTGACAACCGTTTCGTCAGAGTCTTCTGGCACATGGACGAAGCAGACAGGTTGGCCGCAGCAACTGGCGCATCCAACACCGATGGTGGTGGGGAGCAACATCCGCCCGAGCCTGAATTCGACATGGAAGAATTCCTGCGGAAGCAAGAAGAGGCCCAGAGGCTTTACGAGGAAAAGTTGCAAAAGAAGAAGGAGCTCGACAAGCAGCGTCAGGAGCTAGAGCAGCGGCAAAGGGAGCTTCTTGCGCGACATCGCGAGGAACAGCAGAAACTCCAAGCGAAATTGGGTTCCAAGTACGGCGGTGCGGGGGATGACGAACCGGGCTCGCTGAACTCGGCTCTCCGTGCGCAGCTCGCGGCCCTTGAAGACGAGGCTAAGCTCCTCGGCTTAGACCCGAGCGAAACGGATGAGCCTACACCCTGGTACGCAAGCGGTCGAGGTAGAGGTCGAGGCCGAGGCGGATTCCGCGGGCGCGGCTTTGCTCCTCGCGGCAGAGGATCGTACCGCGGCGGATACAGGGGCGATGTCCACGCAGCTTATGCGGCGTATTCTCTAGACAACCGCCCCAGGACTGTGTCCGTCACTGGTGTCGACTTTACATCGTCAGGGAAGGACGAGGCTCTACGGCAACATCTTCTCGTAAGTATTCATCCTGTCGCAAGAATTTTCAGGCTTGCTAACAGTCATCCCAGGGCGTCGGCGAGTTCACCGACATCAACACCACTCCGTCAAAAACTCAAATCACGTTCAAGGATCGGAAGACGGCAGAGAAATTCTACTATGGCTTGTCGAACCAGGAGATCCCTGGCGTCGACGGCCAGGTTGAGCTGTCGTGGGTGGCAACGCCTCTTGCACCGGTCAAGACTGCGACGGAAAACGGAATGTTCAAACCGGAGCCCGTGGACCAGGATGTGGCCATAGGAAACGCTGCTCCTAACGGGTCTTCGGCGATTACTCTTGACCAGCAGCCCGAGCAACAGCCGGAGATGGATTACGACGTCGCAGACGATGACGATTGGGGAGTTCAGTAGGGAGCATCTCAATCCTTATCGTAGATCGTGGAAGCTCTGATTATGGGTATCTGGAACGTGACGATGAAGCGGAGACTTCATGATTGATGATTACTGTAGTACTATTGCTCATATACCCCGATCGGCCCTCTAGGGCTTTCTAGCCATTCCTAGACTCAGAATGGTCATAGTGGCGTTGAAGAAGGCACGCCACAGATGAGAATTGATACAACGATCGATACTCGGTAATGCTCGTTTTGATGTCCGTGGCGGCTTGTGTGTTCGCGTTCAACGCTGCTCTTTTTTCTCCCTGGGTTTTTATATGTTTTACATCCCGTCCTGAAAACCTGGCCAGCTGGTTCTCACTTTGCACCGCAGATCGCCGTCAGGTCTAAAGCCTCAGAAAGTTCACCTGCGAAAAGACGGAGCCGTCAACATGAGGTACTATGATCGAGGTAGAAACAAAAGGCTGGGTACCACTTCAAAGCTAGTTTTTCTGGAGAATGATGCCGAATCTGTTTCTCGATGAGATATGCGTCCTCCTTGCTACGTGGTAAAGTCCAGCAAAGATTTCGTTGTCAATTATGAAGAAAGGGTCCTTATCTAATGTGATGTTGAAGTCCGAAGGGAAAGGAAAGAGCAGTTACTTGTTGGGCTCTACAGCCCGTCTGCAATAAGTTGTTAATCGTTAAACACTAGAGCAATCTCAATTATAGGTATAATCTAACAACACATTCGGACAGTGGTATAAGTGCCATTCGATCATACGTGCCTTTCTCCCTCGGGCATTTTATTTCCCATGCCGCGTGTGTGTTGTAAACTTGACTCAACAACAGTACTGAGCAACAAACGACGTCCGACACACATACGGAGCCCGGCGTCCATTGTGGGGCCGGATGCCGACCAGTCCGGGCGGCGTAGCCGAGTGACAGCCCGGACCATACATGGTTCACAGCGGCATGCAATAGGACTCGAGCGGATCCGCCAAGGAAGTAAGTATTCCGAGTCAAGGCGTGAACTATAGATCATGGCTGGCTAGTACGTTTCGGACGATGGCTCTGCTAGCATCCAAGGGAGTTTGAATTCCCCCTCTTTCTCCTCTTTCTCCTCTTCTGCTCCTCATCTTAGGCGAACTATGCCGTCTTTTGGGCTGGGCCGGGACATGACCCTCCTTGCTGCCCAGCGAAGTCACTTGCGTCGTGCGGCACTGCTGAGTTTTCTCAGTGGTGAAGGAAGGGTGCTGGGCGTAACAGATGACAGACGCAATGCAAGTCGGAAACCGCATCATACCTAACCTACGCAACCCACACATCCCAGACATCCGTGAGTCTACGTGTGGGAACACAAGGTCAAGTGCCAGCGCAGAGTGGAGAAATGGGAAGCAGTTTGCTGGATTCCGGCGGGTGCAGGACAGGATTGCCAGATTTGCTACCTTAGGGTCGGCTTATCGGACCAAGGGACACTCATCACCGACGTGTTGTTTGTGTGGTCTTGCAAGTTGTTGGTTGTTGGCTGATTGGCTTGGGGGGGAGCGAGGCGATAGGCAGGCCAAGGGTCTCCTTCTTCCGGGCAGGGCCCATGACCCCTCTGGGAGTAGTGGCGCCTCGCTAAGTTGGTTCCTGTGCAGCTGACCAGTCCCTTCCCGATAGCAGTCCATTGCAGCAGGCCTCCCGGGGGGAGGCATTCACCGACTGGATCCCCCGTCCGCTACCGCCATAAGCTGAAGCAAACCCCTTGTCTGAGTGAGTCTGAGCTGGTCCACCGTCCAGCGGCAGCGACCTGCCATGCAGTGCCTTCCTCCATCCACGAACGACAGCTGCATGAAGCGGGAAAGAAGGTGAACTAGGTACCTCCTACCTTACCTGGACGAGCGCACTGTTGACCGCAAGACACACCAACCTCTTTAGTTTCCAACGCCATCTCCCTTTCGCATTAATCTCTTTTCTTCTCGCCTCAAGATAGCCTCGTTTTCGCCAAATTACAGCGGCCGGCGAACCACCGGCACCCTTGCTTGACTCGGAAACAAGTCAGGGACAGGGAGCGAAATCGGGGGTGTTGGCGCGTGCGGTTCACTTATGACGTCCTACCGCCCTGGATGCCGCAGCCATTTACGGAGTATTTGTTAAAGAATAATTAACCTGGTGACTAACACCACAAAACACCTGACAAAGACACACCACTATCCGAACGAGGCATGACCGACGGCTTCTTGACTACCGCCAATATTGCGAACGCGACTTCAGATCTGAACCACAGCCGTGCTGTGGTTCAGATTCCCCCGACCGAATGCCCATCTTCCAAGACGACCTCGATCTCGACCACCCGGAGTCCACTGCTGGAGCTCCGGGGGCAGAGCCACCACATCCCATTACCATACACCGTCAGCAGACCATGGCCCCGTCCCTGACGAGAAAGCTGTCCGAAGAAAGTATTCGGACAGACCTTTGCGAAGGGCCCATGCTCGAAAGCCCGCGACCTTCGACCCCCGACAACGATACTGCCGCAGTCACGTCCGACCGAGCCGAGCTGATCGAGCGCTTAAAGAGAGGCGAGAGCCCGACTTGGATCCCTAACCGCCATGTAGGGTCTCCCGAAGTTGCCAGAGATGGTCTTCGTACTCACAGTATCACACAGCTCGAGTCGCTGTTCAACAATCTCCCCCGTCCGACCACGCCACGAAGCTCGCGCCCGCCATCGAGCTCCTCCAATCTCCTGCCTTCCGCGAACATCACCCCAGAGAAGAGCGACGGATCGAAAGAGGAGGATGAAAGGGTACGAGAGGGATTAAGCATACAGAGGCCAAGATCCGCCTTGCACAGCGGCGACTTCACTGAGGATCAGCCGCGGGCAGTCCAGCAGCCGGCGCAAGAGTCGGAGGACAACCAATGTGCGAACGAATTCCTGACATCCCGCACTTCGTGGATTGCGACGTCACCTCCCCGGGACTTTTCCTCGTTTCACTTCGACAGGAGGATACCGTTTCCGTCTTCAAACGATGACTTCCGATCCGTGCCGTCGTCTTTGTCCTCGTCCTTCTCTTCTAGCTTCGTTTACAAGCCTCCGACCAGTCCGCTAGTCCAGTCGGAGAGCAATGACGACCTCGACCTGTCGCTTCCGCTGAACAGTATCGATATCGCGGCGAGCCCTTTGGGCATCAACTCACGTCGCCATACCTTGAACTCAACAGTCTCGTCGCCGTTTGCTTTCACGTCACCCAGCTCTGCCGCACTCCACCGACGAGCTTCACAACGGGGCAGTGGTGCTCTGCCCTACCAAGCCCATCAGCCACGCCGCTCCCTTACGTCGGCCCCCAACGCTCCGCTCCCTGCGACCTCACCGCAGACGCCGTCGCTTCTGAGACCCCGGCGACCGTCCTTCAACAACCCTGACGCGTCGCCCTTGCAGCATGCCTCCATGGTTGGGTCGTATGAGGAGAGCATTCTTCGAGGTCGCATGTCGACCACACCGTCCAAACCGCTCGATTTTCTCGCTCAGATCGGAGTGCTCGGTCTCGGCAAGTGTAAGTCGAGCTTGAGGTGCCCGGCGCACGTGACTTTGCCGTTTCCTGCGGTTTTTTACAGCTATGGGGGAGCTTCACAGGGCCGCGTAAGCTCAGAAGATGGACCTAGTCCATATGTTGGGCAGATTGACCTAGAAAATGGCCTGTCGAACCCCGAAGAGGGCCAGCGAGCGAAGAGAAAGATGCAGAGCAGGTATGCGGAGCGGAAGATCGCCGAAGACGACGTGGTGATGGGCGAGGCTTCTATGGTGGCAGATGGTTCGGATCTTGACGCACGCAAAGCGCAGCGATCAAAACGGCGATCTGGATCTCCAAGAGCTCCACCAGGTGGTAGCTACCGGATTCCCGAAAAGGGGCAGGTTCAAATTGTGATTAAGAATCCGAACAAGACGGCTGTCAAACTGTTCTTGGTGCCGTATGATCTGGCAGGGATGGAACCGGGAACGAAGACGTTCATCCGACAGCGCAGCTACTCTGCCGGCCCGATCATTGAGAACGCCCCAGGACTCGAGGAGAACGCTGAGCCAGGCAAGCCCATCTTGCGGTATCTCGTGCATCTGCATATTTGCTGTCCGGCAAAGGGTCGGTACTATCTGTACAAGAGCATTCGCATCGTCTTCGCCAACAGAGTACCCGACGGGAAGGAGAAGCTGCGGAACGAGACCACTTGTCCGGAGCCTCGGTACACCCCGTACAAGCCCATTCGGGTTATGCACCCGCCGTTGTCCAACAGTAGCGGACCTGCAGCAACACTTGCAGCTGAAAAGGCCTTCAGACGGCGGAGTTCCGGCTTTCCATTCGGCCCGTCAATGTACGCTCTCGACGCGGCCGATGGGCTTTCGCATTCGCCGCAGAAAGCGGCAGGACAACACTCATCTGCGTCACCCTTCAGCTTCAGCGGCGATAATCAACCAGTGGAACCCGTTCCGTTCGCCCTCTCGGGTCGGGCGCGTCTGGGAAGCGACATCAGCGACTGCACGAGTACAACGACTACCACTGCAGACGTTCGCTCGCCGCAGTCGCCCAGCAGACCGACGACGAACAATGGCTGGGATGCCCAGATCGCGAAATATGAAAAACTGAACAAAGGCGACGTCGGCTATGGTGGGCTGTCCGGACGCGTGAGCCCGGGCGGCACGGAGGGGCTTCTCTCTCAAAGACTTCGGTCCCTCGGAGTACAGAACCAGGGCAGAGCGACTTTGGAAAGAAGAGAGAGTCAGGAGTAAGTCAAATACTGTACATAACTCATCTCAAACTTATTCACTACACCGGATGATATGGGTACACGGATTCAAAGGGCGGAGTTTCACGGGATAGGATTGGCCTGGTTATCATAGAAGGCGTTAAGGAACTCGTTGCGTGTGCTCAGCAGCCGCGCTGTCGATACAGAATATCACTACGATTACATATGCGGGCGTAGTCGAGTGCGAGATCACCGCGCGGGTTGTTACGATTGCGTCTCTTCAACGTCACTAAATGTTCTAGCCGCGTTCGAAGATCAGTCTGCAGCCCCCTGAGATCCGACGGGGTCGAAGTCTGTCCGCTTCCGAGTGCGAACAAAGATTTGCCTCGGACGCCGCGGCCCTCACTTTATTTTTAAGGTGTCTCTGGATGACACAGACTTTGAGGCTTTGCGGCGACAAACATGAGTTGAAGGCGACGTCAGGCGGATTGCATAGTACGTCGAAACAAACAGAGTCAGTTCACTATGCGGGAAGCTTACTGACTGCGACCCCAGGACCATGACTACAGGATTGATGACATGGTTATCAAGGCCGAGAATCCTGTGATCCTCTCGCGACCCGCGCAACCCTTGCTAAGAGCATTCTCAAATACTGCTCAACGTCTGCCAACCTCGCATGCACGGAATTCTCGCGCACGTATTCGGGACTGTCAATCGGGGCCTTATATCGCTATCCGTTGTCGACATCAGATGGTTTCACTCCGGCACGCTCGCGCCGTAGGACGCAGCGGATGAAACGCCTTCGCCTTCGGGCAACTGGGGCTGAGCGCAGTCTGCCCTCTGAAGTTGCCGGCTGATGAGTGTCTGTCATCAATGCAACGAGGAGCAACAAGAGGCGGGCTCGATTGTGAGGGCTCTTCTCATTTGTGTTTGGTCGTTTGAGCTGAACCAGAGCACGTAATGCCGTGCCGGCGGCCGTGGACTACGTCGTTCCTCGTTCGGCTCATGTTGTGGTGTGTAGGTGACGCATTCTCCCCAGAGGCACGTCAGAGCTTTTTCTGAAATACCCCGACCGGCCCCGAATCCTTCCCATCGCGGCGGTCACTTAATATCCCACCTATTTGGACGATCGATCTTGGTCACTTTGCGGCTCGGCGGATCCGGTCCGCACTTACTCTTGGGCGATCCCCCCACCACAACACCAAACGAAACATCACGCACTTCTTCCTCAAGGGGCAAGACTTCACCAATAAGGCTCGATGAGGCCGGCTGTTGTCCTGTCGGCGGCGCTGCTGGGCCAGCAGGTGACGGCATTGTCGATCCCTCAGACGAGCGCCGTCGAGAAGAGCAGCGGCGAGGAGAAACGGGACTTGTCGGGTCTGCTGTCCGGCGCTCTCGACGTGCTGGATGCGATCCCCGGCATCGTGAACCAGGCCGTGAACACCACCATTCGCGTGGTGAGAGCGTTGAAGGAGACGGTTGATGAGAACGGGCTGCTGAGGGATGACTTGACGACCATTCTCGGCCTGAATACGACAACCGGAATGCCTCTTAACTCAACGGCGAAAGTCACATGTCCGGACGTGGCCGTCGTTTTTGCCAGAGGGACGAATGAGCCAGGTATGCTGCGAGTCATGCCATTTTGGCCATTTAGATACTGACATGCACTCAGGAAACGTGGGCTTCCTCACCGGGCCTCCGTTCTTCGACGCCCTTAGAACTTACATGAACGGCACCGGCACCATCGCGGTGCAGGGCGTCAACAACTACCCCGCCGTCGCCGCGGGATTCTTCGCGGGAGGGTCTCCCAACGGCGCCGCCTTCATGTCGCAAGTGGCCAGGCAGACGCAGTCCATGTGCCCCAATACCAAGCTCACCATGTCGGGATACTCGCAGGGCTCGCAGGTCGCGCGCCTGGCCATCTCGCAGATGCCGCCCGACGGGCAGGCCAAGATCTCCAGTGTCGTGCTCTTTGGCGATCCGCTCGGCGGCAGGGCGATACCGGGCGTCGACTCGAGCCGGCTGCTCGTCGTGTGCCACACCGGGGACAACATATGCCAGGGCGGCGACTTCATCTTCGACCCGCACCTGAACTACAGCCTCGACGCGCCGACGGCGGCCCTGTTCGTGATGCAGCGGAGCAGGCTCGGCATGGCGAGTCGAGACGCGCAGAATGAGGGAATGGGCGACACGATGGTGGGAAAGGTGCAGGACATTATGCACACTGGGAAGTAATGGGGGAACGACGTCGCTGGATGAGGTTATGAGGCGATGAGATTGTCATTCTTGTGAAGATATATTTGTAGACTTTGGGGTGAGTTTCTTAGTAAAGAAAAGTTCGTATTGGTACACTTTTTGCGCCCCCGCAACAAAAGTCAAATGAAACCGCCATTCTATAGTCGCTTGATATATGCCTCGCCAACATCAACATACACGTCTCGGTCGTTATGTACAAGATGTCCTACTATTCGTACCCATCGCTCGGCTTACTTGTTGACTTCGTCCTCCTTTATCCCCCTTACACCAGCCTCCTTTACATCGGCCTCCTCAGGGTCGACATCTTTGGCATCGGTATCCTTCGCGTGGTCTTCTTCCACGTCTGCGTCCTCCACGTTGGTTGCCTTGGTGTTGAGTTCCGCAGCACCCATCTGCTTTACGTCAACTTCCTTGGCGTTGATCTCCTCGGCCTCCTTCACATCATTCCCTACCACACCAGCTTCTCTGGATTCGATCTCGTTGACATCGTTCCCCGCGCCCGTCTTCTTGGCATCGCCCTTCGCCTCCTGCACACTTACACGTATTTCGTACCCATCCCTGGTGTACCTCTTCCCCGATAATCTATCAACGGTTCTCTTTCCAAAAACAACCGCCTCGATGCCGACACCGGAATATTCAATGGTGTCCCAGGCGTTCATCAGGCGAGGACAACGCTCTTTGGCGGTGCGGATTTTGTGCGAGGCCGTGGTTGACCAAGGCGCCATGGCTTTCGTCTTGATGTAGTCTCTAGCAAGCATGGAGATCGTGAAGGAAGTCGCACGCATCCAGTGCGGCGCGCTGCCCCGCCGGCGCTCGTCGAGCGGAGCTCTGTGTCTCGCGCGGGCTTCGGAGCGCCTCTCTCTCTCGGAGGGCATGAGACCCTCCTCGACTTCGACGCGTCTCACTTGCCATCCGCGGAAGGTGGGCATGAGGTGTTCCTCGCAGAGCTCGCAGGCCTCAAGCCAAGCGCCCACGTCAGCCATCGCCTGACAGACCAAGTTCATCGTGACCTGGTCGAACTTGAATCCGGCCTGTAACACGCTCTTGATGATTGCCTGGAATCCTCTAGAGTCGTTCTGGTCGATAAAAACCTCCCGTAACGCTTTAACGGGAGAACACAGGATATAGGCATATTTGGGCAAAGCATTTTCGCCTTTGTACTTAGCTGGGTGGCCCTTTTTACGGGCATGTTCCCAGATGAGTCTCCAGTCTGCCCTGGCCGCATCGTACTTCCTCTCCTGGACGTTTTCCTTCAATGACGTGCAGAGCATCTGGAAGGAAACGTCGCTAGGGTCGGTCCCAGGCGGCTCGAGTCCAAGCTCTGTTCGTAGCCGCTGCATCTCCTTGACCAACTCAAAGTCGCCGCCCTTCGAGAAAATGGAGATGGCTCTAGGCAGAAACCGACGGAGCCGATGGAGCGAGTCTGCCCTCCGAATTGAGTTCCGTCCCTGCCCATCGCTGTCTTCTACCTCCCCTGTGCTGATGTTGTCGAGCATCTCTTGTATGTACGAGGCCAATAGCTCTCTAAAGTCTTGCTGCGGCCGCACCGCTCGGCGCCTGTAAGTCTGTCGCCTAATCAACGAATCGACATGCAGGATGATTGAGTCGGCTGTCTGCGCTGCGCCGACACGCTTCCTCATCTTCTCCGTGGCGCTGACGATGCCCAATTCGTGAGTACGCAGACCTCCGTCCATGACGGTTGCAAAGTGCTCGGAGGTGAGTTTGAAATTCGTGTCTCGGATAGCCCTCCGGAGGATTCTGTACGCACTATGGGTCTGCCTACATCGCACAAGGGCCCGTAGGAGCACATTGTGTGTGTTTGACGTCCATTCGACCTGGACCTTGGCCATAATGCCCACAATGCGGCACACTTCGCTGAAGGCCCGACGCTCCGAGTGAGCGTGCAGTAACACGTTCCAGAGATCAGCCTTTTCGCCCGGAAGCTTCTGCCTGCTTGCCCTTATACAAGTTTCAAGGGCATCTCCATATCGCAAGTTCATGCAAAAACCGCGAACAACAGCTGCCCATAAGCTGATGCTCAGAGGAACCCTCATCAGTGCCGCCCTCTTGAACAGCTCCGCTGTCCTGGCCGAATCCCCATGAGATGCCGTCAAGGACATGACGGTGGCAAAAGTGAACTCATCCGGGGTGACTGCATCGCAAAGATCGTTAAACACCGACAGGGTGTTGTCATAGGCATTCGAGTGAGCTTGACTTTTGAGAAGAATGTTCCAGCTGACGAGGTTCGGTGTTACCCCATACTTGTCCCTCATCCTATCGAAGGCTCGGCGAGTACCCTCGGCATCTCCGGTGCTGGCATACGCGTTCAGGATGTGATTGAAAGTCTCGGGCTCCTGGAGGATCTTGCGGTGCTTGTACGTCTGAACATAGTTGTCCCAGAAGCGCTCGAGAGATTTCACGTCGCCGCGGGAGGCATAAAACTTGAGGAACTTCCGAAAACCCCACTGGTCCAGCCCCTGATAGCTGACTTGGTAGTCTTCGTACACCTGTTCAAGGCCTTCGATATCATGAGGATAGAAGATTTCGAACATGCCGTGCAAAATTCGCCAGTACGGCTTTGTGCCGGGAAAGGACCGGTAGGTGCGGTAAACCTCCGGGAGGCCTTCGCGCTGCCCTCGCTGGATGGCCTCGTCAAGATAAATGTTGTACCACTTCACTTGGTCGACAATCTTCAGTAGCGGAACGGCGTCTTCTGGCTTGCATGGTTGCTGGAGTGCTCGTCGCGCCGCCTTCTTGAGAACAATGTCGAGTCGCCTCTGATTATCGTTTTCTTCTGACCTGACTTCTTCTGCAAACCGAAGCACAGAGTCCCCAAGGTTTGCAATCTTGGCCAAGCGATTCAACTCTCCGCACTTGATGCCGTGAGCCTCGAAAGCCCCGTGGTATGCGGTCCAGACCGTCTTGATCATGTCCCATTTGCCTCTGCCGAAAGAATACTCGAGCAAGTTGTCAAGTCCGCCCAGAATCTTCTTGTGCAAGCCATCGAGAAAGAGGTTGACCGCCTCACGTTCGTTGCCGAAGCGCAAGTGGGCGTTCACCACTGACGTCAGAACTGCGGGCGTCCACTGGTCTTTTTTGAGTTCAGCAGAGAGGAGAATGATCCTGCGAGAATCTAGAAGCTGCGCGGATCGATAAAGATACACAATGACTTCGGGACGGAGCTCTGGCATCAACTGGGGCTCGAGCTGGGCGAACAATTGCCATATTGACCCAAAGTACTCGGTGTCCCGGGTCGCCATCAGCTCCCTCATCAAGTCGGGACGAGATCCCGCGCCGGCATATGAGGGGCCGCTGTGCGTTCGACTCGTATTCAGCGCGTCCGCATCCGTGATGAGCCAACGGGCAGCCTCCGGATCGAGTGAGAATATATCATCCTCGGGCGCCGTCTCTCGGTTGTTCCCTGCCTCTTCCTGCTCTCGTGCAGCATCTTGCAGCTCGGTCTGTGCCAGGGATTCCTTGAGACTCATTCCTTTCTTTCGCTTGCTACGTGCCGGAGCTTCGGCCCTTGCGGCTGCCACAAGTCGCTCGAAAGAATCCGGCTGCGAGTCTTCTGCGGCAGCGACAGTTGCAGATGAGGTGAAGAGTCGACTCCTCCGAGGCAGTCTTTGTATTGACGAGGCTTTTCGATCGCAGAGGCCCGGGGCGAGTCTGCGCATCATTGCGGCTGCGCCACTGGGATAGAGGAAGTCGAGTAAGAAGGTGGACGCGGCAAGGCTTTCGGCAGGCGTTGATTGTGCGGACGGCGGCTCGGAGGAAGCTGGATCAGCATCATTGCTGTACGGAGAAAGCAAAGGGCTGTGGATGTCTATGGAAGCCGCGCCATGTTGCCAAAAGCCGGTGTGCAGCTGGCGACGGCTTTTGAAGGAGTGAGTGGCGGATGGAAGAGCATGGAGACTGGCGCATGATTCCAGGGTCGCCGCCGTTCTCTCCAGCATTGGGAATGAGGCCGTCACCGACGCGAGAGCTGATGACTAGGTTCGGAGGGCATGAAGAGGGCTTCCAAGCATGCTGTTCACTACCGTGTTGTCGTCGATCTCGGTTGTTCGCTGGGGTCCGTCGCGTTCGGACGGAAAAGTTTTTGGTGGAGAACCGGCGTTCGAATCGAAGACGTCGATGACGGAACGAGTTGCCTCGACTAGTCCCGAGACTCCTAGAGAATGCTTCGGACACCGCACGCGTCAATTGCAAAAAGGAAATCTACTAGCAGTCTGACTGGAAACAAACTGTACGAAGGCTATTATTTCCATAGCACTGACGAGTGCGCATGAGAATTCAAACCCCATCCCAAGGCCAGAATATGGTATCAGTTCATTATCCACACGCCATCGTGACTTTTCTGGGGAGCTTTGGCCAATCAGATTTGCGAAAGGGAACAACATCAGTCCGGATTCCGCTGTCCTGGTCCCCTAAATTGTGCTCCTTCCAGAGGTGTGGGGTTCCAGGAATTATGCATGTTATCGGTGATTGGCTATGTCGGGAGTAGGTCTAGCATAACGTTTTTCTCCTCACACACCCCAAATTTTTGACAGCGACCACACCACTGGGCTCGAAAGGACAGGAAACTGAATGTGAGCCCCACCATCCATCCCCCCGCGCAGCGCAGAGCTCGGTTCGACATCACTCGACCTCGTCACCTTACGGATACCGGGCGCCATACTTCGCCGCGACGGCTACGACGACCAAACGCCCAATCGCCGACGCCGCCGCAACCATGGACATCACCAAGTTCGTCGTCTCTGGGCGCGACGCGGCCCTGCTCTACGGAGACTACGCAACCTACCAGTCCCAGCTGGCCAAAAAGCTGTTGAACAGCCGTAAGAAGGTGGGCATCGCCACTAAGAACCGCGGCAAGTTCAACAAGAAGAACGAGGTGACCGCTTCTCAGCTGTCCGAGAACCATGAGTAAGCTGCGCCGCCCAGCTGCCTATTCAGCTCGCTGACCGCCTCAAGATACATCCACCTCCTGCTGCTCACGAGCGAGCGCGCCTGGGCCAATGCCATGGCCATCAAATCTTCGCACACTTCCGACGCGAAGGGTGTGACCGGAAAGACTCGTTCGCACATTGTTTCACGACTCAACAAGGCAGCAAACGTGGCCGAACAGCTCGTCGAACTGCTGGCTCAGCCCGAAGCCAGCGCCACCGAAAACGACAAGCTCGAATCGCGAGCTTATGCTGCACAGATTCGGGGCGCCGCCCAGTTCGAGAACCAACACTGGGAACAATCGCTGCGAAGTTATGCTGTTGCTCGTATCATCTACAGCGCCATGGCCACGTCTACCAAGGGCGACATCTTCAAGGATCTTCTGTCAGACACCATCGATCCATCAATCCGCTACGCCGCATACCAGCTGAAGACGCCGCGCACGATACCGATTCCTGCGATCGCAAGACGAGCTTTTCCCCAGTCTGATTCCACCCTGGTCCAACAAATCAACAATCTCGATCCCACTCTCCTGAAGCAAGCGGATGGCGAGGCAAACAAGGCAGGCGACAGCGCGGAGAACGCCCCCAGAACCCTCACGTGGCGCTCGCGTGAGGTCAAGATAGAAGATGCCGCAATCTCCCTCGCATGGGGCAGAGTGGAAGAGGCTAAGGTCCAATTGGCGCAACAGTGGCCGTCCCTCGCCGCTGCCGAGTCCAAGGATGTTGCCGCGGCCTATGACTCCATTCTTGAAGCTACTCAAGATGCTGCCGACGCGACGAAGGAAGCGATAGATGAGCTGCGTGGAGAAGGTGTCTCTCAGAGCGACTCTCGCATGCAGAGCCTGCAAATCACCAGAACCGCCGTCAACTACGAGATGATCAGCTGGCGCGTTGGTCGCAACCGCGTGTTGACAGGAAAAGACGACGGCCTGGTTGAGAACTACAGCTTGTCACAGAAGACGTCCAAAAAGATGGTGGAAAAGAAGCGCAAGGAGGAGACCCCGAGTCGCAAGGCAGCCAAGCTGAAGGAGTTGGTTGCCCTCTACGAGGGTACTTTGCAGAGCTTGGATGCTGCCAAGGAGCTACCAGGTGTGGCCAACGACGAGGGTCTCGCAGACCAGCTCGAGGCCTTTGCTGAATATTTCCGTGCCCTCAAGTGAGTTTGTCTTTTCTGTCAATTGATCCTCTGACTAACCGGATAGGTCGCTTTCCATTGCCCGCTCCCACGCCATCATCGGCAACACGGTCAACGCTTTGGCTCTGATTAAACATGCATCTGAAGAAGCCCACAGAGCCGTAGCAGCCCTGTCCGGCAGCTCACAAGACGCAGCAACATCTCCCCGCAACATCGAGGTGTCTGGAAAAGACGCCCAGAGCCTGCAGAACTTCCTTGAAGGCGAGCTTCAGCGTCACCGTGCGCTCGTGCACCTGTCCAACTTGCTCAAGGACTCCAATACCAACGAGGACGATGCCAAGTTCATTCCGTTGATCGAGCGGCTACACGAGTACCCTGCGAGCGGAGTCGATCTAGGCAACCTCGTGAGCATCCCGCCACAGTTGGCGACCATTCCTGTCAAGCCCATCTTCCTCGACGTTGCTTGGAACTACATCGACTATCCGGGCAAGGAGCCTCAGGAAGTCACGCAGCCTAGCAAGCAAACCGCTGTTGGCAGTGAGAGCAAGCCGGAGCAGCCGCAGAAAAGGGGGTGGTTTGGCTTTGGTAGATAATGAAAAAAGCGAATACAAGACGGGCCTTTGGCCGTTTATGACCTCGATAACTGCGAACGATCTTTGCCGTGTACAACTGCCCACGTTGTCCGGATGCCGACCGCAATCTACAATCGCATTCAACGCATGTTTTGGGTCCTCAGAAGACAGAAAGACTTTTTACAACATTTATTTTGTTTTGAGAGGGGATGTAGATTATTCACATCTAACTACTCCAGAATCGGTTTGGTTTTGTACATATGCAACCCCGTCTTTTCCCCTTGATCCATGCCATCGATCATATCATGAATACCGTAAAGGCATCTCGTGTGAATGTTTTGATGCTCCAACGCCGGTTCCGCCGACCGCAGGTATTAACAAACATCTGTAAAAGGGGTAACAAGGAAGAGAGAACGGTCAGATTCGACCGCAAGTATGAGTACAGTGGAATACATAACAAGTGATAAGGAATTCTATGCCGCCGTAGTCAAACATCGTGGCGAGCCCGGTCGGGGTCTCGTGGTTGTGGTATAAGAAGTTGAACTGAGAAACGTGGAGAAGTCATTTAAGGCTTCTTCTCGTCCTTGTTCTCGGAGGCGTTGGCGTCCTGGGCGGGCTGCTCGCCAGCCTCGGCACGGGCCTTGTGCATCTTGTCGAAGAGGTTCAAGCTGGCAACCTGGAGCTCGTCGGTCTTCTCCTTGATCTCGGTGGCGGTGGCGTTGCCCTCGCCAGCCAAGCTCTTGGAGACGAACTCGCGGAGGGAGGCGATCTTCTCACGGATGCCGTCAGCCTCGGTCTTGTCGAGCTTCTCGGCGTACTCGTTGAGGGCACGCTCGGTGTCGTTCAGGACGCTGTCGGCGCGGTTGGCAGCCTCGATGGAGCCCTTGCGCTCCTTGTCGGCCTCGGCGTACTTCTCAGAGTCCTCAACCATCTGCTGGATCTCAGAGTCAGACAGACCAGAGCCGGAGGCAATGGTGATGGACTGGTCCTTGTTGGTGGACTTGTCCTTGGCGTGGACGTGGACAATGGAGTCGGCGTCGATGTCGAAGGTGACCTCGATCTGAGGAACACCACGGTGGGCAGGGGGGATACCGACGAGCTGGAAGTTGCCGAGGAGCTTGTTGTCACGGACGAGCTCACGCTCACCCTGGTAGACCTTGATCTCGACAGCGGTCTGGAAGTCGGCAGCAGTGGAGAAGGTCTGGGACTTCTTGGTGGGGATGGTGGTGTTGCGGTTGATCAGGCGGGTGAAGACACCGCCGAGGGTCTCGATACCGAGAGACAGGGGAGTGACATCGAGCAGCAGAAGGTCCTTGACCTCACCAGAGAGAACGGCACCCTGGATGGCGGCACCAATGGCGACAGCCTCGTCGGGGTTGACAGACTTGGCGGGGTCACGGCCGAAGATGCTCTTGACGGACTCGGAAACCTTGGGCATGCGAGTCATACCACCAACGAGGATGACCTCCTGGATGTCCTTGGCCTGGAGGTTGGCGTCCTTGAGGGCCTTGCGAACGGGGTCAATGGTGCGGGTGATGAGGGGGTCGACCATCTTCTCCAGCTGAGCACGGGTGAGCTTCTGGTTGATGTGCTTGGGGCCAGAGGCGTCGGCGGTGATGAAGGGCAGGTTGATGTCGGTGGAGAGGGAGGAGGAGAGCTCGATCTTGGCCTTCTCGGCGGCCTCACGGATTCTCTGGATGGCCATGCGGTCGTTGGACAGGTCGATGTTGGAGTCCTTCTTGAACTGCTGGACGAGGTGGCGGACGAGGTGGATATCGAAGTCCTCACCACCCAAGTGGGTGTCACCGTTGGTGGACTTGACCTCGAAGACACCGTTCTGGATCTCAAGAACGGAGATATCGAAAGTACCACCGCCAAGATCGTAGACAGCGATGACGCTGTCGTTCTGCTTCTCCAAGCCGTAGGCCAGAGCGGCGGCGGTGGGCTCGTTGACAACACGGAGGACGTTCAGGCCGGCGATCTGACCAGCATCCTTGGTAGCCTGACGCTGGGAGTCGTTGAAGTAGGCAGGGACGGTGACGACGGCGTTCTTGACGGGCTTGGAGAGGTAGGCCTCAGCGGTCTCCTTCATCTTGTTGAGGACGAAACCACCAATCTAGGTAAAGGTTAGCAACCGAAGTTCGGAAGAGGCACGCGGGGTTACTTGCCTGACTGGGGCTGTACTTCTTGCCAGCGGCCTCGAGCCATGCGTCGCCGTTGGTGTGTTGGACAATCTTGTAGGGGACCTCCTTGATATCTCTCTGGACCTCAGCATCGGTGAACTTGCGACCGATGAGACGCTTGGTGGCGAAGAGGGTGTTCTCAGGGTTAACGACGGCCTGGCGCTTGGCGGCGACACCGACAAGACGCTCGCCATCCTGCGCGAAACCAACAACAGAGGGCGTTGTGCGGGCACCTGATGGAGGAGAAAAGTTAGCGCTTGGTCGCGATGCAATGCGGAGCTCAATTGGAGGCACGTACCCTCAGAGTTCTCGATAATCTTGGGAGTCTTGCCCTCCATAATGGCGACAGCGGAGTTGGTGGTACCCAGATCGATACCGATCACGGCGCCCTGCACCTTTCCCTCTGAAGCAGTCGACTCATAGCGAGCGAACTTGGAACCAAAAGGCTGGCGGGCGAAGGCTGCAGAGCGGGCTACTGAGCTGGCAGCTCTGGGGAGCTGTTGCAGGTTAGAATGCAAACTCTGATTTGATCGCGACAGCTGTCCGCGGGCAGACAAGAAACTTACAGCTCTGGAAAAGCGTGCAGACATCATCTTGCTTAGTTTTATGTGGGTATAAGAAAGGAGATGGAGGAAGAAAAATGATACTGCGCGCGGGGAGGAACGGAGGAGCAGTTATTATAGAGTACAGAGTGATGAAAAGGTGGGTTGGGGGTGGGAGGAGAAATCTTGCGAGAAAATGATGATGGCAGGAGCGTCGAAATTTTTTGACCCGAAAATGATGCTTGCCCCCCCCCCGGTCATAGAAGCCGACCGAATCCCGCACAGCCGGCAGAGCGGCTTGGGTTATTCCGACAGGGACGGTCCACCGCTGAGTGGGCTTTTCTCACGGCGGCATGGCGGGGTGCCACTGCACGTGACGAATCAGAGGCGGATACAAGCTGGAGGTGACGGGAAGGCCCGGCCATTGTAGGCAATGAAGTAGGTACTGTAGACACTAGAGAGGCCGCGTACGGAGCTAGGACAGCTCAGCTAGAAAATTTCCATGCTCGCGAGACCTCGGGTGGCGCTCTTGATGACAAGGAATGGATGCTGCCTCAGCGAGTGTTCTTGGGTGGCAATCGTGTGGTTGTTTGGAGGTGCTCCGGGAATGCCGGCTACTTGAATGGTGACGGTTCACGATTGACTGTGTTTACCTAGGTATTAGTCTTTGTCTTTCAGACGGGCGCGCGCTTCTTGTGCAAGCTCCAAACAACACGGCGATAGCATCCGAGGTCGATGGGAAAGACGGTCCAGCGTGTACTATCCGTACGTAGCATCAGACAAGGCAAGAGGTATCCATCTGGATTTGTTGGATATGGAGCGCATCTTGCAAGGGCCTTTGGCTTTGGCCCATCGGTGAACAGGGTCTAAACAACATTGGACGGGGAACTGGAGAGCGGTGGAGGCCTTCTTCTCGCAAACAATATTCTGCTGTCATGGAAATGGCAGACAAACATCTGGCTGAGATGAACCATTGGCCGTTGGACACTTTGACGCAAATCAGCTCCCCGGGAGGCATTGAGCTCTTGGTCGCTGCCATATTTCATCATCAAGCTACGGCGAAGGATTAATTTTTAAAGCTAGACGTTGCCTCGCTCTTTTTCCTCACGAAGCTGCCCGTGCTAACCAAGAAAAGACCAAGCTCGCTGTCACTCCAGACGGGACCTTACCTCAGCCACTCAGGTCCTACCCAGAGCAGACGGAGCTCCGACTTTCAGGCTAAGTAATAGGTTTGGTTGCGGCAGGCGGCAGCCCAAGCTCCAAATCGTGAATCAAACTACAAGTATCACCAGACAAATCACTATGTGTTGCGAAGTACCTACCTTGGTACCAAAGCCATGTGGGCCCATCCGCTGTAAGGTGAAGGTGCACCCGGGACACCAACAGTAGCCACCGCAGCCAACCAACCAGCTGCAATCAAAATCAGAGGTAACGCAGTGCTTCACACTCAGTAGGCCAGGCCCCTCCTGCCATACGGAGACACGGACCTAGCACTGGACGTCATGCGGAAAGTTGCCTCTCGCTCGCGCAATCTGCATCTCACTCTTCGACCCCAAACATCCGATCCTAAAATCATCGCACGACTTCTTCCTCCCTCTCTCGACTGTATTGTCGCCTTCTCCTCATTCTGTCCCCTACGCGAATTGCTTCCCAATACACTTTCCGCGCCTCTCGACACGGCGTGCCTGCGCAGCTATATGCCCGCTTATTGACGCTTCCTTTGGCCGCTCCATATGCCATCATGGCTGTGAAAGATGGCATTTCGTACGTGCCATTCGTCGCTTTGCATTAGACATCGTCACACTGACTCTGGTTGATGCAGCTACTACCCGACCAACAACCTGATTTGCAAAAAGCCGCGAAAGCATTATCGTATCCCTATTCGGTCTCAGTGTGTTGTCCCCGACATTGTTCAACCTTCCGAATGCGCCTCATTGCATGCGCTCAGTACTGACCGGACTGTACCCTAGACACTGGCAACTGCGATCACTCATCAGCGCCGAGAAACAGAAGTTCGTCTATTTCCCTGGGGGCACTGGCAGCAACCACGTCCAGCGTCTCAATACCGCCACCAACGAATGCGAGACCGTCAAGTTCCTTTCCTTTTCGCCACGATGCCTCGTTGCCGAGAATGGATGGATTTGCTGCGGAGGAGAGACCGGCGAGTTCACGGCGATTCAGCTCGAGAGTGCGGCCGATGACACCAACGATCTCGACCTCCCGCTCAATCTGGAGCCCGACGCTCGTCTGCCCCTCGGATTAGACTCCGATTCGCCTCGTCCCGAAGATACCGTCTTCTCTTTGATCGCCCAGTCACGACGCTTGAACTCGAACACCCGACTGAATAAGAGCTACACGGCCAAGAGTCAGAAGCTAGCGCGCGACCGCGTCAACTGCATAACCATGTGGTTCCCGCCCATCGCCGGCCCCATGCACCACGGCGCCTACACCGAACCCGCCGCCGTTCTGGCGAACAACGACAAGTCGGTGGTTCTGGTCAGCTTGCGCGACTTTGAAAGCCAAGACAAGGTTGAGCCGTTGGACGTGGTGACATACCCGGACTACGTCAACCGGGCCATCATATCTCCCGATGGCAGGCTCTTGATCGCCGTGCTGGACGACCCATTTCTATACATTCATCACCGGGTTGAGATATCTACAATGGATGAGGGGGGCCCATTTAGGGCCGAGGACAAGGCCGAGTTTCGGTGGGAGCTGTGTGGCAAGATCTTGCTGAAAAGCCAACGCAGGGACGACAGTTCTGACAGCAGAGGGAGCTTCGCTGCTTGTTTTTCCAACACCGGAGCTTACCTGGCCGTGGGAACTCAGTACGGCACCGTCTCCATCTTCGATGTGGCGGGCTTGACTGACCCGGACGTCACCGACCCCTTACTGACGTCGTTTACATCATCAAAACCAATGGCCGGGTCTGGGGCCATTCGTGATATGGCCTTCTGCCCAGGTCCCTATGACCTCCTGGCATGGACAGAAGATCGCGGTCACGTCGGCGTCGCTGATCTGAGGACTGGATTCGTCCAGCGCCAGATCCTTGACATCAGCGCCGACGGCGATTTCGAACACGTTCCTGTGCTCGATCGCATGACGATAGACCCTCGTCTGTTGGAGGGTCGTGGCGAACGAGAAAACAACTCCCTACTTGGTGTATGGGAGAGTAGCCGTCGGCGGGAACGTCACCACATGGCTCTCACCCCTGACGAGACCCGGGTGCTTGAGGCTCTGCAAGAGGAGCGGAGGAGGAGGGAGCAAAGGGACCGAATCGTGGCACGAATGGCGGAGCAGAACCAAAGTCTGTCACCCCTTCAGTACCCACCCCCGAACCAGCGGGGAGGACGACTTCCCCGTCTTACCGATTTCGATCCTAACCCTGGAGCAGGCTCAACGCGCGCACGAAGCAGTAGCGTCTCTCGTGCCCTGGGAGGGCAGAGCGACGTGACTCGCACGACAGGGGATCGTGGCGACCTCCAGTCCGGCACCATGTCTCGTGCTATCGGTGATATTCTGGACAACATACGGGACTCTAGAGAGCGAGCACAGGAACGGATACGCAATGCTCACCGTCTGATCTCGCAGTCGAATTCTGATCGAGACCGTATGCTAGGTCTGATGAATGCCGCTACCCCGCAAAGACAAGAGGTCGCCATGAGCTTAGATTTCGGGGGACGTTCTCCAGGGGGCCTGATCCAACATTCGGAGGATTCACGGGGGGATTCGCGCCCTCTGGCACCACCGGCGACCAGCGGCTGGGCCGATCTCGAAGCCGTATACAGCTTGTCGTTCGAAAGCAGCGTTCAGGAGCTGCGCGCCGCTACGAGAGACCGTGACAGAGACCGTTCTGGTATCTTACCGCTCCTCAACAGTGTTGCCATGCGCGAGCTTGAGGAGCGCAACGCTCGGCGGCGGGCCGTACTTGAGCACGGCGTTCATGAGGCCCCACCCGAGCCCGACAATACTGCTGGGATATCGTGGAGCGAGGACGGCCGTATTTTGTGAGTGCTTCCGCCGAGGTCGGAACATGCATCTACTAACGACGAGACTAGGTACGTGGGGGCGGAGAATGGCATCTACGAGTTTCACGTCGATGTGCAGAGCCGCAAATTCCATCCGAATCTGACTTTGCGATGAGACACAAAACTTGCTATTGCGGCCGGCGTTTTGGACCTTTTGCTGATAATGGGAATGAAAATCCCAACGAATATCGGCCGGAACGGTGTTCAGGAGTTTGAATGGCTTTGGGGGGACTTTGACGACAGGGACGCATTCATTGAAAAGTCTGCAGCGTTATGTGATATGCGGCTATCTTTGTAAGATTGGATTGGACGGCCTCCGCGCATGTCTGCTGGCATGATCGACCATCTGTCTCGTGTAATGTATTGCGGAGCATATCTTATGGCTTTGGTCGATTTGGAGTCGAACTCAGAATGAATGGCAACAACCTTTCACCCGTACAGAAGCCTGTCAACCCGTTCTGCGATGGCTAAGCAGCTCGTGAGCCCCGGGCTCTCGATACCCAGTAGATTCACCCAGCCTTCATAGCCCTCCTCTCTCCTAATCACGAAATCGTGGAAACCCGAGCCGGATCCCACGGCTCCACGCTGTCCCAGCTTTGGGCGGATGCCCGTGTAGTCCGGTTCCAGGCAGCTCTCATCAAGGTCAGGGAGGTACTTCTTGATAGCTTCGATGGCCAGCGGGAGTCTCGCTGTGTTGACGGCCAGGTCGTCGGGCGAGTCGGCCCATTCCACGTCCGGCCCGAAGCGCACCCTCCCGCCGAGATCCAGCGTCAAATGCGTACCCAGCCCTCCGGCACCCGGCTCCGGCGCTGGATAGATAAGTCTGCCGACCTTGGGCTTGGAGCTGGAATACGAGAAGTAGTTGCCCTTGGCATAAAACAATTCCCGCCTCTCCTCGGGAGGGACAATCATGTTGTGCACGTCAACGGACCCGAGCCCGGCCGAGTTCACCAGCACCTCGGCCGTGACGGCGCTCTCCTCCCCCGTCGTCGAGTCCCGCACCTGCACCTCCCATCCCTGGCTGCCCCTGTCGCCGAGCGGCTTCACACCCGTCACGGCGGAACTCAGGGCCACCACACCCCCCGCGTCTTCGAATAGTCCCATCAGGGCCACCATCAAGCCGTGCGAGTCGACAATGCCCGTCGTGGGGCTCTCGAGGATGCCAGTCTCGCCACGGACGTCGGGCTCCAGCCGACGAGCCTCCTCGGCGGCGACCCAGCGGATCGGCACGTTGATCTCGTTCTTACAAAAGCCGTGAACGCGCTCGAGGGCCTCACGCTGCGCGGGCGTCTGCGCAACAATCCATTTCCCGGTGTTGGCGTGGCCGACGTCACGCTCGCGGCAGAAGGCGTAGAGGAGCTCCTTGCCGCGGACGCAGAGCTCCGTCTTGAGAGTGCCGGCGCCGTAGTAGATGCCCGCGTGAATGACCTCGCTGTTGCGGGAGGACGTCTCCGTGCCGACGGCGCCGTGGCGCTCGAGGAGGACGGTCGATGTGCCCGGGCGTTGGGCGAGGGCGCGGGCTGTCGCCAGACCCACGGCGCCGCCTCCTACGACCTGTGGTGAGAGTCAGTTTGGCATTGTCTCACATTCGTCGACGGTGCGTGATGTGTTTGTGACGGAATAATGCGTGATATGGCGTGCTGCCGACATGAACGGAGCCGCCTCCGATTCTGCTCCGGGTGTAAGATGGGAAACTCACAATGTGGGTGAAGTCGGCTCTCGCCGAGGCCGTGGATGAGAAGCCTCGTCGGGCCCGGCTCAAACCATTGATGGATCTCGTACACAACGGCCTCAGCGACATGATCGAAGGATGATGCTATGGTATCTGTCTTCGATCGCTTGGCTGGGCTTCGGATTGCTTTGAAGTGGGTGGATGTTGAAAACTGCCGATGACGCCACCGGGGGTCTACCGGGGTGTTTCCGGAGCGCCGGGATCGCATCGGCCGTTAGTGGAGTACCAGCTTATTGCCAAGCAAACACGCGGAAGTGTGTGTACCTCGCTAATGAGCCTCAACGACCGTCGTATCTGGATGATGTGGATAATTCAGGAACTGAGGATAGCTTTAAGCTATGGCTGTAGAATGAGAATAAAGGCATTTTCTGCCAACTTTTCACACACATATTTCACAGTGCTCGACTCTTTACCCTCAGCGCCATGTTCTCGCCTTGATGAACTTACAAGTCTTGTCCGTAGATCGATCGCAGTTATAATATTGTCCAGGACATTGTCCACGCTGCTTCATGGTCGCGTGTGCTTGAGCTCCGTCGTATCTGCATGTGAGTACGGCGAAGATCGTCTCGATCCTAACATCTTAACCTGCAAGAAAAGCGTTTCACTGCTGACGAAGTTCAGTCATGCAAAGTGACTGGGCATGCAGAGAACCACTCGATTAGAGCGAAGCATGGTAAGAAACTGTGATATTGGCTACTGCGTGAACGTACGACTGCGAGGCCAGCTCTTTCCCGAGAGTGCGGCCCTTCCCTTACCCCAACGCCGTGGCCATGTCGTGTAAATAAGCAGACCTGAGTCGTTTTGCGACGCCCAACGCCAAGTTCCAACGCCAGTAAAGTCCGCTAAGAAATGGTCCAACGAGTTGATCCGTCCGTGGTTGATGAAATAGTACACAACGCAGCCTTTGAGACCTACGTCTCCTTGGCTGCCTCGCCCGCAGACGAGCCCGCAACGATGGACGGCGTAGCCCGAGCAGTCGTCAGCTCATCCTCGCCTGCGGAGGTGGCTCTCATGAGTTGGGAAGGGTGAGCTGGCTCGCTAGGGTTACCCTGGCCTGACTTTCCAGGGACCAGCTCCGTCACTTGTCTTTCTGTTCGAGGCACGTCAGCAATGGTTCCTCAATCAGAGCGGCACATGTCTTACCCAGGTCGCGGATGCGGTGACGGAGCATCTGGTTCTCTCTGACGAGCATCTGGGTTTCAGCTTGATAGAAGGCACTCTCATCACGGCCCCCAAGAACCCAGTGATCACCGCTATCTCCGCTTATAGACGTAGATCGCAGCCTTGGGGAAGCTCCACGGCTCGGCGTTCTAGACCGTCGCTGGATATCCGCCCTCGCTACATCGAAAGAGCTTCGAGGATGATGCGGCACACCTGGGGACCGCGAAAAGGAGCCAGAAGGAGGCAGCGGCGAGAATCCCGAGGGAGGTACGGCGCTGGCTGGCTGCGATACAGGGGTACCTTGGTTGGACCTCTCGGACGCAATCGCAGAGTCCTCAATAGCAGAGGAACCCTGCCCCTGAGTAGCTTGCAATTGCTGAAGCTGTAATTGCTGTTGGCGGATCATACCAAGCAAACGGTTCTATGGGGTATTGTCAGCTACTGTAAAGATAAAGTCTGGTCACGGCGTCGTATTCCGGAGCCTGGAAGACACTTACAACTTGAGCTTCCTGCTCAGCCTCGAGCTCCTGGTGAAGCTCTCCCAGACTTGGGGCGCGGTTGTGATGGGGATCGCCACCCGCCACCATCATTGGGGAGCTTGCCATAGGCTGGGGACTGGCAGTCGTGGCACCGCCGGAATGTGTGGGCTGATTATCTGCGACCATTTCTCCCGGACCTGGAACGGAAGGATCGTTGAGCTGCAGGTTCATCAAGACAGTCGATCGCCTTCGGCCGGCGCTGTGAGAGTGTCGACTTCGCGAGAGAGAACCGCTAGATGAACCTGGTTTTCAGTTAGCATCGCGCATCTGAGAGACCGCTAGCACCCTTACGTCTGGAGGGTTCGTGCTGAAGGCCGGCATTCATGGTCGCGGCAGCCTGCAAAGAGGTCGACAAGCGGCGTGGTGAGCCAGTAGGAGACTCGCCACGCGGCGCCGCAGCAGCAGCAGCTGGAGGGGGCATGGGAGAATCGCCGTTGGAGGAGGACATTCTGGATCGAATGGGCAGAGATGGAGGGGATGAAGGAGGAAGAGAGTTCAAATCCGGTGCCATAGCACGTATGGGTGTGTTTTGTTGGAGTCTGGAGCTCAAACAGCCTTGTGTGAGATTGAGGAGGTTGGTCTTTTGCGTACAAGGCAGCGGCCTGGCTAGAGCTAAAGATCAAGAGATCGTCGTTGAGGTGGTTGCGAGTGCGGTGACAGGCGGGAAAGGTGGGGTTCGGCCTGCGTCAGAGGTGGGCGCCTCTGGAGGAGTATGAGGTAATGCTCAGCTGCAGATAGGACGAGCTGTTTGGAGGATGATGTTGAGACGAGACGGAGACGGACGCGAGGTGGGACTCGGCGGTTGACTTTGACACATTCGAGGACGAAGATGAGGACGAAGATGAGGATAAGAGGATGCGGACTGGTCTTGATATCGGATCAAAAGAATACCTAGCAAGCTGGTGTGGCATGGTTACTGGATGCTCTGGTGATCACCGGTTTCTTGGGGTTCTGATTTCTGCACGGCAGGTGACTCTGCATCAGTCGATGGCCCCCGCCTCGGAGACCTGGAAGCGGGACGAGCGACCTTGAGCTCTGCCCTGTGCCTGCCTGCGCTGGACCACTGCGGGGAGCTTCCAGGGCAGGTGTTGCAACTTGCACCCGTTTGTTAGGTCCACGGGTACCTGTAAGCGTGTACTGGACCTTAGATACCTACCACGGAAAGTGCCTGCCACATACGACTGCCTTCAGTGCTGGATGGGGTTTCTGCCTGAGGCTGAACGATTGACCAAACGGTGCAGACCGGTAGCTTCGGTGTTCTTTCTCTTCCATGTTTGGAAACGGTTCACAAACGGGTTTGGCTGATTGAAACGGTACTTCCCCCAAAATACCACCCACTCAGCTCAATCTTCAACGTGACCAACATTGACTCACGTCGTCAGATCCTCTTCGTTTCAAAATGCCACTTACAGACTGCCTCCGAGATGCCATGGCTGTCTCGTTTCAAACCCAACAACTGGTGCCAGCTCTGTCGCCGAAGCCCGCCTGATTCTGATCAACAGAATGCCCATTGGTGGCGTCCGCATCTCAGAACAAGGGTTCAGCTCCACGGGCAGCTCACGGCTTTTGTCGGATTCAACATTCGTCAGGGCATCACGAGCTTCTGGTGGGCGTCTGCCTCTTAGTGTTGTCAGAGGGCTCACGTTCAACACGACGTCGCTGCGTTGACGAGCCTAAGCCACGACAGCAGCTCAGCATTGGTGTTTCCTTCTCACCACGATCTAGCGGTATTCCACCTGAAGAAACATCCAAAAACAGCTGCAAATACACAACGGCGTCCTGTCAAAAAGACTCCAGAGCACATTCTCGATGGGTTCTCTCGCCCACGGCTATTCTAGCTGCTCCAGGTCTCAGGTGAGCACCTTGCGCAAGCCACCGCTTGGTGATTCTTAACGGGGCCAAAGCCTTCCTAGAGATCTTTTCTGCTAGGCTGCTCGCCGCACCCACTGGCTTGGGCGATTGCCACACGGCAAAGTGCCGATCATGGCGCCGTCTCTGTTCGTCGAGAACCACCGCCTGGTGCCTGAAAGAGCCGTTGCCTTTCCGCAACATCGAGAGACATTGCTTGTGGCGTCTCTCCCCGCGAAGCCGATCTTCCGCCACTTCATGCTAAGATAACAACCCAAACTATTTTGAAAATCGTTCTTGGCTTCCGCGGTTTGTTTACAGCCAAAGCTGTCATCTATTCCCGATTCGAGTTGCAGAAACAGGATGACCAAAAAAAAGTTGCATCTAAACGGCTCAAAATGGACCACGCTGCCGACGAATGTGCACTTGCGTACGAAGGCACGCAGGGTACCAGAGCCACGCCGCCCGCGGATCCGGCCGTTGCGTCGTTGAGTATCCAAGAACGAGAGCCATCAGCCAGCTTTTTCTCCGCCTCGTCCGCCTTGTCCGTTCCGCGATGATTTCTAGTAGCGTCTCCGTCATCACGTCTATCAGATATGCTGGTCTCAGTTGATGGACCTGGGCTCAACACTTACGATGCACTTCATCAGCATGACACCCCGGTGGGCTTCATGTAGAGCCAGGATGATACGCCTCCCAAGCTGTCATCGGACAACGACATTCAAGGGTTCAAGCATAGTCTTCGCCAGGCGTCCGAAGTAAATGCACACTGCCTTGTGGCCGGGGCAGATGTCTTACTTCGATGGCTGCTACAGGTGGGCTTGAGACGAATATGGGTCAGCAATTCACGTTGACGCAGCCATCGCATTGCCTTTGCGTTGTCTTGGGAATCTGCGGGATCAAGAACCCCACGTTTTCGCAAGCTACTCCTCGATTGAGAAAGCTGCATCCAGCCAGGCGGATCCTCCTTTCTTGCAGATGCGCCTCTTTGCAGGGCAGCTACTACGCTGAAGAATTATCAGCGGCCTCGATACCTGCGGCTTGAGGCGCCTAGCACTGAGATGACAAATCTGGGCGTCTCAACATGAGATCCAAAAGGAACGTGGCGATAGGATTGCCGCCTCCAGCGAGATCTGACGACTCTGTGCGCACGAGTCCGACTTGCTCGCTTCTCGAGTCCTGATGAGGACGTTGAGTTTTCACACGTGAATGGGGGTTTGCGGCTATCTGACCACAACGGAAGCTCAACGCCAGTACCGAGCTGCCGATGCCACAAAGACGACTACGCGTCGATCGGATGAGCCCGGATGCTGGTGTTTGTGTTTACTCCAAGCCAAATCGTTGCGCGCGGCAGCCTGACGTCCCTTCGTCTTCTACACGTGTACTGACGAAGAAAGTTCGAGGTGAGTGAACACTTCCGTGCGGCGAGGTCCCTGTAGACAGGGACCTGCCTGTCTTGAGGACGCGAAGAGCCCAGCTTGCTGGTTGGTGCCGTGGCGACCGGGGCCTCAGACCGGGTCGAGCCCCGAAAGTCAGTGGATAGCAGGGATAAACTTGGAGGGCAGGGAAGCGACGCTACTGCAGGAACAGCCTGACCACGAGAACACCATCACGCCAGATTTGCGTTTGGATGAGGACCCCGCCTGGATGTCGTGTTGTTGTCCAAGAGGTTAAGGGCTGGAGGCCCTGGAGGCCGAAGAGCTTCTGGTCCACACAGTCAGGTCGTTCACGCCGTCAGCTACGGACGCAGGCCATGCTCGTCGAAGCAATGAACTGAGGATATTGATTCCGTATTACCACAGAGCGAAAGTGGATGGTAGCGAAAATTTTGTTGCCGATGCAAGACGCAAGCAGTCAAGACGGTGAAAGCTGACTGGTTGGCTTCAAAGATCATTTCCGAGGCGGAAAATTTGTTTCGACAACGGTTTTCAACCGGGGAAGAAACGGCCAGCCCTGGCTACACCAAGATCGGGGACCCATCCGGCAGCACCAGCCGGGTTAGGGTTGACGGCCTGGCTATCAACAGGGACTTTCACTAAGGCAGGGAATCGGGATCGCTCAGACAAACAGAGCCGCTCGACGTTTCCCGCCTCAGAGGCTCGGGCGAAATAAACAAACATCACCTGCGAAACCGAATTGCAGTCGCCAGCAGCTAAGAAAAGGGGATAAAGCGGGCGAGGTCTGTAGTGCTCAACCCGGGGTGCACGATCAGCGGGATAGTGCGTGAGATACAGAGCTTCACGGGTTGCTTGGAGACGGATGCACGAGCGCGGTGTTTTTTCGAGTTGGATGGCAGCTGCACTGGCCGAGCGGCCTGTAAACATCAGCCGATGCGAAGGGACCTCGAGCAGAGGCAGACAATTGCATTCGGGCCCCGGATCTGGCATCTCTGCGCTGCCAGTCAGACCTGCATCTCTGGCGCGACACATGCGTGTCTCAAGAGGATCTGAGTCGTCTTATTGCTGAGCTCGTCAGGGTTGAGCAATCGACAATCTATCCCCTCCAGGTGGCGGTGGTGGCTTTCGCAAAGTGTTTCGTCAGGTGTCAAGAGAGTGCGCTATAAGTAAACCCGAGAAGAAAGGAAGGCTAAGAGTATTCTAGACGCCGACGTGTTCGACCATTCGGAGTTGACACAGAAGACGGGGAAGGCTGCCGACGAACAACCGAAGCAAGGCAAGCAGCCAAGGGGCTGAGATTCGAGGCGGAGTCACAGCCCAGGATCTTCAACTCTTGCAAGGGAAGCGGTGCCGACTGATTCGGGGCCCGAAATCATCATTGTTGGTCAAAAAAAGCCTTTTGGGAACGGCAGAAGGGGGCAGACAGGTGCAGAAAGGGCGAGTTTCGCGCAATCGGGGACGACAGGCTTGTAATCAAGGGGTCAAGCCGTGGGGCAGAAAGCGCGCATCTTCATAAGGTTCCCTGGACGCGGCAGGGCTTTGAATCTTGACGATGAGAACGGGGCTGTGAGACTGGGGGTTCAACTTGTGAACCCCAGCTGGCGGCGGCTACGACGAACCAAATATTTGGAAACTCGAAGAGAGGACCTGAGTGTCGGATATCTGGCAACGCAGCGGACAGGGGAGGATGGCAATCGAGGTTCTAGAGTCCAGACTAAGGTTTCGACAAGTCGGAGAAATGGCGATGCTAGTTGCAGAGAGGACGGCAACGGCTCAGCGCAAAGACTTGGAGAGAGCCAAAGCTCCCCACCAGTACGGCGAGCGCACGGAAGTCTCGTGGTTCTAGACGAATTGCGAAGGAAGTGAGAGGAGCACGCGGTTGCATGTGCGTTGCGGTGCATCGGCCCTGGTCTATCGTCACAAACATCATCATCATCACCATTCATCAGTCGATCGATCTGGTATACCGTATGTCTGGATTTTTGTGCATTTTGCATCATGTTTTGTCGGGTTGACCAATGATGACAGATACCAAACGGACGTCTCCGTAATCACGAACATGTTTCTGGTTTCTTTTTCTCTTCTCTGGAAAGGATTTTCTGCCTTGGTTTCTTCTCTTTTCTCCCAGGTTCATCTAATTTATACATGCTTGCTTTTTTCGACATCCGAGGCGGTTCACATTGTTGTGTTGCGCTGGGGTGGAGAGCTCTTGCCGTTCCAGGGCAGCAGCTTCCGTGCTGTTGGTGGAAGAGTGGGGGCCTAGTGCCAGTAAGGTACGTACCTCAGGTATCCAGGTACGTACCTACATATCGGTGGTAAATTGTGGGGATATGGAGAGGGTCCGATCTATGCCCCTTTTAGAATGGGACGTCGTTATTTTCCCCTGCAGACGTGTCCGCCCCGTCGGATTTTTACACGTCGGGGATTCGCTGGAGGCGGCAGGGGGGCCTTCGTTGGCGCGTTTCTTTTCTCACCTTTCCAAAGCATCCCCGGACGAAGCGTCAACCTGCCCCAAGCTTCCGGTCGTTGTCGCCGTCGTCCCTCTTTCTTCTGGCCCCCGTCTCAAGGGTAAACCCGGCGGCTCGACCCAGGCATTTCCTCGCCGGCATGGAAGAGACGGAGACGTCCAATATGTTTTTCTTTTCTTCTGTTGCTGTTTTTGTTTTTTCGGGTGTACATTAAGGCCGGATGTGCGTGGTTGCACAGATGGCGACGATGTGCTATTCTGATGGAGCACCCGTCCAATAGTTTGGCACCAACTGACACAATTTAGCCCAACGCAAATACAAGCCGACGACACGCAGTATGCAATACGCAATACGTGCATTTCAGCTGCGGGTTGTCTGTACGGACGGATTCACCAGTCTGGCTGTTCATCTCGACACGGAACACGGAGATTCTGCACATACGTGCGTAATCAGCTTGACTGAAATCGAATGGGATATCATCTCTGCCAAATCTCAAATCCAATCTGCAGCCGACGCAAAGGACGCGCAGAGACCAGAGTGACCGGCGGTGTCGTATTGTGTCATTTCGTGTCGTGTGTCCTACGGCGAAACCGACAGGCCTCATTTCTGGCATTTCCTTTCTGCGCCATCCCCCATGTCGGGATTGCCCGCCGGTCGCTCTTTTCGGGAGAGGCTTCATTTGCCGTTCGCCAAAGTTCGGTAGCATTAGGCCGGGGGGTTGCTACTGAGTTGCCGACCCGGGTAATGGATTTTCGGGCGTCTTTGGCCTCGGAGGCGAGGGGAACAACCCGAAGCAGACACTCGAGAGTCAAGCCGCCTACGAATGTGATGCTGATGGGTGATGGGTGATGGGCAACTCGTCACTGCGTTCGCGGAACAGCTTCCTGTGCTTCCCGGGTGGTTGGATCCAACTCTCTTTCGTGTCTTTGACCGGGAGACTGGGCTGGTCTGGGCATCCGAGTGGGCGTGTACAGGAGCGGTTGTTTCTTTCCCCCGTCTCAGTTCGAGTGTTCACGCCTCAGCTGTTGGTTGGTTGGTGGTGGTGATGATTGTAGCCACTGGCCGGCATCTTATTCGAGTCGAGATCCCTGGAGACCCTGTCCGAGAGTACCGACATGACGACGATGGTGGTGCGCCGTCAAAAGCATCAACTGGGCATCCCTTACCGAGGGAGCGGCCGCGGCTGCGGCTGCAGAGTATGTTTCGTTGCTGTTCGGGGTAGAGTTTGTCGCCTCTGCCTGTGCTCTGTTGACGCCGTCCCTGCTCCTGCTTTTGGGTTCACTGCATCGGACGGGATGGGACGGCAGTCATGCAGCAGGTGCAGAGCTTCCCGTGCAGCAACAGCAGCAGCAGTTGGCCATCTTCACAATGGGAGATGGGAGATGGAGACTGGCAGCAGTAGCGGGAGGACTCATTGCCCAAAGCAAGGGGCGTGTGTGGGCGGACAGGGAAAGGCTACCTTGCCGAAGCAGGAAAACTTATCTAGCAAGGATGAGATGCCAATTGCTTGTGCAAGGAGCGAGGAGCGAGGAGCAAGGAGCAAGGAGCACCGAGGAGGGCAGCAGGGAACAGGGTCCTGGGCTTCAGCCTGGACGCCGGACGCGCTCTCTTCTCGGCGTCTCTCTCTCACCTCTCTCGTCATCAGAACTTTTAGAAGACGCCAAAGCGGACGAAGCCCAGGAACACCAGACAACACCAGACAGAGGCGGGCTAATACAGAAGATGCCTAGGCAAGGTACGATATTAGTTGCTAACCAACCTAACCTAACCTAACCGTCCTGGCCATATCTTGGAGCTTCTTTAGTGCGCCGGCCGAGCTCAGTCAAAAATCATGGACCTCACGCCTCTGCAGAGAGAGAGAGAGCTCCATGCACTTGCACCTGCAGCACCTGCACACCCCCCTACCTAGTCTAAAGTCGGGCAAGGAAGGAACCTTACAAGAATACACACCCGACCACCTTACCTACCTGAGATAGGCAAGGCAAGGCAAGGCAAGGTCGCACTGGACCCCAAATTCAATGTTGTTATTATTATGAATATCCCCGAATGCCCTCCATCCTGCTTCCCTCGCTTTTGCGCGTTTGCTGCCTCATTTATCCTCTTCTTCCCCTCTGCAACTGCCTTCTTCCCCGCCTCTCATGGTGGTACGTTAGGCAGGCCCTCACTTGACTGAACCTTGGCATCGTACGCTCATTCTCACTCACCCACGCTCTTCAACCCTCACAACCCAGCCAACCACCTTCATACCAACACCAACCGCTCGACCGCCCACAACAACCCTCAACCTCGCCCGCCGCAGACCAGACCTATAATCTCCTTCTTCATCACGCGTCAATAGTTACCAGACCAGAACCCCAGACGGCTTGCTGGGATTCAGAAGAGCTCGGTCCAAGAATCCACTGCTGCACCCTGGCTTCAATTGTTTTCTTATGCCTACCATCTCAACTTACATTACTGAATCCACCCATTGTTGTCTGTTATGCCAAAGCGCACACTCGTCCCTCACTGTCTTATACTCACGTCACCGCCTGCTTTCTTCCAACCGAGATCCGGTTTACTGGACTCCTTTTTCCTGAATTCTCACACCGTTTCAACGTCTGGCTAGACAAAAAAAAATCCTCTAGTCATGGCCGACGTTGAGCCCAGCAGCCCCAACGCTGCCACCTTTGCCGAGACTCTTCAGTACCGCGCGACGCAATCACGCCGCTCCCGACCTCCCGACCTCGAGGCCGCTTCCGGAGAACAGCGCCGCGTTCCTCTGCGCGCGGAGAACCGACTAAGCAGGCGAGACTCGCGACTGGGCCTCAGAAGCATCTTTGGAAGGAACAAGAGCTCCCGCGAAATCGACACCACGACTTCGTATTTCGACACCGGGAGGCCTAGCAGCATTCGAGCTTCACTCGCAGAGATCAGCAACTGGCCTTATATGCGCTCAGAAACCACACTGCCCAGCGCTGCTTCACGACCGACCTCGGTAGCCACCCATGCTCCGTTCAGCGACTCATCCATCCAGAGGAGGCCGACAACCACCGAAAGATCCAGGTCGCAGACTCCCGGTGCCAAATCGTCCCGCGGCAACCTGGCTACCTGGGACCCCCCGCCACTGTTTCAAGCATACCCCCAAGCTATCAAGCATGCGCAGCTTCCCGCCTGCACGACTTCGGCCGACGTAATACTTCGCTTCCATGATAGAAAGGGCAGCATCAGCCTGCGCGACGACCTGACCCAGCTGGGTTCTCCTCAGGAGCTCAGCGACGATCAGTTCGGCGACAGAGCTGCCGAGAAGGCGCGGAAGAAGCACCTGCGGACCATGTCAACAGCCCGACTCGAGTGGACATCCAAGATCTACGTCCTTTGCACTTCGGGCTACCTGCTGCAGTACTCGGGAGAAGGCAACTTTGACCGTCTTCCCGAGAAGATGCTACATCTCGGCAAGGACTCGGCCGCCTTCGTCAGTGATGCCATCCCGGGCCGCCACTGGGTCCTTCAGGTCTCGTCCGCGATGGAATCCAACGGTATGTCGGCTGCCGACTCACGATCGCTGCTCTCTCGACTTCCCTTCCGCGCAGCCGATAAGCGACACGCCGCCAACTTCCTCATGGTTTTTAACAGCGCGGAGGAGATGGAATCCTGGATCACGATACTGCGCCGAGAAATCGAAGCGCTTGGCGGCAAGAAGAACCTCTCCGAGACTGGCAAGCCTAAAGCTGATGACAACGTTGTGCAGCTGAAGGCGCAGCCTAGTCAGCGGACGTTGGTTGTCCGCGACCCCGAACGGTTCTCGCGAGTTCTTCCCCCGGATTTCTGCCTCCATCTGGAGCAGGCGAGACTGCACGACCCGGATCACCCTTCCGCCGTCGACGCGGACATGACCCGCGAACCCTCCATCGACGACATTTCCACGACCAACAGTGTCATGTCCCACGACGACCGACAGCTCGAGAGCTTGAGGGACAGCACCAACCGTCTTTCTTGCATCTCATCCGGCCAGCGCACTTTCATGACATCCGCCGGCTCATCACCGGCCTGCTCTCCCGTTCGCGATAGTTTCGCGAGCAGCTACATGGACGACTTGCCCCCTTCATCCCAAGAGGCGCCTACCGTTAGACCGAGGCCGAATGCCGCGGCCATCCTCGACCGCAGGCAATCACTACAAACGTCGGGCTATCTTGAGCTGAGAAGCTCGCCAATGTCTCGACCCCAATCAAACATGTACAGCGAACACGAGATGGCACAAATCACTGCCAACTTCAGCGTTCCCATTAGCAGGCGCTACAGCGCCATGAAGTCCCCGACAGCCAGCCCCGAGCAGGTTAGAAACCGAGACTCGTTCTCAAGCATTCGGAGCGCCCGAAAGCCGCCTCCGACTGCGCTGGCGATGGCTCGCCCCCTGTCCATAGTGGCAGACCAGCCTTCTCCTCCCGTCAATGGTCTCGTTGATGCAGTCACCGGCCAGCGCTCAGCCGTCCCGAGCGAGGCAGCAGCAGCTGCTTTCCCCCCGAGACAGGCGAGTCTTGGACCCAGGGAGCATGCTGCGACGGTGACTGTTAGGAGCCCGCGAAAACACGCCAGCTCCCCTTCACTGACTAACTTGGAGGAGGTGCCTCTCTCACCGGAACTTCGAACCTTCATCCTTCCGTCAAGGACTCCGCCGACGCCTTTGGCAAGCGAGATGCAAGAGTCGCCTTACTCGCCGTCTGCCAATGAGTGCGGACGGCTTCAGTCCCCCAGATTCACGCCCCGAAGACCCAGCACCTTCTTCGACGCTTCGTCACCGCTGTCTGCCATCAGCGGAAGCCCCGAAGGTGAGGACACAATCGCCCCCATGGTTGCGTCCCCAAGATCTGTGCCGAGGTCATCGCCTCGCGTGCCCGGCACTCCTCCCACCCCCTCTTCCAGACACCTCCGAACAGACTCGAGAGGTGTCATGAACCGACGAAGCATGCCACAGCTCGTCGAGGGGCCCCCACCAGCACCGCCGCCGAACTGCGCGCTGCCTCCCATCCCTCAAAAAGCGCGCGCCTAGGCGCGGTTTTGCCATTCACTAGTTCGGTCCACGAACCACTATTTCCTTGTCCCATTCTGTACGTTGGCTACGGCTTATAGAACTGCCCGCGGCGGCTCAGGTGTTTCGTTTCTTATGTTTCTTAAGTTTTATTTTTTTTGAGAGTTTGGGTTTGTTTGCGTCATACCCCTTTGACTGCGCAAAAGGCGTTTACGGATAGAAAGGGGCCATCTCCATGATGCACTATCTGGACGGCATTTGGACCGTTTCGACGGTGGCGGGCATATCATGGCTGGGTTTGGATGACATAGAAGGCGATATAGATATCCCTGGGACAGCGCCCGGTGACGCAGTGTACGACTTGTATTTTTTGTATTAGTAGCGGATGATGTTGAGATCTCTATTCGAGGTCAAGGGGAAGACCAAAAACAAAAGAATTACAAAACTCGAGTACCTGCTTGGTGATTGTGAGTTGCCAGGAAGGGCTTTCGGATATGACTGCGCTGAGTAGTACGAGTGACTCACACAACCGTCGACGGGGTGGCCAGTGTTGCCAGTGCAGAGAGACAAATCACTTGTGAAAATTCATTCGCTGGGTGAGATACCTTACTCAAGTATCTATGAGAAGTCTTCGTCATGAAACCCATAGCGGTTGTTCATGATCGAAACGGTGGGAAAACGTTCCGTAAGAATACAGTCTTAAACGGAGCTGGGCCGACCAATGGGACCCGAAACGGTATAGCGAGAACCCCACACCAAAAAAAGCTCGGTGGCGCACCACGAAAATCTACCAACTCTCAAAAATATCGCCAAAAGCCCCACCACGAAATTGACCATCGCGACAACCCGCCTCGTCGATTACTGCAAAACCCTCGAAACCCATCCCCGAACCGATCGACCCGAGCTACGTACCCGACGACTGCGACACGAGGAAATCACAAGGCATAGCACTCAAGATGGCTACCCCTAAGACAAAGTCAGTCCTTCCTCCTCGACTCATCCATCCCTCTTGGGTTTCCCCTCCTTCGGAAATGGCGCTGGGTGGGAAAAAGTGTCCTGGGCGAGAACACGCAAGATCCCCAGCCAAAGAGCCAGCGGCGGACGAGATTTCATGTCGGATTGACAGACAGAAATGCTGACGGTGCTCAAATGACAGGCACGACTGGGCCGACGACGAAGATGTCGACGAGACTTCGACCGACCTTCCCGCGCCCCAGACCATCAGCAACAAGGACGGATCCAAGACCATCATCACGTTCCGCTACAACGACCAGGGCCAGAAGGTCAAGACGACGCGCCGCATCCGGTTCACGACGCACACGGAGAAGGTGAACCCCCGCGTGGCGGAGCGAAAGACGTGGTCCAAGTTCGGCCTCAGCGAGAAGGACGGCGCCGGCCCGGCGGCCGACACGACCTCGGTCGGCGAGAACATCATCTTCCGCCCCAGCACGAACTGGCGCAAGGACGAGAAGGAGCAGGGCGAGGACCCCAACGCCCAGGCCATGAAGGACAAGCTCAAGGACAAGAAGGTCAAGTGTCGTATTTGCAACGGCGAGCATTTCACGGCCCGCTGCCCGTACAAAGGTGAGACGCCGAGAACGAGACGGAGAGAGAGAGGCTCCGTGGTCTGGATGGTGACGGATTTTGGCTGACTCTTTTGCAGACACCATGGCGCCTGTCGGTGCCGAGTCCGGTACCGCGGACGTCGCTGCCGGCATGGGAGACGAGGCTGCCGCGGCGGCCGCCGCTGGCCCCGGTGCCAAGAAGGGAAGCTACGTCCCGCCTGCGCTCAGAGCCGGTGCTGCTGGCGCCGCGGCGGGCGACAGGATGGGCGGCAGCAAGTACGGCGAGCGCGACGACCTGGCCACTCTGCGTGTTACCAACGTGAGTCTTTTCATTTCTTTCTCCTCACCTTGTTTCATCATGCCTATTCCCATGCTTACTACTGTCGACCACAGGTTTCGGAGCTGGCAGAGGAGCAGGAGCTGCGCGACATGTTCGAGCGCTTCGGTCGTGTTACGCGTGTTTTCCTTGCCAAGGACAGAGAGACGGGCCTGGCCAAGGGATTCGCCTTCATCAGCTTCGCGGACCGGAGCGACGCCGTCAAGGCCGCCGCCAAGATGGACGGTTTCGGTTTCAAGCACTTGATTCTCCGCGTCGAGTTCGCCAAGAAGGCCAACTAAGGCCGGGGAGGGAGTGCTGTATTGGTGTGAAGAGGACGGCGGCGGGTGCGGGCGATAACGACGGTTCTTTTGATGCTACTACTGGAGATACGGCTACGGCATCGGTATTAAAATTTGGCATCCTGGGGTATGGTAGTTCATCCGTTTTTTTTACTCACTCGGAAATGCAAAGTCATGATCTCATGGAAGAAAAGAGGTAGCCCCGTCGGGGGCGATGCGCTGGTTGTCGTCGGCTTTGGGACGTCTCGGACTAGGTGCGGTGTGCCGGTGCCGTGTACACGAGGCCTCGATAGACGAAGACTAGATCCCGGCAAATGGGACTTGCAGAGTTTTCACAGTGGACACGCGAGCTACTGTTTCCTGATGAGAAAGTAATGCTATTGAAATTTCGTGATCAAAAACGCATGAAATTGCAAAGAGACTCAGTGCAAAACAGGTATCTTCAGAGGGGAAGCCCCCAAACCAAATCGACTCCTTTCCGCCATCCTTTTTTTCTCCAGAAACCTCAAACCAAAAGTGACTAACGTGTCGATCATACATAGGAAAGGTGAAAGATGAAAGTGAACAAGACGCCGAATGAGAAAGATCCCAACATGGCTGCCGGATTCCCCCTTTTTCTGAGTGCCAAGTTATGGTGGTGGTGGGTATTACTAGGAGAGTCCGTCTGTATGTTGGCTCTGTCATCATTATCTCGTCCAAGGCCGTGAAATGCTGCTGCTGAGAGCGAGCGGTACTAAAAAAAACTATAGATCTGCAAAAACTGGACATGGAGAATAAGGAAAAGGGGGTTGATAAGATGGTGTTTGAAGCGAATGTGGGTGCCTCGAGGGCAGGTTAGCGAATGAGTTGTCAAAGGGCGATGTTGCGGTCAAATGTTGTCGTTTTTTTGTCGGTGTTTGTCAGTGTTTGTCGAATGTCGTCGTCGGTATTTGTCGATGGTTGTCGTCGGTTTGTCGTGTTGTTGTCGATGTCTCGGGCCGGAGGGAACAGCGCATTACTGCGCGTTGCGAACGAAGCTCTAAGTCCCGCCGCAGAGTGAGTTTCGAAAGGCGAGGTGATTAAAGGAAACACGGTGGCGCGGGATGAAGCAACGACGCCGGACTGAAGCCCCATCCGCAGTTGTTGGTCTGTTTCTGTCTTTAGATCCCTTTCAGCCACGTAATCGACTCGACTCTGCGGATGGTCCATCATGCGGCGGCGGCCTCCTCCTCGGCGGGAGCCTCGGCAGCATCTTCGGCCGGGGCATCGCCCTCGGCGGCGGCGCTCTCCTTGGCGAGCTTCTCCTCGAGCTTCTTCTTCTTCTCGAGGGCGCGCTGCTTCTTCTTGACCTCGGCCTTTTGGCGGGCGGCCTCCTGTCTCTCGTCAAAGACGTAGGGCAGCGACTTGACGGCGCTGAAGGTGACGGCCAGACCGCGGGTGAGGTGCTTGAAGCACTCGGCGTAGTGGGACTTTGCGTCGGTCAGGTCGGCGCGGGCGGTGGCGGCGCGCTTCTTGGCCCGGTAAGCACGCTCGGCGCGCTGGGCTCGCTGGTAGTTGTCCGAGGCCTGACGGCGGGTTGTTCTGAGGAGGTTCTCCGTGCCCGAGGTGCCGGGACGGGTCGGAAGAGGCTTATCGCCTGCGAGTGAGGCTGTCGGGGTTTCGCGGGCCATGTCTGATATAGCTTGGCGGGTATAAGACTATTGAATAATGTTTCTTCTTGCTGTCTGAGCGGGCTTCCGCTTAGTAGGTGAGAGCTGGGTGTCAGATGCGTGACTGGATCAACGAATGAATGAAGGTCAGTTTAGACGCTTTGGTGAGCAAAACCACATGCAAAAGGGGCTGGAGCAGAGAGACCAAGACTCCCGCCGGACGTCTTTATACAACTACCGAACGATGCGCCTGTGAAGGACGCGCCCCGACGAGAAATTTGAGCCGGGAAGGGGCCCTGGTGTCCGGTGGGTGTGTTTTGATGTTGTCATTCTAGAAGTTCATGCAAACGGCGGGCGTACCCTGGAACGAGGGCGCGAATCCCGGCCAGGGATGCCAAACTTGAGGGGCTCCATTGGATGACTGGATCGGTAGATTGAGTGAATGGCCATTAAGGAAGTGTTTTGGTGGCATGAATACCGAATCAAACGCGTGGCGCGCTTGGATTCGCGTGAATTTGATGGAAGGATGTTGATGGGAAGGGTTCATGTTGCCCTTTCGCATCGCGTGGTGAGACGGGCATGACCCTGGTTGGGACATGTTAATATGCTCCGCTTGAAGCTCTCCGTCTAGGGCCTTATTTGTTGCCATTGCGACGAAAGTTCTGGTTCGATGTGACACTTGTCGGGTCTCCTCTGGTCGTGACCAGGACTGCTATGCGTTCTGGAAAGATTCCAACATCAGGGGTTGAAGATGGTTGTGGTGAGATGAATGGTATGGCTTCGGTTGACGTTTCCTGGCGTGACCTTCTTATCGCGTCTTCCGTTTCTTCTCGTCACGTGCAGAACGCACGGTGCACCCGGCCCAAGCGTCGAGTTGAGAGGAGGCCCTCGCTTAGAGCTCTGTGGTCTAACGAAGCTAGAGCCACTCGGGTTAGGTAAGCTGGATTTTGCTCGTTGTCCCCGCATCTCTGGGCGCGACCACCTGTGACCTTGGCGCGGTTAAGGAAGGTGGGACAGGTTGCCTCATCATCCCGCGCGAGTTGCTGCACTTATTGGGCAAGACAAGGCATTTGTGCAGATGCAGTAGAAAATGCTGGAAGCCGAGTGAAGGATTTTGTCTCCCGTTCTCGACGTATTTCACTTTTGCGGCTTACTAGGGTGGTTAGGGCACCAGAGAAGACTCGAGCGCTCTGCACGTGTCCGCGGGCAAGTGTCTGAGACACGCAGTTGTACCTGCTGACGGCTAAAGTTGTGAGAGGTATATTCGTACAAGCACACAACAAGCCGTGTTGGAGGAGGAACGGAAAAAACCAGCTTTTGAGCAAACTATGCGTATCCGAAGAGCTTCTTGAAGATCGGATCTGCACCCGGTGAGGCGCTCCGATTGGATATTGCCAGCAGCCCCCAAGTTGCCGTTGTGTGTTGTGTGTGTGGGCTGAGTCGCTCTTCTCTCTCTCTGACCTTTTCTCTTCCTCTCTAGAGGCTGAAAGAGCGTTTTACCGTTTCCTCTACCGAAGAGCTTGGCCTAAGGCTGGCCTCAACAATTGTCTCTTTGACATGGTCTGGGGAGAAGAAAAAGGAAACTCTGGTGGCTTTCGTGACATGTGATCCAAACTCATTTAGCGGGACGGGCGGGCATTTCCCATCAAAAAACCCACTGCTTTGGTGGGCCGCTGGTCACTTTGGAAGCAGCAAGGTGACTTCCCGTAGGCTGCGCTTCCACTGGAAACGGTCCCCCCCCGGTCGTTGTGTCGTAATTCCACGTCCAACCTTCAACATAGGTAATACTTGCCTCTTCCCTTCCCCTCCTGCCTCGCTCACTTAATGCGCTCACAAACACCTCGAGCCCTCTGACCTCCGTTCTTCTCTTCTGCATTGTACTTAAACAGCTGGCAGCCCATGGACGCCCTGAGCATCAGGATTACTGTCGCATCTCGCCCTTACCGACCTCCCTGCGTGTGAATAACTCCAGGAAGTCGGCTCTTTCAACGACGCAGCCCACCACTTCCCACCAAAGCATGACCTCTTCTTCCGATCCCGTCACCAATGACGCCGGCCTTCGCCAGCGCCAGAGGATTATTTCCTCTGCTGGCGACACCGACGAGTTGAATCCCGCGGTTCCCCGGGACGACAAGTCTGAGAGCTCTGAAGACGTCGACCAGAAACCCAAAAAGACGTTTGGTCGAACTCCCGATGGCACAGGTAGGCGGCGCCGCCGTTGCGTCTTCGTTTTGATATCTTGGCCGTGTTGCTCTTGGGGCTGACATGCTTCTCTCCGACAGTCTTCACAGTACCTACGACCCATGACATGGTGTCGCAGCTGCTCGATCCCAGACAGCCCAAGAACCTCTCCGACTTGCTGGTGCTCGCCATTCTCGCCGTCCACATCGGTGCCGCCTACCTGATCCCTGAGGGTTGGAAGCGCTCCGTCTTTGCCCTCGTTTTTCTCTTCTGGAGAGCCGCCTACAACATCGGCATTGGCTATCTCCTCACCATTCAGTCCCAGCACCGCAGATTGGAGACGTGGGCTGCGAGATGGAAACTCTTTGAACATCCTAGCTCGGGCAAGCAGCCGAGGCCATGGCTCTATAACATGCTCAAGAAAGAGCTCGAGGCCAAGATCCCTGAAGACTACGAGTTCGAAAAGGCTCCCATGGAGTACAACACCTGGCTCGTCTTCCGCCGTGTCGTCGATTTGATCCTGATGTGTGACTTCGTGTCTTACTGCCTCTTCGCCATCATTTGCGGCCACACTCCGGACGGCGAGGGTCTCTTGCTTGGCTTTGGCCGGTGGGCCGTCAGCATTGTGCTGGTCCTCTTCAACCTTTGGGTTAAGCTGGACGCCCACCGAGTCGTAAAGGACTATGCTTGGTACTGGGGTGACTTCTTCTACCTCATCGACCAAGAGCTGAACTTTGATGGCGTGTTTGAGATGGCCCCTCACCCCATGTACTCGATCGGCTACGCCGGCTACTACGGCATTTCCATGATGGCGGCGAGCTACGAAGTGCTCTTCATCTCCGTCATTGCACACCTCGCCCAGTTTGCCTTCTTGGTGATTGTCGAGAACCCCCACATTGAGAAGACCTACAACCCCCCGGCCCCACGCAAGCGGACCATCTCGACCCAGATCGGAGACAGATCCGAGATCGTCGCCATCAAGTCGTCTTCGGACTCCGAAGAGGTCACTGTCGAGCAGGCCCCGGTCAACAAAGAAGCCCCTACTCAAGTGCACAACATGCTTGGCTTCAACAACTTTGACCTGTTCCGCATCACAGACACTTCCGTCCTGCTTCTCGGGCTCTACCTGGCTATCTTGACCCTCGTCACCCCCTCGACTGCACTGTTCCAAGCAGTCTTTGTGGTGCATGCTCTGCTCTGGCGCGTGTGGTACCACCTGGGCCTGGGCGCTATCCTCTACGGGCAGTCCAAGAACAAGTTCTGGACGAGACACTTCCTCAAGTATGGCGAGAGCCATACGGAGGCTTGGAACCAGTGGAAAGGCATGTACCACCTCAGTCTGGTCATGTCTGCGTGCTCCTTCCTCGCGGCCTGCTGGAAGATGTACTCGCCCCCCGAAGACTGGGCCTATGGCTGGGTCTTGCTCAAGCACGTCGTCGGCGCGGGGCTTGTCGCGCTTCAGATCTGGACCTCGGTGAGCGTCTACGATTCTCTCGGAGAGTTTGGCTGGTTTTTCGGAGACTTCTTCTACGATAACACGGCCAAGTTGACTTACAAGTCCATCTACCGCTTCCTCAACAACCCCGAGCGCATCTTTGGAACTGCCGCCTTGTGGGGGCTCGCTCTGATCACTTGGAGCCGAGCCATCTTCGTCATGGCGTTGATCAGTCAGATTCTCACGCTCGGCTTCATCAACTTCATCGAGAAGCCGCACATGCAGAAGATCTACGGCCGGAGCCTGCGTCAAGAAGCGGGACTCACCAAGTTCATCAAGCGGTCTCTTCCGCCTCCGGTCCAAGGTTGGCAACGAGGTGTCGACAAGGTCCTCGACGGCACGGCGCAGTTCATCGAGGAATTCTTGGACACGGCGCGCCCCAAGTTCGCCGCTGGCATTGAGACCATTGTTCGCGACACTTCTGCCCTGTTCAACAAGTACCCGGCCAGGTTGACCATTACCCGACTCTCGCCCGACCTCGCAGGGTTGAACCCCAAGTTCTACTCCCTCACGGTGGCGGGTACTCCTTCGAGTCTATCTGCCGCGAATGAGCGGGCCACTGGCAAGGAGAGCGTCAGAGCTCGATTCCCTCGCGGCGTCGAGACTCAAATCTTTGAGTACGGCGCCCCCCTGAAGGTCAAGTGGCGAGCACCGGCGAAGCACGACAGCAAGGACTGGATCGGTCTCTACATGGTAACCGACAACCACTCAAGAGAGGTCACTGAGGTGTCTTCTCTGGGACGATGGGTTCCTACCACGCCCGGCAACTATGACGCGGCCACTGCGGACAAAGCCATCCTGGCTCCCGACCACCCCGTCCCGAAGAAGGACCCGTCCGAACCCGACCTCGTGGAAGGCGAGGTCATCTTCGAGGGCGATCGCCTGTGGTGGACTCAGGGTGTCTTTGAGTTCCGCTACCACCACGCCGGCAGCCACAATGTTATGAACATCTCCCAGCCGTTCGAAATCCGCATTGGCAAGTTTGACGAAGAGGACGTCGAGGTCGACGCCAATGGCATCTATGAGAAGGCTGTTGAAGAAGCACTGTTGCCTGTGGTACAAAACTGTTGCGACCGTGACCCTGACATTGCACCGACTACGGTGGAGGAGACCTTTGGCGGGCACGTCGAGAGGGACGGCAAATACGCCAAGCGGATCGTATATGCCATCCACCAGATGTTTGGCATTGAGTTTGCCCCAGCAATAGTTCCCGCCGACGGCAACATCAAAAAGATGGCCTGGCGAATCTGTAACGCGAAGCAAGTCTTGGTAAGTGGTGGTGTATTCGGATACACAGACCATGTGCTTACAAGTCATAGGCACCATACAGTATGTCGGCATCCAGAGGAACCAGCACCCCCACCGGCGCCCCCTTTGAGAAAGCCTAAGTGCTCCGCAAACAATCAAGTCTACAAGAAACAAGGTGCGCTCGTTGAATTTGCAAAAAAAAACAAAAGCTACAGGAATACGAAAGGGAAAAGGGTTGTCAGGCAACATTTTGATTACGGTATAAGCTTGGTTGAGTGAGCCTAGAACGTCGTCGGTTTAAGTTGACCCGAACAGCGACCCGTTTGCCGCAAGTTGGAACCTGGTCTTACGAGGAGGGAAACGCGTGGGACGGCGTCCGTGAGTTAGCCTGAGAAATAACATACCGCACTGCAGTGTTTTGTTCCCTTTAGCAGCAAAATCGTATCGGCACCTGAATTGACAAACCTCACCCATCAGCAGAGCAGGCACCGCGAGACACGGCACGGAAACACGGTTACGAGTTCCTGTCTTGAGGTGAGTGATGGAAACAGGTCAACAACATGCACCCTCTCCTCTTTCTGTATTACAGTACTTGTGCAGGTTCGATGCGCTTGATTTTAGGCAAAGAGCGAGGTGGTCTTCGGCGCTGGGGTAGCTTATCGAATCTGGGGTTCGGCTACTGCGGTCTTGCATAAGACGCTATAACACCGGGCACTTAAGCGCCAGACTTTCCATCCAAGAAAGTAACAGTCACAGCTTGAATTCGCGAAGGCAAGCGTTGAGGTAGATTTGGTAGATGCTCAGGGCAAATAGGCCTCAGCCGTGCGTGACGCGATAACGTGGATGTGCCATACCAACGACTGAAGCAAGAGGCAATCAAGACCAGCCAGCGACTAAAGGATAGAGTGAGCCAAAGCTGGATCCTCAAACAAGTCGCCCCCAAGAAGATGACATGGAGAACGACGTGAATGAATGCCAGCTGGCGTGTTACTGCGATACATTGTTGCAGACAGACCACCGCACCTTAGTCTGTTCAACAAACTCATGTTCAACCACCAGATCAGAGTAAAAGCTCGCATGTTATCATCTCACCAGCACACGGCATCTTCAGGAACACAAGCAACGAAGCCGAACGTTCTGTACGCTGCAGATCCAGCAAGCACGCGGCAGTTGGGGACGAGCCGTATCGGGCAGAGGCTGCAGGCACTTGGTGTGGCTCGTCGAACCTCGTGGCCGCGCTGGAGATGGGCGTTTCCATGCCATTCGCATCTCGCAAGCGGGCGATCGGCGAAGGAGCGTCGAATCATATTCTCGATATCTGCTGCAAAGGGTCGTCTGACTGCTCGAGAAGGAAGTCTATGTGACGCACAGGCTTAGATGAGGGTTGCTGTACCCCTGGACGGCTTCACTCGACTGCCGACGGCTCGTTCGGGATGGCAGATGAGGGGAACTCTTTGGGTTACTGTGTTCACTGTCATGAACGTGGCTTCGAGACTGCTTTACGGTGATGTTTTGAGGTTGTCCATTCGGGCGCCGATGTTGAGAATGTCAATAGCCCCAGTGGCCGGACTTGGCTCTCGGAAGCTGTGCTGGCGTCTCAGTCAAGAAGCTGTCAGCCTGCTGCTGAAGCGCCCGGGTGAAAATAAAGCTTAATTCACTATTATCGTGTTCCTGCATCGGATGTCGCAAACTGAGACACTTTCACTTCAACTTGTGTGGCGATGTGGCTTTGACACAACTGATTGTCGTTGGTTTAGCAATTGGACTTACACAGAACATTCCAATCAGGGAGTGAGAGACACAGATTAACGCAAATTGAGGAATTTCCAAGCCGCTCCACGAGGCATGACGGAACAGAAAAGACGATTGACGGTATGACCTAACGGCTAGACAAATAAGAGGCGGGATGAGAGCCACTTTTAGGCCCAGCCCGCATCAACGGGCCAGACCGATTCGTCAACTTGGTCTCTCCCTTATCTATCTCCACCCTTTTCCCCCTCTAAGGTATATAAGTAAAGCGTATTTATATACTATATAATTAGTATTTTAACTTAATATAGTAATAAAGTTAATATTATTTCTAATACTATAAATAAATAGGTTCCCTCTTAATTTAATTTAAAAGTAAATTATTAAAATCTAAACTTTAAGTATATAGTTTACTTAAAAAATAGTTATAAATAGCTTTATTTATTTAGGTTTTTATATTTTATTTAATAGAGGTATTAAATAGTAAAATTTAATTAACTTTCTCTTTTATCTCTCTTTTTTAAGCTTTTTTAACTCCTTTAAGATAATATTTATTATTATATTAATAGCTATTTAAATACTCTATTAAAACTTTAAAGATAGCTTTTATAACCTTTAAGTAACTACTAAATAAAATAAAATCTCTTTTAAATACTTCTTTAAGAATAAAGATATTATAATATATTAAAAGCTTAATTATTTTAAAGATATATTTATTTAGCTTTTTCTCTATAATATATAGCTCTAAAAGATTATTACTTATAGTAAAATTATTATTTAATTAAATTATAAGACTTTATTAAATATATATTAATTCCTCTTAATTAATATCTATTAGAGTAAATATTATTTAGCTAATTATTTCTATATATTAGCTTATATTTTATATTAAAATATTATTCTTAATACTATTAGAGAGACTTCATAAGAAAAAGGAGAAATAATTAATATTCTAAAGGTTATAATAGAATATAGAGGGGGAAATAGCTATATAGTAATAATAATAGGGTAAATAATATATAAAGTAGAGTTTTAGCTTAATTAATATAATAGTAAAGAAGTTTAAATAGTATACTTTTTTATAGGAGCTACCTTAGGCTTTTTTATAGGAGCTACCCTACCCTTTTCCCCCTCATCACACGCACACTTCCTCTCCGCTTGTTCCTCTCCTCCTCCTCCTGCTCTTCTCCACATTCTCCGCATTACACACGGCACACAACAAGCAGCTCGAGGTAACCTTCCCCACTCGAACCACAAGTTGGCAGAGTTTGTGCAACGCTCATTTCTGAGGGTGGGCGAAGACCGGACGACCACCTCCCATCCGATGTCGAGCCGTTTACCGTGGTCCAGGCGGCTGCAAGTGGCCTCTTCTGATGCTCATCTCTTGCACCCCTCGACGAGGTCCTCGACCGGAGACTACTAGTGTGTGCCGACACAGTCAGGCAGACGGACGGTGAGTGCGGACCCCGCGGATGTCTTCTCCCAGAGACGAAGACTCCGGCATTGCTGTTCAACCCCTGACCATCTACAGGGTATCTCCCTACCACAACCAACTTCAGGCCAGGGCCGTTGACCAATCTTTGAAAAGTGTCCGCTCTGCACTCCGACTCGGACAGGAGTTCAGAGCCGTCCGACCACCCGTCATTCATCAAGCCGACTTGCTCTGCCTCTCTCCCGGGCTGGACGCTGCGGAGGCCTGCCCCGAATAAAGTGATTAAGCCTTTTAAGGTTACGACCAGAAGCACGGAAGAATCCCGTTCTGATCCCAAACGGGACATCGCATCCCAGTTTCAAAGCCCAAGCAAACCGCTGTCTGTGGGTTTTACCAAGGCGAGAAGGCCGTCAGACGGACCAGGGAACCAAGGTCAATCGTCAATGGGACAATCGTTGACGGATTCAGAGTAGTCGACCCGTACTGGGCCCTGGATTATTCGGTCTCCTCGACTTGTTGACCTGACGTAGGGTGGTCCCAGCCCGAGTACCACCGAATATGGGCCGCCTTCGCTCCTCAAGACGACGTCGTCGTCCCGTTCTCTCGTCGTCTCATCTCGTGTTCCCCATCCTCGCCGTCTCCCTCGCTTTGCTGTGCTTCTTCTCCGCGCTGCTGCTGCTGCTTTCGTGTCGCTCGCCCTGCACCTCGAACTTCATCTGCCGCTCGTTCGCGAACCGTTTGCTGCCCGACATGATGCGAGACCTGCTCCCCGCGGGCTTCGTGCCGCTGCTGCTGTCGTCACTGGCGGCTGCTCCCGCTCCAGCCGCTGCCGCCATCCTGTACGCGTCGTCGTACAGCGGCACCATCACCACGCTCAACTTGACTCTCTCGGGCAATAACGGCACCCAGTCTACCCTGCAATCCCTTTCGACCTCCAACGGATGCGCACCTAGCCCGTCCTGGTTGACTCTGGATCAGCCGAACGCGAAGCTTTACTGCACGGATGAGGGCTTGACTACCGACCACGGCACTGTCTCGTCCTTCACGACCGGGCCTGATGGGAAGCTGGAGCAGCTCTCAAAGGTCGACACCATCAGCGGCCCCGTGAGCGCTGTTCTCTTTGGTGAGAAGGGAAGCGGCCTGGCTGTTGCTCAGTAGTACGTTCACGATCCATCTCACGCGCCGTATCACGTTGCCTCATATGACATCTCCCTTTTGACCATTCGCATACGCTCATTCCCCGCGCCGCGTGAGAATATCACCTTGTCTTATTCTGACATCCGACGCAGTGGAGGCTCCTCTCTGAGCTGGTTCGACATCACGAACCCGGCCGCGATCACGCCGGTCAAGTCGGAGACCTTCAACATGACCGGCCCCGGTCCCAATCCCTCGAGGCAGGAGGCACCCCACCCTCACGAGGTCGTCCTCGACCCCAAGGGCCAGTTCGTCCTGGTGCCCGACCTCGGCGCCGATCTCGTCCGAGTCTTCGCCGTCGACGGCAAGAACCTCATCGCCTCGGAGCCCCTGAAGGCCGCTCCCGGCAGCGGGCCGCGCCATCTCGAGTTTCTCGTCACACCGGAGGGCAAGACGTACATGTACCTCATCGCCGAACTCGCCAACACCGTCACCGCCTTCGACGTCACCTACCTCGAGAACAAGACGCTCGGGTTCAAGGAGGTGTACTCCGGATCGACCTACGGCAACGGTGACTCTGCGCCTGCCGGAGCCAGCGGTGCCGAGATATGGATTTCGGTATGTTTATTGTCAACGGACGACCTTGCAAAGAACCCTGTGCTAACGGCCTTCCAGTCTGACGGAAAGTTCCTGACCGTCTCCTCGCGCAACGACAGCGCCTTCAGCATCACCAACCCCGACACCAACGAGGGCGCTCAGGTCCCCTCCGACTCCCTTAACAGCTTCAGCATCAACGCCCAGACCGGCGAGCTTACCCTTCTGCAAAAGTTCCCCGCCGGCGGCCGCATTCCCCGCCAGTTCTCCGTCAACAAGGCCGGCTCGCTCGTCGCCGTCGGTTTGCAGTCTGACAGCCGCGTCGTCATCATCAGCCGCGACGCTGCTTCAGGCAAGCTGGGAGAGATTATTGCGAGCACAAAGGTAGAGGGTGAGGTGACCGCCGTCATTTTTGATGAATGAGGCGACTGTCTCGGCCTCGTACGCTCATGAACCCAAGGGAAGAACACGAGAACGGGATACCCATGAACCATTAACAGCAGGTTCAACGATCTCATCTTGCCTAGGGACGGGCGGAAATTGTAAATAGCTTATGACAAAGCTTACATTTGGAGATTCTGTGGTATATATAGACAACAAAACAATTTCTCAAGCGGCTCAATCCCCACCAGTGTCCCTGTATGGACTGTCTTGCGGGCAGCCATGACCAAAGAAGGACACATGTCTAATCTTGAATGCATTTAGGGGCCGCAATAATGGTTAGGGTGCCTCATCGAGGCACTGCACGTGGACGAAGGGTCACCCACATGACCTTTCTCAACTCAGTCTCATCTCACCGATCACCCGTGCCGCTGCTACGAGTATTCTTTTATCCAGAAAACCAGCCAGCCCCTTTGCCTCTTGACCGAGAATGAGATGCAATACCCGTAAAATCAAGGGTTCTGCCTTAGATGTCATCAGAGATGCCGTTTGACGGTCCTGCCGCGAGATTTCTCGCTTTTTCTCACCTGCCGCTGCCGGGGCTAGACTCAGAGTTGACCATGTTGGGCAAGACATGGTGTCCTAATGAGGTAGCCGAGGACGGCTCGCATGCAGGTTGAACCAGAGTTCAGGTGTGCGGTCTCCGGCCGGGTGAATGAGCATGTCTTGTCATGATTTGAGGTCGAGTAAGGAAGGGACTTGTCACTACTGCCCTGGCGAAAAGTTGAGTCCCCCTCCGAACGTACATCTCATGATACGTCTCAGGGTTATCTGGGCATGACATGCCTACGGCACTCTGATTCATCGACACACCACCTTGAAGATGTTGGTAAAACTTCGAATGCTGCATTTTCATGTTCGAGGCCTTTACATGCCTGAATGAGCCAGCGACCCTGGACAGCTGAGCAGCACCGACCAACATACACTCAAAGGACCAGGACATACCCATTACAAAGCAATAATACCTTGCCAATGGACGCCACCTTCATCACAAGTACCGGCTGCCATGTTGTATGCAGCATGCGCTGAAGTACAGAGTTATGACGAAGCCACTCAAAGTTCACGGCCCACCAGGCCTCATTTCCATTCCCCGACGTGAATATCGCGGAGATAAGATGCTGGCATGAGACCACCAGCTTCCTCCTCGACAAAAGTCCAGGCCTTACAGCACATCCATCCTGTGTGCGTGAAAGAGGTCCGTTCGCGGCTTGTATTTCGACTAGAAGGAAACGCTTGTTTCTCTCCAGGCTGCATCAATCATGGATTGTCGAAACAGACCTCCACAACGGGAAGAAACAATGGCTCGATGCGACCCTGAACCCCGGAACCCAGCAAAAACGAAAGGTGCCCGACTTGGGTTCACCACCGTGGCCGCGCTGAGATTATTGGGGGCGGGACACGGCAGAGAGCGCCCTGGTGAGCTACATGCAGGAAGCGGTTATGAGAGAGTCTGAAATCTGGTATCGAATAGAATCGTAGATGCGGGATGTCGGGAGAGTGACGCTGTGGGGTTGTCACTGCGGATGGTGTGAGGGATGGGCAACCCGCCCGCAATCCGGACTCACGGGGAACAGCCTGGGAGAATGAGCGGGACGGCTCTTTGCCGCTTGCGTCAATTTCAGGTTCGTTACGCTGGTACTGATGGAGGATCGAGTACCAGCTGACGACGGCATGAATGCGTGATCATGTCTGCCGTGGTGGAGTACTCGAGAACGTGGACGGTTCCCTGTTTCACGAGCGGCTTCCGGTATGACTTGCTCTTGACAAGGACATATCCGATGGGACTGGAACGCATGGGGCGAGGCTGGACTTTCTTCTGTCGTATCGCGAGCAATGGCTCGATGCGCCGAAGAGGAGTCGTTTCATTTACCCTCAGCCGGTTTTGACCCAGACTTACAACTGTTAGACCACATCGACGAGGTGGTCGATGTCCTCTACTGCTCCTCGTGTATTGACGAATGACGACTTCTGGTCACTTTGTGTGATAAGTTTCCTTGGGAACCAATAGGTCCTAGGCCTAAGATATCGTTCACTGCAGGGGTTTTTGAAATCAAACATTAGTAGAGTAAACCGGGTTAGGTGCAGAGCTCACTTGGCCGGAACTAGTCCATCTTACTCCAGCACAGTCGTGAGCAACGGCGGTCTTGTGAAATGAGTTGTGGCACAGCGTGATGATGACTCGCTTCGGCAGAGACTCATTTGAAAGACTTGCGATGGAGGATGAAGGATTCGAATGCTCAACTCTGTAGAAAGACGGTCTCCTGTTGGTGAGACGGCGCACGGATCTTGACAGGGCTACCACGTTTTTACTGACAATCCCTCGCAGTCGGGCCGTTGGAGGTCAAAGTCAAATTCATGCGGGTAAGGCGGAGAGAAACGCCGAGAAGACGAATCCGGGGTCCAGACGTTGTTGATCATGAACCTGTTGGTGGTTGGTTGTGACTTGCGGATTGGAAAGAGTATCTATCCCTCAGCATGTATGTGGCCTCAAAGATGCTCACATCACTGCTGGCGGAAGTGGATATTTCTCACCGCCCAGAGAGCCTGGTTCAACGGGTAGAGGACGGCCGGGTCAGCCCCTTGAGTTGATGTACAGTGAAGGCAATGACTGGTGCATGAATCCAGATACTAACCTGCTTCGACTAGACAGTGAAGAAGGACAGAAGCAATGTCAACTATGGGACCCTAACGCATGTTCGAAACTCCCGAGAGTCTTTAACAAGTTACACAGTGCCTGGTAAAATCTTGTTTGCCTGACTGAAGCCGGGCGCAATGGTGAAATTGCGAGAGTGCCATGAAATGCTTCACAAGCGGCCATGCCACAGTAGCTGTACTTGGACAGTCAGTTGAGTTGAGATTAGCGAAGCTTGGACACAGGCGTTGATGGAGATGCAAATGGGACGATTCGCGGCAGGCAATGTGTACTCGCATGCCCTGGTTGAGAGCCGAACAATAGATACGTAGAAACTTGAAGCAGGTACGGATACTCGTTTGGCCCGCGAAGTCTGGAACCAGTGGGAACCTGGAAGGGACGGGTCGCCAACGCTCATTTCCCACGCCAACCCGACTCACTTACGAATACCTCAGCTTCATGTTATGAGCAAGGTTGGCTCGACCCCGCAACCCATCACCCAGCCATCATCGCGACAAGTCCTATCCAGAGCGCTTGCTGAGCTATCTTGCCTTGGAAATGTACTCTTCGGTAGCGCCAAGTTCGCCCTCGCCACGTGAGTCTTCAACCGTCTGCAGAAGTCTCTTTCTTCTCTCATCACGTCGTCTATCTGATCAAATCTACTGACACACATCAAACCAGTCAACTTGGTGGCAATGCCTGACGTCTTCCGACGCCTCAAAAGGAATGCCACCGAATGGCCACAGACGATTTGAAATGAGCATCGATGATTACAAGCGACACACACCCGAGAGAGATGGCTGTCCACCACTACTCCAACTCCAACTCCAACTCGCGAGCCCCCTCACGTCTCCCCCGCCAACCGTCAGTACGGATAGTTCCCTCCCCCAGATTGGCAGGGCCGATCAATACCCACCGCGGCATGATTCGAGACTCTGGGGTCCTCGAATTCTCGCCGTGCAGTAACGCCCTGCACGGCACGGCACAGCAACAAACATGGGACTGGGGCTGCTGACGGCCCATCAAGTAATTGCTGCGCTATACATCCGCCGACATGAGGATATCTGACTTGGTCTTTTCACGCTGCGTATCGGACCATGAGGGCGCGAAGGGCCACTTCTGTCAGTCACAATCGCCAGGCAATCCCATGTAACGTGTTGCTTCGGGCCCTCTGCAATACCTTGCTTCGCCAAAGTCCTCTACCATCAAACTTTCCGAGCGGCTTCACGTTTCCTTCGGAGGACTTCGGATATGACTTTCGCTTCTCCTCTCCACCAAAGATGTTTGCTCTCCATCTTGAAGACGGCCTCCCCCTTCACCGGCAAACCCACGCACATACAGGCCGTGTCTCCAACCCACACCACCAACATGATGTATGGAACTCGGGCTAAGACGATAAACAGGGACGTTGAACCAACCAAACACCAAAGTACCGCCTTGTATCCGTAGTATTCACAGAAATGCGCAACAAGGCTCCCACACGGCCCGGCACCCTGTTCTTCTGTCTGTCCTCCCCTCGTTCCACGTCCCTTTGGACTGGTTTGGATGGAGAATGGAGAAGCTCCCAGCGCCTGCAGCCTCTAGCGTGGTCTCGTTTCCCATGCCCTGGTTTCCCCTCCCCCCGTCTCATTCTCTCCCATCCCATCCCTTTCTCATTACCATCCCATCCCCGTTTCGTCCCATGCCCGTTGTGGCCGCCGGTTCTGACTGGCCTGGCCTGACCTACCCGTCTGCTGCTGGGGATGCAGATGGGGCCTTGGACTGCGTCTGTCACTGGTGCACCAATAACTCCAGCATTTCTCATGCCGGGGTTTGGGCCCGGGGCAAAAGAGACGAAGCTGCCATGAGGACTTCCGCTCAGATTTGCTGTGCCTTGCCTTTACCGCCAGGTCACCCTCCATATGTATGTGTGTATCTATGTTGGATGCTGCCGTTCCCCTGGGACTCCTGAACAAGCACCCAGCAAGCATCGCACCAGCCAGCGGTCGTGTGTATTCCTCCGCATTTCCCATGCTCTAGAACCATTTCTCCCATAATAACTGCTCCACTGCCGTGCATCCCCTTCTCTCTCCTCTTCACCACTCCGTCTCTTCTCCCCTCACAAGGAACGAGTAAGAAACATCCTCGACAGCCTCAAGCGTGGTCCGACGTCCTCAGCCTTGGGCGAAGTCCTGTCGAGCAGATAAGCCGCCATACCAAGCCCTTCCCATCGGACATCGCGTCTCATTCCACATCGACCTGACGGTATTTCGATCCCCCGCCCGCCCGGAGACTTCCCCGTCAAACGCTCCACCAGAGCGACTCAACTCAGAACCGACAGCATTGTGCTGCGTGTCGCGGCGCACCAGAGTCTGCCCACCACGTCGTCCACGCAACTTCTTCGCCTCCAGACCCAGGCAATGTCCCCGTCTTCGACGGGCGACTCTCCCCACTCGGCCAACGGCACTGCGGGGAGGCCCTTTCCCGTCCCGTCGCGTGAGAACTTCACCATCGAGGTGCCCTCGCCTTCAATGGCTTCCCTTACAAACGGCATCCATCCTCTCAAGTCGCCCGCGTCGCTCAAAGCGCAACGGACGCCTAGTTTCAGCAGAGATGGAATTCTCGGTTCCGCGCAGAAGGCCCGCAACATGTCTCAGTCTTCGGACAACCGCCCCGATCCTCTCATCAACGGCATTCACAAGCCACCGAGTGACGAGGACTCAAACCCCCTCAAGAGGAGGAACACAGACGCCGGCGTTGACTACCCACGGAGAAGGGCCACAATCGCGGTATGTTGACGCAACCGACAGGTGACCACAAATGAGCGCTGCTGCTAACTGGCCCGAAAGTGCGAAGTCTGCCGGTCTCGCAAGTCCCGTTGCGATGGAACCAAACCCAAGTGCAAGCTCTGCACCGAACTGGGTGCGGAATGCGTCTACCGAGAACCAGGAATCAAGCTGGACGCCGGAGACAAGCTCATCTTGGAGCGCCTGAACCGCATCGAGAGCTTGCTGCAGATGAACATGGTCGCAGGACAAGCGAACGGCATCGCCATCAACCAGGAGTCTCCCTCGATGAGCAACGGGTCAGGACTCAACGGGGACAGCATGATGGGCATCTCAGGCACCGGCAACTTCGTTTCCATCATTCCCAGTGGCGGCCTCGGTACATGGAACACAAACATCTCTACCATGCCCAAGCTACACACAAACGCCGCGCTGCATCTACTGCAGTGGCCGCTGATCCGCGATCTCGTATCACGGCCTTACGATCCGCAGATCCTGCTTCAACTGGAAATGGCCCGCGAACCCCTCCACTCACTCACCAAAACCCCATGCGTCGATCTCTCCAACACCACCGCATACATCGAGGCTTATTTCGAACGAGTCAACGTCTGGTACGCCTGCGTGAACCCATACACCTGGAGAAGCCACTATCGCACGGCCCTTTCGAACGGCTTCCGTGAGGGTGCAGAGAGCTGCATCGTTTTGCTCGTCCTGGCCTTGGGCCAAGCCAGTCTGAGAGGCAGCATCTCGAGAATCGCGCCCGGAGAAGATGCCCCCGGTCTTCAGTATTTCACCGCCGCCTGGGCTCTTCTCCCGGGCATGATGACGTCCAACAATGTCCTGGCCGCCCAGTGTCACTTGCTGGCTTCCGCCTATCTGTTCTACCTCGTGCGACCCCTCGAGGCCTGGAACCTCCTGTGCACCACCAGCACGAAGTTGCAGCTTCTGCTGATGAATCCCAACCGGGTCCCGCCCAACCAGAAAGAACTCATCGAGCGCATTTACTGGAACTCGCTTCTGTTTGAGAGCGACTTGCTCGCCGAGCTGGATTTGCCACACTCTGGCGTCGTTCAGTTTGAGGAGAACGTCGGTCTCCCGGGCGGTTTCGAAGGCGAGGAGCAGGAGGCGATCGGCCGGGATGATCTCTGGTACTTTCTGGCCGAGATTGCGCTGCGGCGGCTCCTCAACCGGGTTAGTCAACTGATCTACTCGAAAGACTCGATGGCATCTACCACCAGCCTGGAGCCCGTGGTGGCGGAACTCGATTTTCAGTTGACGCAATGGTACGAGAGTCTACCGGTGCCGCTCCAGTTCCCCTTCGGCCGCGCGTCACTCTCAGATCCGGTGCAGACGGTTCTACGTCTACGATTCTTTGCTTGCCGGACGATCATTTACCGCCCGTACATCCTGGCCGTATTGGACAACGAGCAGGCCGTGCTGGATCCCGCTGTACGACAGAATTGCCACAGGTGCCTAGAAGCCTCCATCCGGCAACTGGAGCACATCAACGCGCAGTAAGTATCAGGTCACGCCACGTGCTGCGGTGACAGTGTCCCGTCCTCGACGTGTTAGTACTAACTGGCCGCAGTCATGCCGGCCATATGCCGTACCTGTGGCAAGGAGCTCTTTCGATCGTCTCGCAGACACTACTCGTCATGGGTGCGACCATGTCGCCATCGCTCAGCAGCATTCTCCTGACACTTGTTCCTCACCGGGAAACCATTGATCAGATCATCAATGACGTGGTTATGGAAATTGAGCGATATTCAACCCTGGCGCCTAGCCTCAGTCTCGCTGCAGAGATCATCAAGGAGGCCGAAGTCAGAAGGAGGGCCTACCTGAGCGGATGAAGGCCGCGGTGGTCCGCCGCCGATACGGCTTGCATCCAGTTCTCTGAGGAACGGCCCACACGTCACTCACCGTGTCCAAAAATACCACGCATGCAGACCTGCATCTGACAGGAGTACGGTGCCAAAGCAACAGCGCGGTGCTGACTGTGTGGCACCAGCACTTCCACCTTCGATCCGGCGTACCTAGTCCACGAGATGGCCGTCCCGGATTACCTTCCCCGACGATGGTTTAACACACACATCAAACCCGCGGCAAACGGTCCTCGTTAGTCCACTCGGCCAACTGCTGAACTGTTCAGTGACCAATTCGATGCCAGGGCATTCTCACTGACACAAGACCCGCCATTCAACCAAAGCTGCATGCCACGGCTTACACGGCTTCTTAGAATAAGTCGATCCCGCCCGCACGGGGATATGGACGCCCCGCGACGCCCACCAGCTCTGAATCTGGGGAAGCGAGCATACGCAGGACGACAGAGTGGATGACAGAGAAACATCCGGGGTGCAGAGAACAGTCTGGGGTTGCACTACCTAGGGGCGGGTTATGCGGAGGCCCGCAAGTTGGGGAGCAATGGTTGGCGGGTAATACTGGCCTCACCGGTATTCGGACCGACAATCCGGACGCTCACTCATCCGACCAATGGTTCCATCCAACGCCAACCCTCTTCGAGACAACTCGCCCGCCATCTCCGGATGATGAGAGGAGAAGCGACGCGAGGGCGGGCTGCTATCACTTCTCATCGACATGACTTCGAGAACAGTCTGATTCTTCAGCAGCAAGTCTACATGCTGACGGCTTGGGAGGGACTGTTGGGGGCTATCCCGCTTAGCCATTTCTTTCTCGTCACAACCTCATTCGGCCAGCTCCCGCCCAGCCATATGGTATCGAAGGGTGTTGGAACTCTGGTCACTGGTGAGTATGACCGATCGAATTCCAGACGGGTTTCGTGAGGAGGAGCAGAGCGCTTGAATTTCGGTATTTGGGTGTGACTCTTGCGGAAACGGCAACTCTTGATGAGGATTTTGTAAAACAACCCATTCATGAAAAAATACCCCTTTCTGTACTGCAAATACCACACGTGATTAGAGTCTCTAACTCGGATGAAGCATACGCCTTTGGCGCAGATGCTGGAGTGATGCTTCGCAGACATGTCGATGAACCAAACCATGGGGCCGCAAATCTGCACCGAGCAACCAATCTCCTCCCCAATTTCCCTGATCAAGAAGGTCAGGCTACAAGTCTAACCAGCCTCGAGTCCAGGCCGTCCTCTCATTTGTCCAGCAGAGCACCCCGACGACTTGGCTCTCGCTGCGGGGTCGGTCCCTCACAAGCTGCATACGCGAAACTTGGAGAACATGCGACAAGGGATCTCACATACAGGGCAGTCACGAGGCGTGCTATAGCCGCCCTGCGTTATACCCTCCCTTGGCGTACTTCTATACAGATTCAGTTGTTGACTGCATCCAGTCGGCCTCGTGGCCCTGCCCTGTGGAGTCCATTCGATCGTGTGTTGGTGGGTGCAGCGACGGCTGTTGAATGTGGAGGACAGCATATGTGCCTCGTTGTTCAGGGGCAGATGAGAGGCCGCAGTGTTGATGGTCTTTTGGGTAGGTCGTTGACGGCTTGCGACTGTGCCGACGCAGGTATCTCAAGTAAAGTGCGCGCTGCATCTATGATCCAGGCGCAGGAAGAGAGATTGGTGCCACATCGACAGTGAACGGCCTCCGTCCCGGTTACCGGCATTTGACTCTCGTGCAACGGCAGTGCAGCCGTGAGGAATGTGTACGACTTCAACATGCACATCCGAGTCGTCAGTAGTGTCCGGGCCAAAGGGATGCGAGGGTCGGTCATCCCCTGATCGCTGTTGACCCCTCCATTCGGGAGACTCCTTCGGGTGTGACTTGCTTGCACATGTGAGAATGGCTGAAGTAGCAACCCGACAGACGGGACTTGGCCGTTGGCAGGGCAAGGTAGATGGCACCGTAGCGCCGGGTGTAAGTGCCCGTTTTCGAATGCCGGTGCGGGTGTGGGGTTCGAGGCCGGGGGATTGGGGACGCGGACGCGGAGGGGTCGTGGAGACCCATGAGACCGAGGCATCGGGGCGCAGGGGGTGTTTTCGTGGAAGATGGGAGATCCACCAATGGGGAACTGCCTTGCATATTCGAGAACGGTGATGGATGCGAGAGATCTGGGGAAGGGATGCCGAAGAATGTGCGGATTCGGCCGGTTGGTGGCTTTTGAAGACCGGACGGTCTCAGTTACAAGACGGGTATATTTCGCCTGTGCGAATGGGGTGCTGTTCTTGTTGAAGAACAGATTGAGTTGTCTCTAAAGACATTTCTTTTTTGGTTAGATGCTACGGATTTGTCAGGAACATGAACTAGCCACCGGGTCTCTTGTGATGTTGTAGCTTACGAGCTTGCTATATAGTCATAGATCTGACTTCAATCAGCAGATCTCATTCCGTATGATATCCAACAAAATATCAGCGTGCAGAGCGAGACCTTTCAGCTTCGCATAAAGCTTTTGCTTCGGGCAGTGAGCGATAATGTTGCGTATTCTCGTCGAACTGATTTCGTCTCCTTTTGCTTCCGTCAAGATGAAACGAATCGAATAGTCTGGTTTTTTCTTGCGCTGACAGACTGCCACGTTCCGAGATAGATCGAGAAACCGTTGTCGAAATCTTTCCTGTTGATGACTCGATTCTAAAGACATCACATCAGTATAATTAACACATTGCTTATGTGATTCTTACCTCTCTCAAGCCGCTCCTCAGGTGTGGATAGGTCGAGTAATGCCATCAATGCAACTAAACCGATGGCGCTCTGCCTCGTTCGTTCCTCTAGGCCTGAGTTGTTCCAATGTACCGGTTTCCAGGAGGTGCAGGCGGGAAGTTCACGCAGTCGGTTGTTTCCCGTGACGATATCCGATGCCCTTAAGGCATTGCAGGTGATGATATCCTTGCAGCCGCAAGCTCCCCAAGGAATTGGCTTAGATCTACATATATGGTCTGGCCCGATTAGTGCTGTGAACTTGATCTCGAAGCCATCTCGACCTGCGGCTCTCGAAAGGCGTTTGCTGAGTTTGCCCCAGTCGTATTCGCTGCCATCGTAGACCCAGTACCAGTTGGATAGACCATTACCCTGCCACAGACGCACCCTCTGACTCTTGGGGAGCTGGAGGCCGCCTTTCCCGCACTTTCTCCATATCACGTCATCATCAACTGGTAGGATGATTGCCGCGATAACGTTGATATCTTGACTTCTTTCATATGCTTCCTCGAGAAACTTGTGATGTCCGACGTGAGGCGGATTGAAGCATCCGGGATAGACCAGAATTTTGTTTGTTCGGTCTCGGACGAGCATCGGTCTCCGATGCATGAGTCCTGCTTTTTCGAATATGTCCGTGGCATAAGTCCCGATCTGATGGAAATCTTGCCGTATGTTGTAATGGCACTCTGCAATGTATTTGCCCAAGTCTTCAGTCTGTCGAATCTCCTCCATGTTTCGTGTCATATTCTCGTGTCATATTTTGGACGATGTTTACCGCTAGAGAACCTCAAAGATGATGCCTTAAGGGTTCTGGTGTATGGACCTGGTGCCTCAGCAGGTGAGTTGAAGTGAGTTCTGGACTTCTGAGAGCAAAATAAATGCCTTGAAACCCGTTTATAAGTCGAGAACGAATAACCGGAAAGTTAAAATCGCATATCTGAAAAAGCATGCCAGCAGCGTTTAAGTATGCGGATCCGAGAACTTTATTGAGAGTTAATGCAGGAGGCCTACCACAGACATGTCAAACATGTGGGCTCTCATACTCGACTCGATTATGTCAAGACCAGCAGTCGGGCTTCCTGGGAAGAGATGAGTAGACTAAGGTCTTCATCGGGTAGAGAAGCTGAGTGGATAGCGTTATGGCGGAACAATACTTTCATCATGAAAAGAGCTCCGGATACTCGAAGCATTTGGCTCGGGCATCTGCTCTCACTTTTTACTTGTTGAATCTTATTGCAAGGCAGAAGGATTGTGGAACAGTGTTAACATCTCAGGCCAACTACATACTTCTGATGGTCAACTCAAGACTGCAGGAACGCATGAGTTTATGTTGCTCAGACCAACGACTACAGGAAGATACTTCTCAGCGGAAGAAACGGAACTGTAAGACCGGATAGAATGTACCAACGGTATCACTGCTGTAAGATTGCATCGCTAAATTGTGATGTAGGGGTGCAAAGTAGTCGGTTTCTAACTTGAATTCGAAAAGCCGATACTGATACCGGAAAGAAGACGCAAAAGTGGTTCAAGCACAGGCAACCTGAGAACGAATTCAGGCCCTGCTCGTGGCCATTTGCTGACAACAGCAGACCGAAGTCAAGGCGGGGACCGGGCGAGTGAGGAGCTAGAAATCTGTTGCGATGCATCAAGCCCATGAAAATCGAGTGTTGTTGATCAGCTGGACAATAAAAACCACCATTTACAGGCTGAATCAAGGAAGCACCTTGAGCAGAAGCGGCAAAGAAAGGTAGATTAGACGATCGACAAGGCGGTCAGCCGGCCGAGCCAGGCACCAGCTCCGACCGCCGCATCGGCCCCACTCGGGCCAATCGGGGCGGCACCGGCTGCGCCGTAAGCGCCGACACACCGAATCGCCGATCTCTATAGCTATCTAGTACTCTGTAATGGCCATGCCAGAGGCCCGACTTCGGGCCTTTGATGCACTTTGCAAAATAGCATACATGATTTCCTGTGTACCGTGGCTGTAGGTCCTTCACAGGACTACACGCGGTCTGCATGCTCAATGGTTGGTTGGACACCAGATTAAGGTACTGTCGGACGAATCTGACGCTGACGGGCCGGCGGCGCTGTCGTGATTCGGGAATTAGTGATGAACTCGTGGCTGGCACGCGAGGGCATAGCGCACGTGCGTCCGACCAGCTGTGAAGGTAAGGTAACGGTAAGGTAGTTCCAGCGGTTCCCTCGCTTCTGCGGCACCTGCGCACTGCAGGCTTCCAAGGTTGCTGGTGTTGTGAATTGTAAGACCCGTGGACGTCTGCGCTAGGCTAGTCCTGCCGAAGTCGAGTTTTCAGGCAGGCAACGGCGGCCAGAGCGGTCAGGTCAGTCAGGGCCGCTCCCTGCAGGGCGGGACACTGGACGCTAGCATCAGGGCTCAGCCTCCGGTTCGTTCCCGCGAGGCATCCTTCAGGTACTTCCCGTCAGCAAACCTTCTCTGCCGCCCCAAGAAACGCAAAGTCGAGACGGAGCGGCACGCGGCACGCGGCGGTGTCCCTGAAGTGAAGTGAAGTGAAGTGAAGCTGAAGTTCGGATAGCCCGTCAGCTCAGACGACGCACGACGTTGCCGTCCGTCGGTACTTTATGGCATGTCATGGTCTATGGGAGTCAACTTCAAACAGATCGCTGCAGCTGAATGAGTCGAATTCAATTGGCCGCGTGAGAGGAGTCACTCATCGTTCCGGACTGCGTATGGCGTCGGATCATGTTCCAATGCCAATGCCACTGCCACTGCCACTGCTAATGCCAATGCCATTCTCCAGTCAGGTAATTAGCTCACAGCAGGCGGGCCACAGAGGGCACGAGACGTTGGGGATTCACGGGTCTTCAATGTTCAAGAGACAGCACTGAGGTTCCAAACCCCATCTAGCCTCAACGGGGGCCAATCGGTTGGTTTGGTGTCAGTGGCCCCCTTGTCTTACGAGCAAGCCCGGGCAATGGAATGACTCTTTCTCACAAACGGCCTCGCCAATGTTGCAGCCATTTTCAGGTTTGGAGACTTTGATTTGCCTGGAATGTCCCCTTGCTTTTCTCTCTCTCTCTCCAGTCTCTTTCCTTGGAACGGATACGGGAACCTGATTATTATTGTACCTAAGGTAATGCCACCAGACCAGGCCAAACCAACAGCATCCTTAGGCTACCTTACCCTACCTACGGTTACGGTAGGTTACTATCGACCGACCTGCGTCTGTCCGCTTCTTCCACTTTGTAACCTGACCTCCCGTCGTCCTGCGTGTCGTGATCCAACGAGTCCGCCCAACCAACGCCGGCCCCATCAAGCGAGCTCGCTGACATCTATCGCCAAATACCTGCGTCCGTCTTCGGTCCCTCTCGCCATTCGATTCCGTCTGACTTCTCCCCACAACGCACACCTCGCCGGCCAAACAGCTCCAGCTCCAGCTCCAGCTCCAGCTCCCACTGCTGCCCGATTGATACCTCACGAGAGCGAGGCAAACCGTCGACGTCGTCAGGTTTCATAGGGCGCACCATATCACCTCTCGCCCGCCTGCGTAGTGCATGTCCGCCATGCAACCTGTCGAATAAGCCCAATCATAGCTATAGGCATGCATTGAATTCGCCCACTCACGCGCAACCAGCTGTCCGGTTGCCCTATTCGACACCCCCCCCTCCCTCCCCTTCGATTCACAACTACCCGTCTCGCCTCGATCCCAATTCCCTCCCGCTCCTCTTCCCGGATGAGGCTTTCTGAAGCCCAATGGCCTACCGAGATGTGGACGACTGGCACAGGAGAACGGCGCAGAGGCGGTACCCCCCAAGCCCGCTGCCTGTAGCCGAACACGAATGGCATGGAGCTGGTGAGACGACATTCGATTCGCTGCCGTACCGGAGACCCAAAGACCTTATACCAGCACCCGACGAGACAACTTCGTCCCCTGGACGAAGCCGGATATCGAGGAACAGCAGCGGCGCGTCTGCCACCGTCGTCGAGACGATGCCCGTCCTTTCCAGAGCCCAAGTGCCAGAGACCTATAGAAGAGGGAGATACCCGGCGCCAGACTATGACTTCGACTCGTATGCGGAGGAGGACGACATGGTGCCAGCGCCGGGTCCGAGGATGAGCCCTAGGCGTGGCCGAAGCCCTAGGGCCGCCCATCACTCGAGGCCCCGCCGAGTCTATGAGAAATCCTCCACCTCCTCTCCGTCTCGCTCAGAGGCCGACACGGACGAGGACTCGGCAACAAGTATTTCGACCGAGGACGAGAAACGGCTGAGGCGGCTGGACAGAGCGAGGCGGGAGAAGGAGAAGGATAGGCTGGAGAGGCTGGAACGCCAGGAGAGACAAGAAAAGCGTGCCCGCCGTGCCGTGCCGGAAGAGCGACGACCTCCTCCCGAGGAGAATAAGAAGAAGCCAAAAAGACGAAGGAAAATACGTGAAATTGTGTACGTGGAAGAGGACGACGAGTCGACCGTGCATACGCCGCGCCGGCCGGCCGATGCACGCAGCAGCTCTCCCTTACGACACCGCTCTCGGCTGTCTCGTTCGGCATCCGAGAGGCACTATTCGAGACCGCGCTCTCACAGCCCGGTGAGGAGATCAAGCCAGCATCGTCCGTCCGCCAAGACGTACGATTTCGTCTCCAAGCCGCCCGCCTCGTCCAAACGGCCGGCACATGGAACGCTCCCGGCTCGGGGCGACTCTGACCTCGGTCCTAGTAGACCCTCTAGGAGACACCAGTCAGACGTTGTGTACGCAGACTCCAGGCTGGTCCGCCGCTCAAAAACCATGTCAGGGGCAGCATCGCACGTCACGTCGCACAGCACGGCGTCGTCAAACAAGCACCCGACGGGCTTTATGGGGCATATGCTCACCGGCAGCGCGCGCTCTCACTCACCCGAGAAGCCGGTCAGGATGTAAGCTGCCGTTCGACACGTGCGCACTCACTCACGCGTGCTAACGCTTTCACGACAGGGACAACTGCGTGATATGTATGGACGAATTACGCGCTTCGAAACATCCAAAGCTCAAGTGTGGTCACCGCATGTGCGATTCCTGTCTCAAATGGAGCTTTCAGCTCTCCATCAAGAACCTCAGTTCGATGCCCCCAAAATGCTGCACCTCAGACTACATACCCCTCGAATACGTTGAACGCCTACTGTCGTCCGACTTCAAGAACAAATGGAACAGGAAGTACCTGGAATATTCGACTCGCAATCGGATCTACTGCCCTTCGAGACGATGCGGGGAGTGGATTAGGCCAGGGGACATGCGCCGCAGGGGAGGCCGCAAGTGCGGCTCATGCAGAGCGTGCGGGCTTGAGGTTTGCTGCTCCTGCAAAGGCAGGTGGCACTCGTCGAGGGACTGTCCCGACGACGAGGACACGACTAGGTTCCTGGAGCAGGCCAAGGAGGCTGGCTGGCAGCGGTGCTACAAGTGCAGCCACATGATTCAGCTCGAAGAAGGCTGCAACCACATGACATGGTGAGCATGCTTCCCCCGCGTCATTGCCTCTGCTAACCGAGCGACAGTCAATGCGGAGCACAATTTTGCATGATTTGCGGTGTCAAGTGGAAGAACTGCGAGTGCCCGTGGTTCAACCACGAGACGGCGGGAGAAGACCGGCTCCACGACCTGCCAGTCCCGGCCGTGGTACAGCGATTGGACAGATTGGATCTGACCACGACTTCGAGAAGCATGCGGCCGATGATCGAATCAGGCCCGCCGCCGCGATCCCGCTCACAAGATTACGACAGCAGGCTCGTGCGACGGTTCCAGGATAACCGCGACGAGGATACACGGAGGTTCTCGAGTTACGAAGATGACAATGTTTTCGACCGAGGATACGGGGAAATGGTCGGCGTCGGCGGGACCGCGGTCGGGAGTTTCCTGGAGAACGACTATCGCAGGGACGCAGAAGACGTATTCGTATCCGGGCCTCCGGTGCCGCCAGCGCCAACGCCACCAGCAGCGTTTGAGCGCCCCGCGCCGAAGGACAGGTACGTGTCGGGTGTCAACCGGGCGCGAGGCCTCCCGCCAGACTCGATGGGGCAGCGGTTGGCCGAGCGCTTCTCGGAATACCGTGCCAGCCCGGCCGGCCCTTCCCGGACGGGCATGATGGCAGCACCACCGGTGTCTTCCCTCGGACCGATCACAGCTCCCCCCTTGGGACCACCTCCCATGGGACCGCCCCCTCCCATGACGGCGGCCATGGGAATGGGCCCTCCGCCGCCGATTCCTTTGCTGCGGCGGCACACGATGGAAGAGGAAATGTACAACGGCGCCAGAACCACGAGGCCGTCAGAACGAGTGGTTCCGGGGAGGATGGTTCACGATTACGAGAGGGAGGCGGCGGTGCACGCTCCGCGAAGCCGGAGGCGCCCATACGCCGAGCCCAAGTCGTCGACGCTCGCCGGTCTCACAGGACCCGGCCGTGGCATGAACCGGGTGTTTGAGTGGCGGAATCACGTCCACCCAGGCATGCCCGAAGATACTCGGGCGTAGCACAATCTACTATTCACGACAGAAAGATCAACCAGAAAGCAAAGTTATCCTGAACAGCGCAGGGCCAGATACTGAACACGTCGAGTTCACGGTCGACGATTTGTTTTGTTCGTTTTGTTGATGTTGCACATTTGGATTGGCCGTTTGCTGTTTCGTGGGTTATGCTTGTAATATTAGGCGTGTGATATCCTCAGGCGGGCATGGATAAGGGCTTTTTTCTTCGGGAGGCAAGAGGAACACACCGCGTATGGTTAGGAGCGTAGTATCAAGGTTTATTTGGTCTTACCTTGCCTCAGTGCGCCTCCCAACAACGGGCGTTTCTCATGTGAACTCTGCCTCGGTCGGGTCGCTTCTGTGCGCGACAACAACACAGGCGGACGGCATCAAAGTCCCATGTGGTATCGTCGTCCGATGGCGTGGGCCAACGACGGGGAGGTGGCGTGGCTCGGACACGTTCTCGACTTTCCGATGTGAATATGCTTCGTATCGCTTTGCATCCAAGATGGACAATCCTAATGCTGCCGTTGGCCCAGAGAGAGCCGGCGGGTGGAGGGCGTGTCGCGCGCAGCCGGTGGCAGTTTGGGACGTCGAGACTTGCGGACCCAGGTCCGGGATCTGATTCGCAAGGTGATAGGTGCTTCAGAGAGCGAATCTGCTTCAGAGAGCGAGCGAGGACATCAGTTACTGATGGACTCGATGGATGGAGATTGAGGCGGGCCATGGGGGCTTGACTCGTGAGACCCCGGCGTGCGACGTTGGGGAATTGTGACGTGGTGCGGTTCCTGGCCTGTTATTCGCATTGATGTCCATCTCAGATCTCGGGGTGTTGCCGGTTACACTTCTGTATGCGACGCGGCATCTTACAGCAACGGAGTAGGATGGAGGGACAGCACATGGACGCACGTCCGCCCACGTCGAAATGCCATAAACAGCTTGTACGTCGCATTCCGTGGCGACTCAGGCGTAAAGGCATGTAGTGGCTGGTCCGCCCGCCCACCCATCTCGATGAATTGTCACTTCAATCGGACCTGGTCCCCTGCCAAGACTGATGATGCCTGCTCGGAGAGCAGTGCTGCTGTGGTGGTTTCCTCATCTATAGCCTGGGCAACCATTGAAGAATGCAGGCAAGAGAGTGCCAAAGAACGGGAGCGCGTTGGTTGAGAATGCTTGGCTTTGCTGTTCGTTCCGCCAGAGGCGGCACAGTGACACTTGGGCCTCCCTCCCTTGTCTCTCCAGATGGTATTTGACTTTCTGGTGTTGACAAGAAATAAGAGCTTGTTCCTGCGGGCCTTCGCATTTCCCGATGCGATCTTGATGATCCTGAGATGAAAGTAAGAAAAAAAAAACCCAGTTTGTGGTCTGGACTGTTGGCGAAACGAGGAGGGACCCTGTACCCCGATGAGGCGGTTTGACTATCCGTACCTCACGGTGAGAAGTGTGAGATGCTGAGTAGTACTCGGAGGGGCGATACTGCTTGGTAGATTGAGGCGGGGTTGCAGTTAGTTTAGACAAGGCGGGCTAAGCAAAATATACGGAGACTTTGTGCTTACTACGGTACACCACTCCAGGGTTATCATTCCTGGTCGAATACTGGATAGTGACTGAGGATAGATGGCAATCGTAGACGTAATTGGTGGTGAGCAAGACTAAGGGTAGCGAGAGTAGTCACAAGGGGTGGAAATTGACAGTGTAGGTGCTGTTTAGGAGGTAGCGATTCTTCCATACCGAATTAATCGAAATCGAAATCGAAAAGGAAAAAAAAAAAGAGGAAAAGATGGTCGGTTGGTGGGGTTTGGAAAGGAGAAGACAATTAGGCCTTGGGGGTTGCTTGATGCTAGGTTTGATGCAGAGGCAAGAACGGCCTAGGTACGAAGTATTGGCTCACCCGAATTGGGCGTCAGGGTACTCGCCGCATTTGCAGAGGGTCCTTCTTCTCACGGGTGTCGTGGAGGCCCTAGTCCACGTCTCCCAGGACTTCCGAACGGCTTGCCCAATGACACGCCGAGCCGATTGACGTTCGCTATGAAGGTTGCATCATTGTCCTGTGCGTACTGCAAGCACTTGTGCTTAGCGTCCCCGGCTTCTTGGGGCTCCTCGTGCTCTTCTTTCCTGCCATCGCTCCCGGGCTATGGCTGCTTCTGATTCTGGTCTCTGCTGCTGCTTTGCTGCTGCTGCTGCTCCGGTCCCGAACGAACCTTGACGTTGAGCTCAGATCACGTCCAATACTTTCCCCGGGCTAAGACAGCACGCTGCGCCAGCTCTGTACTTGCTTTAACCTACCTTACTGCCCTTCCCTCTCACCTCCTCCCGCCCTGTTATCCTCGCCCGACTTCGGATACACCTCACATGTCCTCTCAACCTTTCCTCCCATCTCTCGTGCGAATCCGAGATCGAGCACGCGGTCAGACTCCTATTATCTCTTAAACAGACCGACCCTCTCTCTACCTACTTCACTAGTCGGTATCCTCTCTTCCCAGCTTCCCTTCCGTGCCTTTCTGACCTTCACCCTGCAGAGCAACCCGGCTGGAGATGACGGCGTCAGCAAACGATCGACAATAGCACTTCTCTCGTTTTACCCGCCGACAATCCTACCTACCTTTCCGTCTCCGCGCCCGCACCGAACCTCCCTCCCTCGGCGCACCCTTAACACACGGCACCGACACGATGCTTCTGGTCTATCAAGTCGGGAGTGTGAAGATCGGAGAGGTCGTCCGTTACACCGTCACCTACACGCCGTCGCAAGACCGAATCCTGCCCTCGCCCGAACGACTCTACCTACGCGTCCGCAACACTTCGGCAATCGCTCTCCGCGCCGCTTTCGTTCACGGCCCCTACACTCTCTCTGCCGCTGCGTACCCTTCCAACTTCGACCCCAATGTCAAGTTCGCCAATCCACGCCGCTATGGCGTCCCCGAGTTCGAACCCATGCTCAAGGCCGGCGGGTCCTGGGAATGCGAGCTGGTCGTGCCAGAACACATCAGGCAGAGCGCGGGAACGGGAGGAGGCGGCCACTTTGGCGCCCCGCCCGACCAGGAGACCGAAAGTGCCACCTGGATCGTCGAGGTGTCGTCGCAAGTCATCTTCTCGACTTCCGCCGCCGTCGGCTACGAAGTGACGATTGCAAGAGACGCCAAGTCGTTGAACCTGAGCTATTCGCTGCCCGTCATTGGCGGCCAGGCGCAGGTACCGCAGCCCGGCAAGGTCGCCGACCACCAGCAGAGCGTCGGTGCCAAGGACGGCCACCATCCGGCGCAGCCCAAGGGCGTCTTCTCCAAGGCGATACAGCTCAAGGTCGAGGACACGGCCGCGCTATGGAACACCCCGAGGCTTCCGGGCTGGGACGACCTCAACATAGACCGCCTTAAGAGCCGTCCTCGCAAGGACCAGCCCGTTGAGAGTGTCACGCAAGAGGAGCCAAGAGAAGAGACAAAGCCCGAGGAGAAGCAAAAGAAGGTTCATTTGGTTGTCCTGACTCACGGGTTGCACAGCAACCTTGGGGCGGACATGCTCTACTTGAAGGAGAGCATCGACGCGACTGTCGCTCAAGCCAAGATTGATGCCAAGGCCAGGCGTGCCAAGGAGCGTGAAGAGAGAAAAAGCAGGGAGCAGTCTGAGACCAACGGAGCCAGTTCTTCGAGTTCCTCGGGAGAGGATGCTGCCGACGAAGACTGTCCCGCAGAAGACGACGGAGACGATGAAGAGGTCATTGTGCGAGGCTTTTCAGGTAACGCGACAAGGACCGAGAGGGGCATCAAATACCTGGGTAAGAGGCTGGCCAGATACGTTCTCTCCATGTCGTACCCCGACCAGCCCTTCCTTCCATCCAAGAAGGGACATGCCGAATCAGCAGTCTCTGCCGTTTTCAATAAATCTGAACCAGACAGCAGCAAAGCAGCTCATAAACACAGCACGATACACAAAGAAGAGGTCGAAGAGAAGCGCCCGTTCACCATCACCAGCATCAGTTTCATTGGGCATTCACTGGGCGGATTGATACAGACATACGCCGTTGCATACATCCAGAAGCATTCACCAGAATTCTTTAACCTAATCAAACCAATCAACTTCGTTGCCTTGGCCACACCATTCCTCGGTCTCAGCAACGAGAACCCCTTGTACGTCAAGTTTGCGCTGGACTTCGGTCTGGTGGGAAGGACAGGCCAAGATCTCGGCCTGACATGGCGGGCGCCCACCATCGCTAGGAGCGGATGGGGAGCCATCGTCAGCAATTTGGGCGAGAGTGCGCACAAGAGAGTCATGGGAGAAGTTCAACCCGAGTCGAAGCCTCTGCTCAGGATCCTGCCGACAGGACCAGCTCACACGGCGCTCAAGAAGTTCCGCAACAGAACCGTCTATTCCAACGTTGTCAACGACGGCATCGTGCCGCTGAGGACCAGCTGCCTGTTGTTTTTGGATTGGCAAGGTCTTGGGCGTGTGGAAAAGGCTCGGCGAGACGCCGGTCTCGTCGAGACGCTGGTCGGCGCCGGTTGGGCCGAGTTGACCGGCAGCAGCTTGGCTCCCACCCCGCGGAGGACTAGTATGCTCCCGCCGGAAGACGACGAGACGCCAGATGATCAGTCCGGCAACATCACCCCGACGGCGCCGTCCAATGCGGTCGAGGTCCCGCAGCCGCCCCGGAATGCGATGATGGAAGACGACAGGGCTAGTTTGCGGTCGGTTCCCACACCGTATAATGAGGACGGACCAGAGGCTGGGAAGGACGCGAACAACAGCGGCCCGTTTGCCGGGTTTTTCTCCCTTTTCAAGAGCAACGACCAGACGCAGCCGAAAGCGCCTGACATGTCCAAGAAGCAGCACAAGATTTACAGACGGAGCCAGACCATCAACTTTGACGAGCTCTCTCAGTCCTCCGGTGGCTCCTCCAAGGTGACAGCCGGTCACGAGCTCGAGCGCGGAGGAAACCAGCACATCGCACCGCCAAGGACGAGCTTTTTCGAGTCGGCTCATGACATCATCAACCCCAAGATCCCCACCACCGAGTACCTAATTGATCCCTCCAAGCGACCCCGCGCAATCTTCCACGACCGTGTGTACCAGCCGTCCGATATCCCGCCTCCGCCGCTGAAGAAGAAACCTACCGGCTCGTTGGCTTCTCGGAGGAGCACTTTCCGGCGGGCTGCTTCGACTAGCTCCGGTGGATCGAGGACCAGCACGGACTCGTCACCACACCCGTCACAGCGGTTCTCTCACGAAGGCACCATGGACTCGACCAGAGACTACGACGATACCGCCAACACGAACCCGGATAAGAACCCCGACGAGGAAATCGATGGGTCGCAGATGCGTGTCGAGGAGAAGATTGCCCGCGCCTACCACCGTGGACTGGCGTGGAGAAAGGTTCTCGTTAAGCTCGAACCCGACGCCCACAACAACATCATCGTCCGCCGCATGTTTGCCAACGCCTACGGTTGGCCTGTCGTCAAGCATCTGGTCGACGCTCACTTCAGCGACTCTGCAACAGCCAGAACACGCGATGCCGACGAGACCACGGGCGAGAGAGCCTACGACATCAGCCAGCCGCCGAACAAGTTCGGCGATGAGGTCAGGGACAGCGGCGTGGGATCCACCAAGGATGGCTCGAGCGACGTCCCAGGCACTGCCTTGCTGTCCCCCAACTCCCAAAGAGAAGCGCAAGACATGGTCCCGGATATGCAGCCGCAGCCCAAGCGCCGCTCATCGTCCCGGAGTTCATCGGCCAGCCCGCCGAGAATCACCAGGTCGCCTCGGCAGCGTCCTGAGCGGGTAGATTCTGTGACCTGGAGCGATCGTGACTGGGCCGACAGCGACGACAGCGAGACGACGGCAACTACGGCCAGCGCGAAGAGCCCCAAGTCCACGGAGTTTAAGGACAAGGACAAGGAGAAACCGCGGTCGTCTACGCCGCTAGGGGGATGGAACTGGACCGAGAAGATCGTGGGCAGAGCTAGTCGCAAGACATCGCCCAAGCCCGAGACCAAGACGGATACGAAACCCGTGGCGGCGTCCTCGAGTTAGAGTGCGGTCCGCGCACGTTCGTACATGATCACCGTTCTCTTCCGTACATACCTATTGATTTAATACACGAGATCACGTCCTGATGAACATATTCACACTGGGAAGATACCCATTTCCTGTCACTGAAGAGAACGACTGATGGGGGCGTTGGTTTGGTCGCCGGCTGTCCTCTAGTATTAGCATGGCATCATACGCCACTAGTAATATATAAAGATGCGCGTTAGAACAACTCTCGCCATAGTCAGTGCGGCATGGAGGTCATCCTTCTTGCTTACCGGCTCAACGGATACCACTCATCACTAAATCGACCGAACACGAGCGTGTCTTGTGTGTGTGTGTCTGTCCGTCGTCTTACCTCACGCTCGTGATGCAGTCTGAGGTCTTGTAAGGGTGGATGCCTTACTCACGTAACCACCTCAATGATGTCCACACTCTACGACTCCAGACCGAGTGGTCATGAGATCGACGTGTTTTTGACATCCTGAGATCCGACAGAGGTAAAAGCCGACTGGTCCAAGACACGTCCGGATGACGACGGGCAGGCCTACTAACGTTGGTCTGGCCCTCTCATAAGTCTAAGATACATTTGAGCCTCTACGGTCGGCAAGCTGATTTACACACTCGGTATGAAATAAGAGGGCGGAGAAACTATCAGGCATTTCCAAATGGGTGTGCCGTTTTGGCCTCGGGATTTATGAGGCCGAACTTGCTAGTTCGAAGTCTTAGCTCCCACACTTGCTACGAGACATATTTCGTAGTCTCCTTGTGAGCCTTGGTCGATCTATGCGATATTCCCAATCCCCCGAGACTGCCCAGGTGGTAATTGAAGCTCAGGGGAGCTGGAGGAAGCCGCTGAAAATCATGACTGGAAAAGGACTACAATGAGACTGGATGATACATGAGGGTTGGTACTATCTTCGGGATCAACCCCTCACATAGCTTACCCCGAAAAGAAACATCGTCAAGAAACGACAGTCTGCGCCTGGGCCAAACCGAACCGCAACAGCACCGGAAATCAATATTGCTGCTTTTACAGACGGCAAAAAGGCAGGAAACGCAAAACAATTGGACGAACAGGGAATCGAACCCTGGACCACTCACATGCTAAGCGAGTATTATACCACTAAACCATTCGCCCAAGCTCTTGGATGTCAACTGTGCACGCAAGAGACGCTAAGGCTCGCGGCAAGCTGGCAGCGCGAGTCAAGCAGGCATTCCCAATGTCGGTCTTTCTTCAGCTCAACCGGCGACTGGATTGGAAGTGGTGAAGATGATGATTGGCATTTCTGCTGTCTGATTGTCTTGCCGTACTGCCGGTGCCGGTGTATTGTTTGACAAGAAACACTTGAGTATGTAGAAAACAAAGCCGCCGTCGCAAGTTCTCAACGGCGCAATACGAATGAAGTCAAAACGCCTGTCCGAGTCAGCTCAAGTTCGTCCGATGAGAAGAGAGCTGTCACGCACAGGACACACTCAAAGATGCGCCAACCCCTTCTCAATCAGAAGCCTGCTCGCTCGACATGGAAACCTGGAAAAAGCTCCTCGAGAGCATCGCAACGTCGTTCTTGGCCTGGCTCTCCTTATCGTCGGCCCTCCACCGCGAATCGTCCCCTTCCCACGTAATCTTGGTAACCCTCCTGCTCATGCCATCGTCGCCCGCAGGCACGACCGTGACCTTGGCGACCGGAAAGCCTGTCCAGCTCCGGACGAAAAGAATGGCGTCGTCCCCGTTGTCCTCGACCTCGTGGGCGACGATCCAACGGTCCTCCATCTCCCGCGGCTGAACGCCCTTCTTCATGCGCTCCCACCCGTCCGGGGTGATGACGTGCGCGTCGTCCCACGCTGCCGAGACGGGCTCGGAGAATTCGTATTCCCTCTTGATCCCGTTTACACTCATTGTGAGATGGGTGGTGAGGTGCGCTGCCTATCTTGCTATGCTGGAAGGGGAGTGTGATTTGTTTCTCGGAAGCTGATGCGTTGCAGGAAACTGAGCAGGCGCATTGGTCTTTATTCGGCTTCGGGGCCGTCAGCGACTTTGTTGCCTGTTGAGCCTAGTTCCTCGGAGAGAGCACATGCCCGGAGCTGCATGCTTTCCCCCGCCTTCTGCCTTGAGGCTGACTGCCAATGCTGACTGCCCGCTCAAGTAGCCGCTGACATGAGATATTGTTCATGCAGAATGACTCAGACGCCGGGTGCTTCTCATACGTCTTTCGCTTTCCGTGTGGGAGCACCGGCAAACAATGATATGACTCGAACCTTTGCTGCAATGCCACAATGCCCAGGTCCGGCCGTAACCCGGTGCTGTAAACCGATGTATATACGATAACCAAACTAATGACTAGGTATCTATTTACAGCCTGCGCAGGTCGGCACACATTGCGACGCTGGACCTCCGGACGCAGTAGTTTTGATTTTGATTTTTTTTTTCTCTCGTTTGTTCTTAATCTATTCGCTGTATCTGCGACAGTACAAGCATGAGGCGATCCCTTGTCCAATCGCCCAAGGTGACTTGGGCACATCTCAACTTGACAAGCGGGGGGAAATGGCACAGGACACAGGACATCGGTGAAGCTGCGAGCTCGAGGCGGAAGTGGTGTAGACGCCTCTCCATCAGCAAGACAAGAAAATGTACAAGGTAACCCAGTCGCAGCCACTCCCCCAAGGGTATCGCCAGCTATCCAAACTCCTCTCATTGCCACGCGGGCAAATGGTTCCAATGCATCACCCATTTCCGCTTTTCGCCCCATGTATAGATCCTCAACACAGATACAAGATATTAAAAAATAAAATAAAAAAAGTCCCGCCTGCTAAGGGATGCTTCTCCTGGACGAGGTGTGGGAGGGGGGAGAGGAGGAGCAACCCGCGTAAAGCATCGGGAATATGGTAATACGGTTGGGGCCGGGACGCCAACCGCCAGGTCCCGCGTGCCCGCGAGTAGAAGTTTACGTACTGCCAGACAGGAAGTAAAGAAAAGGAAAGAAATCTCTTGAGCTGATAGCTCATGGCCAAAGACATATATACCGAATATGCCCTCTCTAAATGCCATCGGTGCGACACCGGGCAATCGCCAGGCATCTCATTCAAACAGGATCCTCCCGAAGGGTATCGAAGCGTAAAATTGGACAAATATGGAAAATGGCGTCTAGGTCGTCAATCAGTTCCAACCGAGCGAGTTCTCAGCGGCAACGGGGGCCGAGATGTACGCAGTCCTCGCCGAGTTGCCCATGCCGCTGCGGTTCGTGCGGCCGCTGCCGTGGCTCTCTCTACCGCCTGCAACTCCGCCGTAGCTAGAGAAGTCCCGGCTCATCAAAGCACCACCCATCATGGGAGGGCTGCCGGCGCCGGTGTAGCGCATCTCGGACGAGGTGAGGGAGCTGGCGCGGCGGTGAGCCTGCTTCTTCTGCTTGTAGCGGCGAGCGATGATGAACATGGCAGCGCCGTATGCGGCAGCGACACCAACAGCACCGATACCAATGGCGGCGGCAGTTCCCTTTTGGATAGGGGTCTGCTCGTTGTTGTCATTGTTGAAGGGATCATTGGGGTTGGCAGGGTCAGTGGAAGAAGAGCCGCCGTTGCCGGTGGCGTCGGGGTCATCTTCCAGGCCCGGGATGATCTCAATGGCGGGGTTGATGTTCTGGGTCAGGTTGAAGACGAGCTGATCCGGGTTGTTGTAGATGGCAGAGTTGGGGATCTTGATATCCATGCGAAGGGTGTCGACCATGCTCTCGGGGTAGTAGAACCTAGCAAGCGTGGTGATGTAGCCGAGAGTCTGGGACGTGTCGTATGGCACGAGTTTCTGCATCTTGATCTGAGAGAGGTCGAGGCCGGCCGCATCTGCGAGAGCCTTGGGAAGGCAGCTGAAGATCTGGGCAGCAGCGTTGGGGTTCTTGCTGACGTGCTGGTAGTTCTCGCCGTGCAGGAAACCAATCTGCAGAAGCATGGAACCCTTGGGCCTCTCGACATTCGGGTCAGGAGGGCTGATAACCTTGGGCAGGTCGGAGGGCAAGGGGGCCGTCGTCGTAGGAGCCAGGGCTTCGGTAGGCGTGCTGATCGAGGTGGACTGCTCCACGATGATGGTAGTGGGGAGCCAAGACTCCGAGTCGGTGATTGTGGCGGTGGCCGGGATGCTGGTGATGGCTGGAGCCTTCGTGGTAGCCGGGATGGAAACGGTGGGCGTAGTCTGAATGACATCCGAGGGGATCACGGTGGTGTTGATGGGTATGACGGTCGGGGTGGTCACCGGAAGCTCGGTGGTAGACTGGGTGACGGCCGGAACAGTCGCAGAGATGGAGGAAGTCTCGTTTGCGATGGTGGTCGGCGGGATGGAAGCGGTTGTGGCCGGGATGGAACCTGTCGGCTCGGTCGTGTTGGAGATCGTAGTTACGGAACTGGGGAGCACGGTGGTGGGGAGTCCGGTGCTGGCCGGGGGCTCGGTCGAGGTCGTGTTGACGGGAATAGGTTCCACGGAACCGGTTGCCGTCGTCGTAGGCGACGAGGTGAGTGTGCTGCCAGTCAGTGTCACGGGCTTGCTAGTGGTCGTCTGGCCCGGGGGAAGGTCTGTCGAGGTGGAGTTGATGACACCCTCGGTGGACGACAGCACGGTCGTAGGAATAGACACGGGGATCTCGGTCGAGGAGGTGATGTTCACAACGGGCTGGCTGGAGATGGGAAGCGAGGTGGTCGGCTCGGTTGAGATCTCGACAGCCGAGGTGATGTTCACAACGGGGTCGGTCGGCGCAGTCAGAGAGGTGGTGCGATCAGTCGGTGACGGGAGAGCAGTGGGCGTCGGAACAGGAACCTCGGACGAAGCGGCGGAGGACGAAAGGGCGGGAGTTTCGGCAGAAGTGGCGTTGATGATCGGGAGCTCGCTCGAGATGAATGAAACGATGGGGTCCAGGGGGTTGGTGGGCTTCGTGGTCTGGCTGGCCTCAGACGTAACGACAGACGTCGGCAGGCGCGTGGCAGAGATGGTCGCATCCGTGGAGGCGTTCTCGGCAGGCGATGACTGGGCGACAACAGAAGTAGTCGTCGCAGCAGGCAGGGAGACAGACCCGTCCGAGGTCGAGACAGCAGGCTCAGTTGCGTTGACGTTGGGCGCAGCACTAGAGAGGGCAGCGCTGCTAGAAACCTTCTGTTCAGGAGTGGATGTAGACTCGGGCTGGCTGGTAGCCGACTTCGACGCGGCTGCGCTTGAGGTCTCACTCACAACACCGGTGGGTGCCAGTAGGATACCAGACGAGGAGACGGATGCAGAGCTCTCGCGCACTGAGCTGGAGACGGCTTCGCTGGATGGAGCGGCCGGGGTGCTGCTGTTGACCACCTCGGAGCTGGCAGCAACAATGGAGCTAGCAGGAGTGGAAGAGACAACGACACTGGTCTGGGAGTTGCTAGATACGCGAGCAGCGTCGGTCGGCTGAGTCGAGTTGCCATCGGTCGTGGCCGCTGGGGTAGACGCAACTGCACTTGTAGCAGCGGAAGTAGTTTCAGCGGGGGCCGAGGACTCGGCCACAGCACTGGACTCGGGCGCAGTAGACGACTGATTCGCGGCAGTTGATTCGGCAACGGTTGAAGACCGAGCAGCGGTAGAGGACTCGGGGGCAGTTGAAGACTGAGCAGCGGAGGACTCGGGGGCAGCGGAGGACTGAGCAGCGGAGGAGGACTGAACAGCGGCAGCAGAAGACGAGGAAGCACTTGAGGGCTGGGCCACAGCAGCCGAAGACTCGGGGGTGGTTGAAGACTGAACGGCGACGGTGGAAGTCTCGGGTGAGCTCGAAGAAGCCGCGGCGGCGCTGGACTCGGCAGTCGTGGGCGTGGCCTGTTGCGTGGTAGACGGCAAGGGGGAAGTCGACGCCGCGTCTGTCGTAGGAACGGCAGACGACTCGCTGCTTGTGGGCAGGACGATCACGGGAGGAAGGCCGGCGGTGGAGCCGGAGCCGCTTCCGCTCGTTGTGGTCTCTGTCGTCGGGTCGAAAATGATGGTGCTCGAAATCACAATGGTCGTCACTCGGCCGTCGTCGAGAGTCGCGGTTGAAAGAGAGGCGGAGCCGCCGGCGCCCGACTCGACGAGTTGGGTCGACGCAACGGTAGATGTTGGTGGAGGCGACGCGGTGGTCGCAGGAGCGGTGGAAGACGGGCTCGCAGACGGGCTCTGATTGAGGGAGTCGGTCAAGCTCGTCAGGAAGTCTCCGAATGAGGAACTGAGAGAAGTGGATGTCGATGGGTCGAACGATGTGCTCTCCGGGGCTGGGAAGGTTTCGGGTCTCGTGCTCGTGGCATTCGTAAATTGGCGTTTGACATGACGGGGGAAGTAGATCTTGGGCCTTTCCTGGTCGGCGCAGGCGGTGGTGGCCAGGCCGAGGGCGGCGGCGAGAAGAGCGGATTTGGCGTGCATGATTCCTTGTCCACAGCAATCCCGATTATCGTATTTTGAATTGAGGTTTTAGCGATTGTAAGATACCAGTCTCGGCGGTGTTTAATGGTCTCGGTTGGCAGTCAGTAACGCGCCCGGTAGGCCGTGGACAGCCAGCGACAACTCACTTTGTCAGGGGTGTTCTGAACGAATGTACTTGACAAAATGTCAATGAGTGTGAGTGTGTGTGGGTTGGTGTTTCTGAGGGTATAAAATGAGCGACTCGACGAGAAATCGTCGGATTGGTTGCGAGAAGGACGCGGCTTAGTTGTCCGTCACGGCTTGAAAGATTAGAGCAGTTCCCGATGGCGGATTCATGAGGAAGTTGGCGTTCATGCGCGGGACCTCGTTCAGGTCGTCAAATCGATTCGAGGCACATAAGGGGACGGGACGGGCGGGAGGTGATGCTGGACTCGGTAGACCGCGTGTGCGCGAGGAAGGCGCAGGTTGAGAATCGAAATACCGACGTCGCCCGGGAGATTCTTGACGGAGGCGAAAGAAGGTCGAAGTCTCGAAGTCGACGAGGTCGGGAGAGGTGGGGGCCGGTAGAAAGAGGAGAGCGAGCGAGAGGAGTAAAAAGGGAAGGGAAGGGAAAAGCGAGGGTGGTAAAGGAATGGAAGGGGACAGGAAAGAATGTGGATGGAACGAAGCAGCAGAAGGATGGGAGATTGATTGATTGATGGAAACACACGACAAGGGGGGGGAGGGAGAGGATGGGATGGGATGGGCAGACTGGGGGTGTTGAGGGAACGGGGATGGGGGTGGCAGGAGGGAAGGGAGTGTGAGGGTGGGACGGAGAGGGAATAAGATGGGATGGGCTAAGGTAGGTACCTACGGATAGGTAAGGTAGGATGAGGATGAGGATGAGGACGTGAGCGAGGATGAAGATGGGATGGGATGGAGAGACGGGAGTTGGACTTGGAATGGCAGAAAGTCAGGCAGGGCACTGCTGGGCTGCAGCAATTGGCAGGTCCAGGCACGAAATAGAGGACGTGCAGGGGGGAAGGAGCATGGCCGGCCAATGATACTGGGTTTGGTATATTATTTTTTCCCCCCCTTCTCTCAGGTGCTTGGTCCTCCCCCTACCTTTCCTAGGGATCGTGGTTCCTCCTCCCGGTCGCTACCTATTCCCAGTCCGGGCCAGCCTTGGTAAGGTACCTTACCTAGTCTTGGTCGACCTACCACCTGCACCAACGGCTGCACACACCCAACGCCCACCATCACCACCACACACAGGCACACAAACACGCCCCCTTTTGCACAGCGCTGCGCTGCGCTGCGCAGCTCAGACTCTGAGCTTCCCGTTCCTTGCCCACCTTACAGAGCCAGTGAGGAACACAAGGGCCTGCAGGTGAGCCAAGAGTCCAAGACCGAACTGGCAGATGGCATCACGGATGGAGCACTTCAGCCGGGTTATTCGTACGGATACATTGGGCGTATAGAAGGTTATCCAGATACTAATTGGACGAATACAGAGCACAAGGCCCACGAGTGCCGTCGCCGTCGAATACTCTGTACACGTACTCGCAGGCCGATCAGCCTTACTTATGCCAGCTACCTAGCACTATGCAGTTTGAATCGGTACGAGTTATGCTTGCCGTCCGTCAGCAGCGCCCGATGATTACGCAAGTGGACTACTATAGTATGCGGCAAGCACCAAGAAAGCGCGCCATCTTGGCTGAGCATCTCCGAGTAATCATCACATTCCGTACGCTCTCAGTGCGCCTTCTCGTATACGAAGGTCTACAGAGTAATACCTCTCGCCCGACCAAGACGGCATGTACGGGCTGAATACCGCCTCGTATGTATAGTCGCGGCATGCACGTCACTCACTGAATCAGGCCTCAAGACAGAGTTGCGGGTATCGAACGCTGCAGTTCGGACGACATGAACAACATTCAAATCGAGCGACCATCATCCATTGTCACCCTTCGTCCGACCTCGCCACGCCCCTCGGGTTCTCTGCGCACAACCTTTGACAATTACGCGACTACTGAAGTTTCTACAGATACAACATACGCACCTGGCGCACAGTGGTGTTGTGCACAATTTGCAAGGGGGAGAATCTGCCAGTGGACTGGCACTGGGACTGCGCGGAAGAGATTGGATTTGCTTGCTGAAGCCAGGGTCCCCGTTGCATGGGCAGGTGACCAGATCCAGGATCTCCCCCCCTCACGCAGGTGCAAACAAATTGGGGAGTTTGGGAAAGACAAGCAGACGGGCCGTCCTGGAAGCCAACGTCCCTGCATCGCGCCTGCTGCTGGTCTAAAAAAGCGCGACTTGAAATACCTTAGCGACTTTACTTCAAGGAGAAGAGTGCGGTCAGGAACAGCAATCGGCACAGACGATCTCGATAACTCTCACCGGACGACACTAGGGCGTCGTACTGGCGATGACGGCTCAAAGCACGTTTCTGGTCTGTTGGTGACCATTTTTGACCATTTTGAGCCATGCCGCCCTTCGCCAGCAGCGCTTTGCGGTGGGCCGGGTGGAAAATTTGGAAATGACATTGCTGTTCTGGTCGTGGTCTACCGTCCAGGTCACCTTACCGTTGCGGCGGTGCTGCCAGGGCCCAGGGGCCTATTCGTAGTGTAGGTACACCACGGATACGCACAAGCGCCGTGCCGCCGACAGCGACGGCATGTCCTTCATCCACGGTCCATGGCATGGTTGAACGGCCTCAGGGCTCCAGAAGCTGGCCATGGCCAGGGACTGCCGATGGATCGCATACGAGTCACTGCGTTGATGCGCGGTTGCTTCTCTGTGTGTGTGTGTGTGTGTGTGTGTGTGTGTGTGTGTGTGTTGACGTGCTGGCCAACCGAAAATTCAATACCCGAACGAGGATCCGTAGCTGATCAACAGCCAACACAGATACGCCGTCGCTTACCTTTGATTTTGGGGGACGGATGTCGTTGGAAGGCGGAAAGAGGCGGCGGCATGAATGCTTCCGCAGCCTGGGCCTCTAAGCAGTGCCACCTGCTGAGAGTACCTAAGGATGAACAGCAGCCTTTCGTAGAAGAAAGACTTCATTCATCAGCGGCCACTGCTCACAAGACTCAGAACTCACTCAGGAGGCCAGAGGGACGCCCTGCCGTGCGGCTTTGGCTCTGAGATTTTTTGGGGGGGGCATGGGCTAAAAATGGGTAGTGTGACGGTGGGAACTTGGAGGAGGCGCACTCTGTGGTGGTTATATGATCGGAGGAAGGAGATAGATGGCAAAATACTTTCTTTTAGTCGCAATTCTTGCAGTTAGACAAAGTACTTCGCTATCGGCTGTCTGTTAGGACAATGCCTCTGGCCTATTCTTCTGCCGGGGCTTGTTGCTCCTTCCAGCATGGTCAACAGCGGGGTTCAACAGGGAAAATCTGACAAGCGAGCGTCGATCATTGGCCGAATCTCCTCAGGACGACGCTACGGGCAATTTTGCGCCATTCAGCCCCTGCAGACGTTGCTGGAATGCTCCACGCACATCTCACCTCACCCTTACCCGGGCTTACCATGGAATGCTCTGCACTAAGGTATCCCCGCCTCCCGCCAGGTTAGTGTGCACATCTCTCCAGTCTCCAGGTCTCCATACATCTCCCGTCTTGATGTCAGAATATGGACGCTGCAACTTCCCGGCTGCACAAACCTGCGCCGATGCATGCACATATCGGCCATGCAAGTATCGTCCTCCACCAAACGCAGTATTCGTACGGATACCGTGACTGGCACAGCCCGCCATCTTACTGACGTGGGACGCGCCCGAGTCCAGAACGTTGCCGTTGCTGATCGTTACCTACGCCAGTATGGCTTCACCGCATCATCCACTGGCGATACACTCAAAGCCTGAGAGGATCCCGACCTGGACGAAATGATAATCGGAGGCAATCTGCCTCGAATGTAACGACAATTGTGGAAATCGCGCACCATGTCCCGCCGCAGCCCTTTGCTGTCATGTACAGATCTAGGTACGCATACTTCAGTACGTCTGTCAAGTTGGCGTCTACGACTGTCACTGACGACGACTCATGTCTCAAAGTCCAATGCTGTCGCAGTTTGTCAATCGTCATCTGCTGCTCGGTATGTGTTTGTCTTGAGTCTTGGCTCTTGACTCTTGACACTCTCTTTATCCCTCCCCTCCTCGCCCCGTCCCTTGCTCCCGAGTCTCGTCTCGCCAGGGCTTCGGACCAGATGTGTAGTATTGTCTTGTTGGCGTTGCAACCCGCCATGCTGCCTAAATTGATGTTTATGAGCATAATAGATTGCGGCCTACCTGCCGACCTCGGGAATTGATGTGCTCAGGCCCCCCGCTACCTGCAGTCTACAGTCAATAATGTCACCTTCACCATCACCTCGAGACTCGCCAACTGCGACCGCACCGCACTATTCCTACCTCAGTCCAGACTCTCTCTACAGTCTCTACCCTGTCACCTGTCAACAGCCCTCTCGTTTGGTCACCCTCGTCTACAAGCTCCACGAGAGACTTCAATTTTTGATGCAACATCAACGATGATCGAAGTATTCACACCACGAATAGACTCGAACATGGAACCGCCGGGTCATGTCCAACGGGTCCAACAGCCAACGGCAGATCATGGCCCAACCTATGGGCCGGCGACCAGGCGACACGCGCTGCGGTACTGCTTGGGGCACGGCGTGGCTTTCATCAATAATCTACCTAGTTTGACGGCCGCCGTTTTCATCGGGCCACCAAGAACCTAAGGCTCACGGCAATCTGGTCCACGTCGCAGGCTCTGTACCAAAGGCACCGTCCTCTACGCTCCGTTTCAGTAGATGTTACTGCACACCACAGACGACGGTCCTGCCCGCTGCCAGATCACAGAATACTCGCACCAGTGCCCCTGGACGTTGTGAAGCACAAGTACCACTGTCCGGAGGCGCTCGTGCCGTTGCTGAACAGGGCTACCGTTGACGCAAGATTGGCCTGGTCCGTCTCCCGTTCCTGGCATCCCTGCTCTTCGCTCGCCTTCCCCATGCTCGCACAGAACATGCACCCAATGAGAGGCGACGCTGCTCGCCTTAGCCTGTCTCGAATGTCTCGATGGGCCGTGGGCTTGAGCCTTTAATCACATCGGCACTGGACCAACACAGGCAAACAGTCGAGATTTGGCCCTCTGGCGTCTTTGATCCGGGAGGCAAGACGAGACAACTTTGTGCACGAAAATGGCAATACAAGAGTATCCCCCTTCCCCCCGAAGCGCAGGGCCGACGATGTCTTGTTTGCTTTCCTAATGCCAGGGAGCCGGACGTTGTCAATCTCGCTGCAACTTGGCGAGCGGGGTGAGCCTTCGCCCATCAGCCAGTCACCGAGGTCTGGCCTGAGTTGCTGACGAGAGGGCACTCAGGCCGGACGGAGCACAGAGTTCGCCAAAGATCCAAAGAATGGTCTCGCCCGTTCCGATCAGCGGCCGAGGGTGACCCTGCGGACTCGACCTGTTGCGCGTTCTCCCCACGTGGCCCCTGGCTGGACGACAAAAACATCAAAGCTTTACACTCCCTCCTCATCGCGACAAAATACACAGGGGGTTTCTACTCAGCCACACAGCCTCGGGTTTGGAGCCTTCTGCTCACAAACAAACACAATGGCACGTTTCCCCTTGCCTCACCTTCAGCTTCAGCTTCAGACCACCAAGACCGAGCCCAGTTCTGAATCATCCTGTCGCCGCTTCGCACCTTTCCGTGTCTCCTGAGGCGGCTGATTATCAACCGTTCGCTCCAGCATTTTCTCCATGGTCCTCTGCTTGAGCCCATGATCATGAAGAAGCATTCCGCCGTGGGTATGCCGGCTGCGGAACAAAAAGCTTCGTAGAAGGCCGTGATACCGTCTGAATCCTTCTCCTGGGTCTGTGGAGCCGCAATCGAACACGAACCTGGAACAGCAACCCAATGCTGTATCTGTAAGGAGTGTTCATGTTCCCTTTTAGCCATCCTCACAGATCCAGGTCGGCGTTCACTCTAACGGTCCAGGAATCAAGCAGTGAGAAGAAATGCCAGACGGCTGAGAAGCAGCTCAAAACACCAGAGACTGAGGCTGTGCAGCACTTCGCGGGCAGAAAGGGCCCCCACGCCTTGCGGACTGCCAACCATGTCTCTCCATCCCGTCGCACCCATCGCCCTCCTTCGTCTGTCGGCAGCTTCTCTACCGGCCCGTCTCGCTCTGTGTCACGCCTCACGACTTCAACCTCGAAACCGGCCATGTCATTCGCGTGCCAAACGCAGACGACCGTCTCCTGAGTCTGCCGGCTTAGAAGACCGCCATGTAACTCCATGGTCGGAAGCCACGGCATGTCTCGATATCGAATTCACTCACCCATCCCCGGACTGACTATTACTTGGTGGCGGCAGCCCAACGGCAGCCGGTCCGGTCCCGAGCCCTCTCGATAGGGTTTTCAGTCCAGACAATAGGGATTGTGTCACCATGCAACGACGTGCACCTCGGACCATGGCTTCGTTTGTGCCACCATCGCTAGCGAGGCTCCCGGCCTGAGTCAAAATAGTGCCAACATCCGCGCCATCGTTGGGGCGCAAAAATAGCTCCAGGTACGGCGCGGGCGTGGCTTGCCTCAGAGAGGCCAAGAAGACGTACTTCTCATTTCAACAGCGGTGTCACCCCCCTGTTACTTCACGCCTTCGAGTGACGAATTTCAATGTCTAGCGCTGTCACTGATATGCGCCGTCCGCTCGCCGTGCTGGGCTCAGATCCCTTCATCATCAGCGTCTCATCTCATCTCGTGCCCGCCTAGCGCTCTGTCTTGCTTCGGGATGAAGTCTTTCTCGCCGTCTCCTTACTTTGTTAGCTCGTCAATGCCAGCGCGCTTCGTGAACACAGCCGTTCGGCGCGGCTAAGCCTTGTTGACGCTTCGCCGCACCTGAGAATGTGGGTTACGTCCTGAACCCCTGAAACACTGTCGGACGGATTGGATGAATGGGCGAGATGACAGCTCGATCTGACTTTGGGCCCATCTGAAGCATTTCTTCAGCTCGTTTCAAGCTGTTGCAGGGGCTGCTTGTCGAGCACTCTGCCCACACTTTTAGTATGCGGTATTCGATGTTTACCTGCCGATCATCCTATCATCCAACCTGGGCATCACATTAGTGACCAGCGTTTTTCGTTCCAGACGCAACACTTACGGCATTATCTTCCATGTTATGGTCCTCGGCCTGTTTGGCCGTGTCTCTCTCCGAGATCAATCAGAAACCAGTTCAACCCGGCGCGAGAGCGAGGTCTACCCCGGAGTCTGGGTAACGTCTTGGCATGGCCTCTCTGCCCAGACACACATGATAAGACTGACGAGACCATCCCAGGCGTGCCACTGTCTGTCCTCACGGAGGTGATTGACTCTCCGTCTCGTCTGCCTCACACGTGCTCATCCCGCCAACACTGCAAAGCCCCAGGTGTGGCTTGTGCCGATCCAGACGTCACGTTTGAGATATCAGAGGATGAACTTTGCTGTTCGTCCCGGTCGTCTCACCAACCAATCACCCTCATCATTCGCAGAGACTAAGCTAATGTCCTCGCGTTTCAGGAACACACAAGAAGACGTCATTGGAATGTGCTGCCGGCCCTCCATGGCCTGGGCGACTTTGGACGGAACTCGTGGCACTCGGTTCTCTGACCGCATATTTCCGCCTCGTCTCCGTGTAACCTTCGCCGAATCACTCTCAGACGAGTAGTTTCTTCTTCGGCGCTCTGCACAGCTCTGGGCATTCACCGACAACGCAATGACGGAGTCGCGTGGTCTCGGTTCACTCGGCAGGCCGGGCGGGTGAACGATTTGTCCTGTAAAGCACGTGTCAGAAGCCGGGCGTTGCGAGTTGCCATGAAACGGTAGACTCTTGTCCTCACCGGAAAGCCTCTCCGGCAGATGTCGCCGAACAGGCGCATCTAGACATGTGCCATCGACCGGACGGAGTTGGTCGGCTTGCCGATTCAAGCAAAGCACAGTCTGCAGACCATCAGGGCCCGGCTGACGGAGCTTTGCCGACTAAGTGCCGTCCGGCTGCTGGCGTTGGCGCAGCCAGGTCTCCGGGACCGGGCCCGATCGCGTGGGTCTGACGACCCGGGCCTTTCGACTTCCCCCGCTGTACTGTTAACGCTTGTCGCGGCCTACCTAGATTGGAACAGCTGTCGCCGGTAGTAGTCACTTACCTCTCTCTAACGCCGAGTCTACCACAACCCGCTGTAAGGAAGCAAACTCTAGGGGCCCGAGCTGTCGTCCCAAAGGGCATTTTGCGCTTACCCTCACACATGCGCTGGACTTGAATAAAGTCGACTGGTTTGGCATACTCGAGCAAAGCACGCCAGGTTGGATGACAAGCAGATAACAGGCCTCGACGCGCCGAGAGTTACATAATTCAGACAGAGAGCAGCCGTTGCTGACGTTCAACGCAGGACGCGACGCTGACTCAAATCTTTCTCAGGGTCGAGGTGCTTGGTTGCCCCGCTGAATTCCATCATGATTGCCGGCGTGATGCGACAAACGAGCAGGCGCCGCGTAGATCGAGGCAGTACTTGGAAGCGTGAAGATATATGACCTGTATCGACTGCAGCCGCCGTATCCTGCATCTCGGGGCTCTTCGCGGGCGCTGGATTGGCGAGGTTCTGTCACCCCCAAGACAAGTTTCTGGGTCCGAAGCTTCGGGGCGAGGTCGGACCCCATGTGTCCGTCTCCAATGACTGGCTGAGACGGTGACTACACAGCTGCCAGATCCCGCAGGGTGGGTGGCCTCTGGGAATGTCACCGAAAAGGGTCAACGCCCTCTATCTGCGTGGGGAAGGGAGGTTTCTATCATATTCTGACGACAATGGCAGCTCCGGTTGACGAGGATGAGCAGTGTGTCCTCGCAAGCCTACCCAGAATGGTATTCCTCAAGCCGCGAGGATGCATATGCGGGTGGGCTTCCGAGCCATCACATCATATGTCAGATGCTCTTATGATGAGCTCTGTGGCTCTGCAGCTTTGACTATGCAAAGACGGCATATCCTGGTCGGACAGATTCCAGAATTTCGTTGCTTTTTCTCGGGCCTGGCCGTACCATCACACTGTATCCGTACACGTTGGACGGGCTGTTGCAGGCGGTGGAGATGTGCGTGCTGTCATATTCTCAGCCTGGGTCAACGGGATTTTTTGTCACATTTTCTTGTCGGCAGGGCTGCCGTCCGTGGCAGGCCGGCAAGGCCTTGGTGGTTGCATGTCATTGGCTCGACGGTACCACGGGAATCCAGGGCCGCGCCCGAGACGAGATGGTCTCGGCACGGCATTCATTGTCGGGGAGCGTTATTCTTGCGTTCGGAACTGGAGAAGCTGGAAACGACGAACGGGCTTGGGAGACGGTGGCCGTTTGGACCAAGGTTGATCTGCGCACAGGGCGAGGAAATGGAGGGGCAACAAGCCTGGATGGAAAATTAACTGCGGTATGAGAAGTCTGGAGGATGTGACAGCTGATGGATTATGACTTGCGGCGCGCGGTAGGTGAATTCATGCTACGGCCGGGATCAGCGCATGGCTCCGAGTCCACAACCAACCCCGCGCCGGGGGGACACTGCTGGTTGACGCGAGTTCCAAGACAGAGCAAAGGCGGGCGTGCTACGTACATGATGTGTGTGGGCGGTGAGCATGCTGTAATTAAGTAGGTAAGTTACTCTGTCCTGATTTCTAGTTGCAACGCTGGAAGACCTGTTCCAACTCCCGACTTCTGAGCAGCGGGGGACATCTGTCCAAACATGCTTCAGCAGGCAAGGTTGGTTCTTGACGGCCACGTTGTAAAATGCATTCAGACGAAGAGCCAGTTAAAATGATTGAATAGGAGCTGAGTCAAAGGCAACATGTAACAAGTTTGTTGCTGAGGTTGTGAAGCTTAATGAGAGTAGCTACCCAAGTTACATGGGCTCTGGTGTCTCTATGCAGTACTGCAGAGACGGAAAAGGTTAAGGTACCTCAGACTGGAAACAAGATGGGCGGCGATGTGTATCTTGCCGGCTGGCACTGGCGTGGAAAATACTTCCCGGTTGGACACCGATGGCTGTTGACGGTTTGACAGCAGAAGTACCGCATGGACTTGATGATTGGGCAAATGCCGTCGACGGCTTCGGGATCGCCCATCACGGCCACTTTGGGTTCCCACCTCCCTCATTGACGGCTACGTGAAGTCTAAGTGCTTTGCCGGTGTATGCCCCTGCAAAGACTACATCGACACAAAGTACCGCGGCGATGGGGCAGCCGATGTACCAAGGTCGTCATCAGCGGCTTCTTCCCCGGCAGGTACCTTTTACTTGGACAGTTGTATTCCCCCGGAACACACGAGTCGACCGCTGCGCTGCGATTGCTGAAGACGTCGCGATACCTGGGAGCAACAGTAGGTACCTTACTTGAGGTTCCTCTCATTGAGCATCCCACGTTGGATTCCCAAAACTATTTAAACTGCAAGGTTGCGTCCGCCGGGCTCAATGGCGTAGTGGCCCCAGCTTCCTCTCTTCGACCATACAAATTTACCCCTCCATAACCCCACTTCCACCACTTCACTTCCATTGGGACCTCATCATCTTCTTCTCTTTCCCACTTCCATCTCTACAACGCCAGACACAACTTCTCCCACACATATACCACAACACACATAAGCAAAATGGGTGTCACCAAGACTACTCACCAGGAGGGCACCGGCGCCATTCCCAAGCCCGGCGATACTGTCACCATCGAGTACACCGGCTACCTCAAGGACACGAAGCAGGATAACAACAAGGGCAAGAAGTAAGGAATCTCAATTCACCACAACCCCGTCCTCGCTTTGAATCATCCTCCTTCGCCTACTCCGGCTCTTCCTTGTCAATCACACTGCTGACTGCGGGCTTTCTCTACAGGTTCGACTCTTCCGTCGGTCGCGGCGACTTCGTCACCCGCATTGGCGTCGGCCAGGTCATCAAGGGTACGTCCGCCGCCGCAACCTGATCTTTCCCCTGATCCTCCTCCCTCGAACCGCCCCTATCAATACCCCACTGCCCTCCGTCAATTAAGCTTGGCTGCTAACACGTCTCGTCGCAGGCTGGGATGAGGGTGTCACCACCATGAAGGTTGGCGAGAAGGCTACCCTCGACATCTCCAGCGACTACGCCTACGGCGAGCGCGGCTTCACCGGCCACATCCCCCCCAACGCCGACCTTATCTTGTATGTGGCAACTCCCTGAAAAATACAGGCCAATTGCCTCGTGTCCATTGGATATAAGCTAACAATGTTCACAGCGACGTCGAGCTGAAGCACGTCAAATAAATTTACATTAAGAGTTGGATTCGAGGAAACACGGCGATGGTTTGGTCTAGCTGCACAGTCATAGATGTACCAGCGAATCTAAACTACACAATTGCCATATGAAATCGGGTGCTCTTCTCGGTCATCTACCTGAAAACCTATACTGCTAGGGCCACGACTTTCGCCCATCTACAGGATCGATCACTCTCAAGCTCGATTTAAGTCGCACGGCAGAAAGCGCCGGTGACACAGCTGCACATGCGACTAGCCATCACTGGCTTCTGCTCGTCAAAAGCTGCCCCTGTTTGAGGAGCCACACGGACATGCTCTGGGGCCACACTCATTCAGCGTACTTGGCTTTTCGATGCGGCCGACGTTGATGGCGACAGCCCGCATCTGTTTTTGGCGAGATCAAATATGTCGGTATTTACAACACATCTCGATGATATCAAGCACCTGTCACAATTAGATCGGGCAATGCTCTCTGCTCGCGTCGATAACGCCAGCCCAAGATCATGTGCGCCAAGCACTTGGCAACCATTTCCTACTATCGTTCTGGAGGGCACAATTGACTGATGGCTTTGTTATAGTCTGGTGGGTTCCCGGTGATGATGCAGCAACAGGCACGCCTCCTGGGACTGAGAAACACGCATATTTGGATAAGGTACCTCGAGACCGCCGACCTCATCTTAGAGTATCGTCCTCAATAATGCGAATTTCATATTCTTTGTGACAGAAGGTGCCATTTGAAGCTCTAGCAGTGCGCTGGTTTCAGTGTTGTGGCGAATACGAATTATTTCGCTGGTTTTTTGACATGTTTTTGTCTGAAACATCACCACATTCCCGGGACAACAATGCTACCAGCAGATCCAACGTCTTGCCTGCCACGGTTCGTCTGTATGTAAGGTAGTGGCTAACTGACCCATTGCAGGATGGCCAAGATGGCAGCCGCCAAGCTTGCCACTTTAGCAAAGTGACGCCTTGCCTCTCTCCTGCTGGAAGGTTGGAAATGGAAGTCGGTAGATTCTCGGAGAACGTCGCTCAAGGCGCAGCTCCGCCTGGCACAGTAAGGCTAGTGCTTATCCAAACTGTATGCATTACGAGGGGCGAACGCGACTATGCGAGTCGTAGCTTCCATATACACATTAAAGAGATACTGCGTATGTTTCCAAACAAGCCAGGTACCGTTCTGAGCCCGCGGACGAGAATCCGGTGTAATCATCGTTCTCTCCAGAGGATCAATCCTCGACCGCATACCGAAGTAGTTGGGCTTACAGAGCAGCAGAGGGGCGTTCTTGTTTAGAAATCAATCACCCACCTTCGGCGGAGCTCTTTGCCGTGAATTCCCCGTCTTTGTGAGGTAGCCCGTCGAGTGACATACTGACCCTCCGGTTTTGTATGACAACCGCACAGAAAAGTGGTGGTTTCCTTTGTCACCTACTGGCTCATGTAGGTTGGTAATTAGGTACCTGAGGTAGGCAGCCAGCACGGTACCTCCCAGGCTGTCGCTGCTTACCTTAGCTCTCCACTGAGCCACTCCCTGAGGTGCCCCTCGTCGACATCCACTCCCGTCCACTCGACCTGACAGGCTCCACGACCACCTTTACATCACCGCAACGAGGCTGCTCTTCTTGCGTCCACATCAACGTGACACGACACTGCCTGGTGCATTTCCCACCTTTTTCTTCACACGCAGCGCAGAATCTTTTCCTTTGCAACAAACCCGATATCACGACCTCCCGCGGCCCAACGAGACGATATCTACAAATACAGCGGACGCATACGACACACACCTTCCTCTCTGGTGGGGTTGAGCTCGATCGTCCCACCGCCCGTGTTTCCCTCCACGTCATAGCACTCGAGATACCGTCTGTCGTCAAGCTGGGGAAGCGCAAACTCTCCGAAGGGGACACACCTGAATCCCACAAAAAAGCCATGGCTGTACGTCTGCTCCCTACGTTGCTTTGCTCCGTCTGCGATCGCGGTACCCCGCAGCAAGCTGTCGTCGCTCCGGAAGCCGACCTCTCATCGCACCACGTCGCTGACTTATTCGCTGCCTACAGGACAAGAAGCTTCCCGAGGTCGACCTGGTCACCCGCATGCAGGTCGACGACTCCGTCGTTGGGAACACGGAAATCGACGAGTCCCTCTACAGTCGCCAGCTCTATGTCCTGGGCCACGAGGCCATGAAGCGCATGGGCGCTTCAAACGTCCTCATTATTGGTCTGAAGGGTCTGGGTGTCGAAATCGCGAAGAATATCGCTCTTGCCGGTGTCAAGAGTCTTACCCTCTACGATCCCGGCCACGTTGCCCTTGCTGATCTGTCTTCACAATTCTTCCTCCGCCCCGAGGACGTCGGAAAGCCGAGAGACGAGGTCACCGCGCCCCGGGTCGCTGAGTTGAACGCATACACGCCTGTCAAGGTCCACCAGTCATCCGAGTATGTGCGGGGAACCGGTCGTGTTGAAGATAAAAGCTGACGTGTGGGACAGTTTGGGCGAGAACCTCTCCCAGTTCGACAAGTACCAGGTGGTCGTCTTGACCAGCCTTCCCCTGAAGCTGCAGACTCTCATCGGCGACTACTGCCACTCCAAGGGCATCTACGTCGTGGCTGCGGACACTTTCGGTCTTTTCGGTTCGGTTTTCTGCGATTTCGGCGAGAAGTTCACCGTCATCGACCCGACCGGCGAGACACCCCTGAGCGGCATCATCGCGGGCATCGACGAGGAGGGTCTCGTGTCCGCTCTCGACGAGACTAGACACGGGCTCGAGGATGGCGATTACGTTACCTTTTCCGAGATCGAGGGCATGGAAGGTCTGAACGGATGCGAACCCAGAAAGATCACGGTCAAGGGCCCCTACACCTTCTCGATCGGCGACGTGTCTGGCCTTGGGCAGTACAAGCGCGGCGGCCTCTACCAGCAGGTCAAGATGCCCAAGGTTATCGACTTCAAGAGCATCACTGCCGCGATCAAGGAGCCCGAATTCGTCATTTCCGACTTTGCCAAGTTCGACCGGCCCCAGCAGCTGCACTTGGGCTTCCAGGCGCTGCACGCCTTCGCCGCGAGCCAGGGGCGTTTCCCCAACCCTTTGGACGACGCGGATGCGACGGTGATCCTCCGGTCCGCCGAGGCGTTTGCCAAGGCCGAGGGCGTCGAGGTCGAGTTCGACGAGAAGCTGCTCAAGGAGCTGAGTTACCAGGCCCTTGGCGATCTCAACCCCATGGCGGCCTTCTTCGGTGGAATCGTCGCGCAGGAAATCCTCAAGGCCGTGTCCGGAAAGTTCCAGCCCATTCAGCAGTGGATGTACTTTGATTCGCTCGAGTCTCTGCCGACCAGCACGCCGCGCACCGCCGAGCTTTGCAAGCCCTTGGGTACCCGATACGACGGACAGATTGTTGTATTCGGCCGTGAGTACCAAGACAAGATCGCCAACCTGCGCCAGTTCCTCGTTGGAGCCGGTGCCATCGGTTGCGAGATGCTCAAGAATTGGGCCATGATCGGCTTGGGTACAGGTCCCAAGGGTAAGATCACTGTTACCGACATGGACTCCATCGAGAAGAGCAACCTCAACCGCCAGTTCCTTTTCCGCCCCAAGGATGTCGGCAAGATGAAGAGTGACTGTGCCGCCGCCGCCGTGCAGGCCATGAACCCCGACCTCAACGGCCACATTGAGTGTCTGAAGGATCGCGTCAGCCCCGAGACCGAGGAGATCTTCAACGAGCAGTTCTGGAACAGCCTGGACGGCGTCACCAACGCCCTCGACAACGTGGAGGCGAGAACGTACGTCGACAGACGCTGCGTCTTCTTCCGCAAGCCTCTGCTCGAAAGCGGTACGCTCGGAACCAAGGGCAACACGCAGGTTGTGCTCCCGCACCTGACCGAGTCCTACTCCTCGTCCCAAGACCCCCCTGAGAAGGAGTTCCCCATGTGCACAGTCCGCAGCTTCCCCAACAAGATCGAGCACACGATTGCGTGGTCCAAGGACCACATGTTTGAGAACCTCTTCATCACATTCCCTTCCACAGTCAACCTGTACCTGACCCAACCGAAGTACATCGAGGCCACGCTCAAGCAGGGTGGCAGCGCCAAGCTGACTCTGGAGACTCTCCGCGACTACCTGACCACCGATCGTCCTCGCACCTTTGAGGACTGCATTGCGTGGGCCCGTATTCTGTTCGAGAAGGAGTTCAACAACAAGATCCAGCAGCTTCTGCACAACTTCCCCAAGGACTCCACGACCTCGAGTGGGACGCCCTTCTGGTCTGGACCCAAGCGCGCTCCTGAGCCTCTCAAGTTCGATGCCAACAACCCCACCCATTTTGCGTTCGTCGTGGCCGCCGCCAACCTGCACGCGTTCAACTACAACATCAAGTCTCCCGGCACCGCCAAGGACATTTACCTGCGTGAGCTCGAGAATGTCATCGTGCCGGACTTCTCGCCCGCGGAGGGTGTCAAGATCCAGGCGAACGACAGTGACCCTGTAAGTGGTGTCTGGAAAAGCAGCATTCAGGGTTCGTTGACTAACATTCCACAGGACCCCAACGCTGAATCCGGCGAGGGCAGCTCCTTTGACGACAACGACGAGCTCCAGAAGATCATCGCCAGCCTGCCGTCTCCCAACGATCTGGCCGGCTTCCAGCTTCAGCCCGTGGACTTTGAGAAGGACGACGACTCGAACCACCACATCGACTTCATCACAGCCTGCAGCAACCTCCGCGCTGCCAACTACAAGATTGAGCAGGCCGACCGTCACAAGACCAAGTTCATCGCCGGCAAGATCATCCCCGCCATTGCGACGACAACGGCTCTCGTCACCGGCCTGGTCATCATGGAGTTGTACAAGGTCATCGACGGCAAGCAAGATCTGGAGCAGTACAAGAACGGTTTCATCAACCTGGCGCTGCCCTTCTTCGGCTTCAGTGAGCCGATCGCCAGCCCAAAGGTGGAGTTCAAGGGCCCCAATGGCGTCGTCAAGCTTGACAAGATCTGGGATCGCTTCGAGGTCGCAGACATCACGCTCAAGGAACTTCTCGAGCATTTCGAGAAGCAGGGTCTCAGCATTTCCATGCTCAGCTCGGGCGTCAGTCTGCTGTACGCCAGCTTCTTCCCCCCGGCCAAGCTGAAGGACCGCCAGAACCTGAAGCTCAGCCAGCTGGTGGAGACTGTCTCCAAGAAGCCCATCCCTGCTCACCAGAAGGAGGTCATCTTCGAGATGGTGGCCGAGGACGTGGACGGCGAGGATGTCGAGGTTCCTTATATCAAGATGAAGATGGCATAAGCAGGTTTTGTTTCGTGGCGTGTGGGTGGCGGGATGTCTTGAAGGAATGAGAATTAGATGGAGAGACTGGCTCATGATTTGTTAGAGGGCCGGAAAATTGTGACCGGGACCAACGAGGTGATACTACTGAGCAATAGAGCTTTTCAACTTATCGCAGGTGTTTTGATCGTCGTCGGTCGTGATGGACTGGATTCGGATCAACTTAGGTCATTGGATCGATAAAGGCAAGTCAGAATCAGGCGAGTATTTGCAGATAAAGCATGCAACTGCCCCTTGAGCCCGTATTTGTTACAGGCAGGCATTGGTTGGTGCCTTTGATCAAATTCTGCAGTTGCTTTGTGGTCTTCGGGAGGCAGGCGCGTTTAACATGAAACCTATTACTTACTGCCTAAGCCTTTGCCTCTTTGCTTACTTCTCCTACACACCACCACCTCCACCATCACCTCCTTTGAGCGCTCTGTGGCTCTAAACTGTCAGACTTTCCTTGCTCCTCCACAATACCTCGGCTACTTTCTGGCCTCTATCCACCATCACCAACACCGCTGAGCCTCGCAGCAACGATGGACTTACACCAGCCCCCAGATGACTCCAACGGCGGGTTGAGTTTTGCCCTCGAATGGGGCAGATACGGCCTTTCTCTGCACTATAAGTTTTGGCCCAAATCAGAAAACGAGGTACCGGCTGGAGACTCAACCATCAATTGCTTGATGGTACTCATCCGACATTTCAACGCGCAACTCGCAAGCACGGACGTATTGCGACAAGAGAAGGAGAAAAACCCCTTGATAAGAGCCTCTATGAAGCTTCGACCATTGACTCGGCCGAAGATTCGCGTGAGACAGCCCGACGATGAGAACGACGTCGACCGCGTTCGCCTGGGCACCTGCACTCTGCCTCGCCAAATCATCGCCGCAACATCTCCCGCTTTGAAGCATCGCATGGCCAACCATCAGAACCACAGTACGTCCCCCCCGCCCCCCTTCTCTTACACAGATTGAAAGATGTTCACTAACACGAATCGATTAGACGCGATGCCGCCCAAAAATGCCCAGTCCATCCCATCCAACGGCTCTGGACAAAAGAGAAAAGCACCGCAAGGAGTAGGCGATCGAAAGAAGACACGAATGAATAATCCGGGGCTCTGTACCCGTTGATCGCCCATCCGCTTTGGGACAAAGACGTCAAACTGCTCATCATGGGCATACAATACGCCTGTATACTGAGGACAAGGGACGCTCGACCTTGGGAGCCGATGCTTCCCAACGGGGATTCGTTTTTCAAACCATTCAAAGAGGTCCTCGAAGAGTTCAGAGGTCAGGACCAGGGCATTGCCGACCATCACCAGAGGTGAGAAAGAGGCTCGAGGAGAAGCTTTGCACCATACCAGTCTACTCGGTATTTCTGCAATCCCTGGAGGGCGTCGTCCTCTGATCAACGATGAGCATGGGCCGGTCAAAGCTTACAAAGTATCGAACGAGGATGTGTACAACATGACCAAAGCCACTGATGGCTTGGCACACTTCGGGATACCCTATTTCATGCCAATGGATGTGTACACTTTCCACATTCTCGGTGTCAAGCAAGCAGAGGAGCCCCCAGTCGGCAAAAGCAATGTCATCGAGTACATTGACCGAGCGCTTCGGGATGCCCTATTTCCTGCCAACGAATGTGTTAGGTTTCCATATTCTCTCTAAAACACAGGAGATCAGCCCCGATATCTCTGCATCCAAAACAGATGGAGGTATGTAAGTAATTGCAGTACACTTACATCTCACTCACCCTTGGGTAAGCAGGCACCCCATTATCGCTTATGGCGTCGTCGTCGTCTTCCTCGTCGTCTTCGTCGTCTTCGTCGTCTTCGTCGTCTTCGTAGTATTCCGTCTAGCCATCTCTAGCCGTATTCGAGATTTCTGTCGTTATGTTCAGAGTGGCAACCTGAATCCAATAGGCCGACAAGAGGTATGACCTAACCTCTTGTCATGGGCAACACCACGGACGAGGGCAGGACAAGGACAGAGATGCTTTCCGTCAAAAGGTGAAACTCGAATCGCCCAGGTTGCTTTTATAAACGGGCAAAAGGCTGGTCCCGGCGGACACGACATTTCGGGTCGGCCCCGGCCAGGTTTGCCTTTCGGGTGGGCTGCGACGCGGGCCCCGTTGACTCCGGCCTCTCCGACCAATGGTCCCGGCCGATGAAGTCCCTACCTTACCTAAGACAGGACAGCCCGACATCAGTAAGCACCCTGCGCGGGCGCTAACGGAGCGCTGTTTATGTCACGATTATCAATGCTTATCACAGCTCAGCTCTTTCGCGAGTCTGAACGCTCAACGGCTCATCACCTTGGAATGAGAGTCAAACACAACGACCGCCCATGAACGTCAAGACCTTGACTCGCCTGGCGATTTCCTGCAAACCATCAAACAACACCCACCGGCTTCCTTTTTCCCAAACGCTATCATCCATTTCGACGATTTCGCGACCCAGTTCGCCATTAGCGTCACTATCCATCCAGTCTAAGGGCATTTTCCAGAAGCAGCAAGTCAGGATGGTAGGTCAGCCCAAACACAAGTTCACGATAAAGCCGATGACTGACACCGAAGCCCCAGGCCAGCAAAATAACCGAATGGGTCAAGACGGACGATAAGACGGGCGAGTTCAAGCGCCAGCAGAGCTCGTTCCGCGACGCCATCTCCCGCGCGCAAGGCGCAAAGTTCCCTGCCGAGAAGGGTCGTTACCATCTCTACGTCAGCTATGCCTGCCCGTGGGCCTGCCGTGCGTTGATCACGCGCCAACTGAAGGGGCTGGAGGACATCATCAGCTACTCCGTCGTCCACTGGCATCTGGGCGAGAAGGGTGTGTTCTGTGCTACGTCGTCGGCGATTGCGCTAACCAGGGCGTAGGATGGCGCTTCGTCACCAAAGATGAGCAGGGCAGCGTCCCGGGCGACCACGTCGTGCCGGACCCCGTCCCGGGCCACGAGAACTTCACCCACCTCCGCGACATCTACTTTGAGTCGGCGCCCGGCTACGAGGGGCGCTTCACCGTTCCCGTGTTGTACGACACAAAGCTCAAGACCATCGTCAGCAACGAGAGCAGCGAAATCATTCGTATGCTCTACACCGAGGTTTGTGCTCACCCCCCGAGGGCAGTCGTCCCGACTGACGACCGCAGTTTGACGACCTCGTGGACGAAAAGTATCGCCAGGTCAAGCTCTACCCCGAGGTTCTTCGCACGCAGATCGACGAGGCCAACGAGTGGACGTACGACAAGATCAACAACGGCGTCTACAAGTCCGGCTTCGCCACGACGCAGGACGCCTACGAGCGCAATGTCGTTGCCCTGTTTGAGGCGCTTGACAAGGCGGAGGCCCACCTGGCGTCTACGCACAAGGAGGGCCCGTACTACTTTGGCCAGGAGATTACCGAGGCGGATATCAGACTGTGAGTTGCGTTGCCGCTCTGGTACGAGGCTATGGCTAATCCGAGGCCCCAGTTACGTGACAGTTATCCGATTCGATGTAGGTCTGAACAATTCTCCTCTTGAGCAACGGCTGACGTGCAACAGCCCGTCTATGTCCAGCATTTCAAATGCAACATTCGTGACATCCGCTCCGGGTACCCCTACCTGCACAAGTGGATGCGCAACCTCTACTGGACCGTTCCGGCGTTCCGCGACACGACCCAGTTCGAGCACATCAAGTGGCACTACACCAAGAGCCACACCCAGATCAACCCCTTCTCCATCAGCCCTGTCGGGCCCTTGCCGGACATCCTCCCTCTGGATGAGGAGGTCAAGGCCGTCAGCACCAAGCTGTGAGTGATCGAAGACGAGCAGAACCCGAGGCACGACGCTGTCAATTATAATGTCATTGATTCTGTGGCTTTCTAAACTCAACATCCGGTGATTGTATGTACTCTTGAAGATGTAACATCGAAAACTGCTCAACTCCATTCATCCGCCAATGCCACTCAGGGCCCCAGACAAACACGGGAAACGACACATCGTTCTCGTCCGACGACTTGATCCAGTATTAGGCTAGATTCGACAGTGTATAACAACATCCAGTACGGTAAGACTCTTCAAATGCACCCCATCCCAGTTGATAAAAATAGCAAAATCCGTGAGCGTGAGAAATGTCCTCTTTTTGGTGACCCCGTAACCAGAAAAATGTGTGATGCATTAAATTAAGTATAAATCACTGGCGACGCTAAAGCTTATAACTGGCCCGACAAGAGCGCCTCCGTGGCTGCGACGGACGTTAGTAACTGGAGTAGTCTGATCTGGGTGCTTGGGAACTTACCGCTGTTGATGTACTGTCGCTTGGCATCGAGGGGAACGCCGAAACGACGCTCCAGCTCCTGCTTGATGCCCTTCTTCGTTACCGTCATCAGGTCGGCCGTCCGGAGGATCTCGCGGATCTCGGCCAACAACGCATCGTCGTTTGGCAGGCCGACCATGTCCTCGGGGGAGAAGAACTGCGAACCGCCGAATTGGCTGTTGCGGTTACCACCCATCTCGGACGCCGCGAGGGACATGCGAGACATGTTGCGCTGGTCGTAGCCCATGGGAGGTCTGGGCGGCGCGTAGCCACCGGCGATGGAGCCGGGGCGGCTATGGTATCCGTACTCGGAGACGGGGACCTGTCCCTTGGTGGCGTAGCTGTAGCCAGAGACCTCGGAGCGGGCGTCCTCGCGAACGGTCTGGGCGTCCCAAAGCTCGGCCTGGTACTCCTCCCACTTCTTCTTGGGGATGACGGACGGGTCGAACTTGCCCTCGTCGGAAATGACAATCTTCTTTCCCTTCTCGCCGGCAATGACACGGGTGTTACCCCAGTTGAAGTCGTCCATGTGCCAGAAGGAGTACAGGGGCAGGGCGAAACTGAAGACGGGAATGGCCAGGATGTACAGAATCATCCAGCCAATCATCTCCCACTTGCGGCGGAGGATGAAAATGATGGCTTGCAAACCGTAAATGGCTCCCAGCATGATGAAGGCCGTGACGGGCACCACGCTGGGGTTCTGAACGACCATCACAATGAGGTAGATGATGTAGGCGACGACGACGGGCTGGACAACGGTACTGAGCAAGTCGACGAAGACGATGAAACGCATGGAGAAACAGCAGAAACCGCAAAGCTGCGCCATGGGGATGAGTTCCATGAGGTTGTGCACCGTCGAGTTGATCCAGCGACGTCTCTGCGAGAGGAACACGGCCCAGGAATCGGGGGCGATGGTCCACGCGTGAGCTCTGTTGGTGTACTTGGTCTTGTACTTGTTGTGGTACTTGAGGAGCAGAGTCGTGAGGTAACGATCCTCACCGAGGTGGAGCAGGTTCTTCATGTGCAGAGTATCAACACGAATGGTGGAGTAGTCCTCGATAATCTCCTTGCTGACGAACAGGGGCTTGCCGGTCTCGGCGGCGCGGATGCGGTACATGGAGAAACAGCCGGGCAAACAGGTGACACTGCCGAACAGACTCTCAAAGGCCTTTGTGAGGTTGTGAGAGATCCAGTATTCGTAGACTTGAATCATGGTGATGAAGGAGGCCTTCGCGTTGGTGAGAGCGGTCTCACCGCAGACGGCGATGAGGCGGGTGTCGTTGAGGAATGCGGCAACCATACGCGTGGCAGAGTCGGCGCCGACGACGGTGTCGGCGTCGATCTGGAACATGAATTCGTAGAACGTGGGGTTGACACCGATGATGTTGCGAATCTGGTGGTACATCTCGAGTTCCAGAGGGCTCATCTCCAGGTTGTAGTGGACGCGGTTGAGGAAACGCATGAGGATCATTTGAGAGTCGCGCTTGCCACGGTTACCAGGGCGAGAAACCTCGGAGGGCTTGCCGACCTTGACGATGACCAAGAAGGGGACGATGTGACCTTGGACTTCGTACAAGCCGGAATAGACCTTGCCCATGTTGTGCTGCTTCTGACCTTCACCGAGGGACTCGAAGCTCAAGGGTTCCGGGTCGACGGTCTCGGAGACGCCGAGAATGTCGAGCACGATGCGCGGCGTAGGCTTGTCGTTGCCCTGTCCGATAATCATACCGTCGCAAACCACGATGAGAAGCTTGCGCTTGTCATCGTAGTGCATTCTGGCACAAGAGTCGATGGCACGGCGAAGGGAGTCCTCGTCCTCGGTGTAGGCCGGAATCTGACACATGACGAACTTGTCGAGGTTCTCGGGCATGTTCTTACCGCCGAACTGGAGCGCAGCCAAGAACTTGAAACCGAGAATGGAGCAGAGAATGATGGAAATGGCGAGAACAAGATACTCGGCAAACTTGCAGCGAGCCGAGTTACGAGTGTCAACGTCGCCAATGTAGAAGAGGTTGTTGAGACAAGTCTTCATGCGTTTCTTGAGCTGGGCGTCGATGTTGAGGTTGTCCCACAGCTTGGTAATATCCGTACCAGATTTTTGTTGGAAGAGGGTCATGACGGTGTTGTCCATGAACTTGGTCTGGCCGGTGTCCTCGGGGGCGCTCTCGCCAGCCTTCGCCTGCATCCTCAAGCCGCCGTTCATGTAGTCGGTCACGTCGTACACCTTGCTGTCCAGAATGGCGATGATCTTCTGCTTGTTGGCCAGAGTCTTGACGTACTGAGGAGAGTAGCCGACGTTGCCCTTCTTGTAGTTGGCCTTGAGGAAAGTCATCTGCTCGTAGTACCAATCCGGACGGCTGTCGTTTGTCCAGGAACGGAAGTCGTGGAACTTGTAGTTCATGTCGGCCCAGGCAATCAAGGGAGAACCAGTCAGGTTTGTGTTCTTGTAGTCCAGGGAGACGTGCTCGTCGACAGAGCCGTCCTTGCCCTGGCACAGGGCGCTGACCTGGATGGGGAAGAGGGAGCTGATATCCTGGCCGGCATAGTTCTTCAGTTGCTTGACGGTGACATAGGGCGGGTAGTGACGAGGGGCGAATGAGCCGATATCAAAGACCACACCGCGAATCGAGGAGTAGGCAGAGTTATCGTCCTTGCCGTCGTGAGAGGACAACTCTTCGGCACTGTAGACGTGTTGCGTGGGGCAGATGAGCTTGGGGAAGACGACGATGAAGAAGGCGGCGAACAGACAGAACAGCCAGATCAACATGTTGATGGCCAGCTTCTCTCTCCAGGCCACACGAATGTCCTTGCGGGGCATGCGGCCCATCTTGCGGACAAGGATGTCCGGGACGAACCAGGTCATGAGGTAGACGGTGAACACCCAGCGCTTACGACTGGCACTGTCCTTGAACTCCTCGACCTCCTCCAGACTCTTCTCGTTACCACGTTCGGCCATCTGCTCTCTGGTGTCCAGGTTCTTGAACATGTCACCACCTCCGAAGGCGGAGACGCCGGCTTCCGAGCGAGAGTCGGACCCGTCCTGGCCAAAGTAACCGCTCTTACCCTTCTCGCCGTAGCCCATCGGAGTGTTTCCTGCGGAGAGCAGGCGCTCCTTGGAAGCGGCGAAGGGGACGTCTTGCGGCGTCAGGCCGTCACCGGCGTCAGAAGGCAGGTTGTATCTTCCGGAGGCGGAGGCGCTCTCGGAGAGCTGGGCGATCTCCATCCAGCACCTCTCGCTGAGGAAGACACCGGTTGATCCGATTCTGACCTCGTTGCTCGGCCAATGCTTGTCTTCGACCACAAGTTCGACACGCTCTCTCTCAGAACCGACGAGGATGGTGTCCGAGTCAGCCAAGCCGAGGAACTCGCCGAAGGGGAGGAAGAGACTGAAATCGGCCGAGCGAAGGCGCTGGCTGATTTCGGCGATACCAAACGTCTGCACCTGGGTGCGGACGCACTTGCTGTCAAACTGGTTCGCAATGCGCCTGTCGTTGGGCTTCAAGCAGAAGACAAAGTACGAATTCGTGCTGGGGTCAGCAACAGACTTGGTGACGTTCTCCAAGGATGCCAGGAACTGGCCCGACGCCCCCTGCTCTGATGCGTGAAGCTTGGAACCTTCGGCTTGCGAGTTGCCTTCGCTGAGTCTGTCGAGTTCTTCCTGAGCCTCGTCCTCCTGCTGCTGCTGTTGCTGCTGCTGATACCGTTGAATGCGCGCCTGGTTGCGGGCAGTTCTTGTCGTCTTGCGCGACATGACGCTGGGCGCTCTGGTAGGTTTCGAGCTGATGGTGGCCTGCATGACGGTGGACCTCTCCTTGGGGTGGGTAACGGTGCGGAGAGCCTCCTGGCCGAACAGTCTGGCGACGAACTCGCTCTTGGTGGAGTTGATCATGTTGAGCAGATCGCCAGAGATGACTTCACCGTTCTCCTCAATGATGCCCTTGACAGGATAGTCAACCTCACCGGCAAAGTGCTTGACGGTGAACAGGGCGGCGGTGTTCTCGGTGAGGAAGTTGCTTCCAGGGAGCCTGGCCGTCGTAGAGCCGGGGGTGATGGCGGGGTTCTTGCCCTCGAAGCGTTTGCGAAGGCTCTCAAGGAACTGGTGATCGGTGCGGTTCCTCCGGGTCTGGTCGTCCAAAATGCTAAGCAAGCCGTTTCCAGGCTTGAGCAGGCCCCTGACGGCATCCGAGTTGTCAAAGTAGCTGGTCGCCGCGACGCTGACCTCCTCGTTCTCCAGCATGTCTGCCTTGCGATCGAAGAAGTTCTGGAGCGTCAGGTTGTAGAGCGCTTCGCAGGCGGCGTTGTTGAGGAGCTGGTCGAGCGCAGAGTGAGTGGCGGCCTGCTGGGCAAAACCAGGGAAGTCGAGGATGGACACCGTGTTGGCGACGCTCTCCTCGGGAGCGCAGATCCTCTGGTTGATGCCTTCAACAATGTACGCAACCAGGAGGGAGTACAAAGTACGCGCCAGCTCGTTCGCGTGAGACCTGGCGCCGTTGGGATCTAACATGACGGTGACCCTCTCCTTGTGGATCATCTTGGTCTTGTACGACAACGTGGTCTGCAAGTCCTGCGTGCCGACGCCCAAAAAGGCGGCAACGATGCCGAGAACATCCTTGTTCTTGACGGCGGTCACGGTCTGTCCGCCCTCGTGGGAGAAACCGCCGCTGTCGTCCCCAGTAATCTGGGTGTTGGACGTCGTCTCGAACTCGAGCTGACCAATGTGCAGAATGCTTGCCAGAATTTGGCAAATCTCGGCAATCTCGCTCCGGGGGAACTCCAGCTTCTTGAGGGCGTTCTTGAAAACCTGGAAGCCTTCGGCATCGTTGATGCCGACCTTGAGCTGTGTGGGATGGCCCAGGTACTTCCATCTCTTCTGAGCGACGCCGGCTGGAGTTTCGAACCCGAGATGGGCCTTCTCGGCGGCACTGGTACCGGCCATGAGGTAGTACAAGATGTGGAAGTTGCGCTCGCCGGTCGGGATATCCGTGATGCGGCTTCGCTCGAGTCTGTGGTCGAGCAGCTTGGCACCGATGAGAAGCGGGTTCGTCGTGGTGGCCGTGTCATATTGCAGCTCGTAGAAGAGACCTGCCTTGGAGGCCGTGGGAGTTGTGGCCGTCTTGGTGGTCGTCAAAGTATCGAAGACATACGCGGCGAGGGAGACTTTGGTAGAGAGGGGAGTGGAAGACTTGCCGAGGAAAGCAGTCAACAGGTGGGATCGAAGGGTAGACTTTCCTGAGCCGGATTCACCCCTATTCACGTGGTTAGCATGATGCCGTCATGATACAAGACGGGGCGGGGGCGGACGAACAAGAAGACAACGGCTTGGTTCTCGGATCTGTGGCCCAACCTGATCCAGGCTCTGTCTGCGATGTCCTCAGCGCCTCCCATGGCGCTTCCCTCCTTGCCTCCATCGGGGCCCTTGGCGGACGAGGTGTAGGTGTTCAAGGAGATGAGGGCATGGGACGAGAGGCGAGCAGTCGGCAGCGACACATGGAAACGACTGGCCAAGTGTGCTGTCAACTGTGTGTCTGATTGCGAATGTGCGGGTAACGACGGAAGAGAAGGTTGGTTATGAGCGCCCCCGCCGTTCCCACCAAGCGGTGGCAGGTTCATCGCCATGTTGGGCACGATGCCGCCGGCGATGATTTTCGGTAGGTCTCGAGATACGCGTTTGTCGATCGGTCAATGGCTGTATCGAAGAAGCTCACGGGCTGTTGACGATGAAAAGAACCGATCGGGATCTGCGTTGGGAGGGAGAAGAGTCCTCGGAGATGATGTCCAGGAGCTCGAATTAGGCGTGGTAGTGAAAGGAGTAAACAGGGAGACGTCCGAAAACCCAAACGAAGGAGATGTACAACAGTTGCTAGGCAGGAAACGAGCGTGCAGAGAGGAAGAGGTGAGAAAAGGAAGACGGGCAGGATTGATAGAGCAAGGCTGAGTTGAACGAGTGAGAGAAGTTCGAGGCGCGAAACGAACGAGGCGATTGCTCTTTCTCTGTCAAAGCCAGTCAGTCATTCAGTCCAGTCGGATGCCAACTTTCTCTTTGCTTTGGATTGTCTCCTTTCCTCTCTCCGTGTGTCAAGGGAGACAGAGGCAAGAGTGGTGCAACGGGGGGGGGGGGGGGGGGGGCAAAGATTGTGGTGAATGAATGGCGACTGGGAAATGGTATTTTTTTATTCCCCCCCCCCCCCCCCCCCCCCCCCCCCCCCCCCCCCCCCCCCCCCCCCCCCCCCCCCCCCCCCCCCCCCCCCCCACGAGTGTGGTGACTGACTGGCGACTGGGAAAGGGGATTGTTTTCTTCGGGCAGGAAGCTTACCAGCAGCAGCAGTAAGCAGCAGCAGTAGACTGTAGGAGAGCAGTTGCAACTCATAGTGCGGCGGGCGAGACGAACCTGAGACGCAGGCCTCATACGAACTCTGTGCCACCCGCTACACACCACAATTACACTGTGGAGAGGCCGGGGCACATTGTCAGCATCAGGGACTTCCTGCTTACCTGCTTTCCCACTCCTCCCCGGCGTTTGCAACGACCACTCGCTGGCCTCAGTCCAGACTCTCCAGGCTCGGGGAGGACGAGATGACAGGCACCCACCCCTGCGTTGCTTTCTTCTCGACTTTTCTCCCATTCCTTTTCCCTGATCTCGGTTCACGATGGAGTAATGCACCAGCCACACCGCACTGTGTCGCTTGTATCCGTACCTCCCGTCCTTCACCTCAGTCACTGTTCAGCGGCTTCTCAGTAGATATCCCCTGTGTCCCCTCCGTTGCAGCATTCAACGGGTGACTGCGGGGTCGCTTGAGCTTGTTAGCACCAAGCTCGTTGTGCGCCGTAGTCCTGCGACGCTGCAGTGTTGTTGATGTCTGTAGGCTGTACAGGTTGAGGCACGCCGATTCCTCAGCCCCTCCGTCCTCGAAAGGCGACGCCAGACTCTATTCTCGTCCAGCCGAACACCATCAGTAGGGCAGCACTGCGTCTCGCGTCGTCTGAACTGCCAGACGAGGCAAAGACATTGTCTGTCACATACAAGTCATGCCGTTGTGTAGAATAAACTGGGTGGGGATCCCAGAAGACTGCTGGGCCTCCCATGATCATCATGGTAGTAAAGGCGCTCCATGGGTGAAGAAGAGATTGATCGAGTGAGGCTTGAAGTTGCCTCCGCAAGCCCCCTTTCAAGGACTTGGCTATCTATGACAGCATCGAGTGGCATCGGGTTCAGGGGTATGCTCCTTGGGTGGACTGCAGTGCTGTGGTGCTGCTGAGAATGCTGTGTGCTTTGCGGCATGTGGACAATGAAGAATAGACGCGTTCTGTTTCACAACCTACATTTTCGTCAGTCTCCTCGGCTTCGGGTTGAGCATAGGACGGGGGAGTACACCGCAGCGGGCTCCCGGCGACGGTAATGGCCCAGCACCGAGACGGCGAAGAGTTGAGCGTCTGAGCCGACACACGGTAATACGGGTAGTGTGACCACCAGACTGGATGGTTCGAAACAAAACGTTGATGGTCCGCCCCGACGGATGGCTGTCCAACAATCCCTAAACCTTGTGTCCGTGAGAGGACGGATTGGCGCAGTGGCTTCCCAATTCTCCACATTGTGTCTCGTTGTTGATGTCGAGATAGTGTACATCACTTGCCTTTGCCATGTCCAAACCACGGATACTTTTGGTGTCGCGACGTCTCAGTAGTAACCGGTCCTGGCCAGCGTTGGCGTGGTTGCTAGGAGCTCGGCGCTTTCGCGGATGTCTCGTTGCATCTGCTGCGAATACGGAACATGTCGTTGGCGGTCGCTATGATGGCAGAAGTAAGACTTGGCGACGTGGGATTGCCCATGAGCGCTAGACGTGGCGCTCATAGGCAGTTTCCAGAGCCTGCTAGACTCTCGTCTCCCACGGCATAATGAAACCATCCGTGCTGTGGTGTAGTACTTGAGAAAGACTGTTCTCACGAGCTGGACAATTCCGACGAGCAGAGCCGAGATCGACCCAAGAAAGAATGCGTGAAGATCTCAAGCCGCTCACTCGGATTGAGGGCGTGCACGCGCGTATGACGATGGCTGTGGTCCAAGGGAGACTAGAAGGATGTTTGACCAGAGCTTGAGCCGAGATCAGCACAATCATCTAACCGTATTGGACACATGAGAGGAATGTGATTCCTCCGGCAGGAATGTTGGATGTAATTACACATCTTGTCCCTCGAGCGACTCGAAGGACGGTGACTCGGGCTGCCGAGAATGCTTTGTTTGTTCAGCAAACACACGAGGACGGTGTTCGTCCCACCAGTTGCAGACAAATGTCGATAAGCATAACTGTGTGAAGTGAGTTTTCGGCAGGAAGCATGATGCATGATTGATGAGGTCGGATGGCAGAATGTTGGCTGAGGCGTGTTAGGATGGCAGGCGGTCCAAGCCGCGTGTTTTTTTTTTTTTTCTTTTCCTTTCCACTGGAGTGAGTGGTGCCGTGCCGCTGCCGCGGTTCAAGGCGTGGAGAACCCGGGCTTGATTACCTCGAATTATGGCCGTCTCAATTAGAGGAGGAAATGTGGTGCAGCTTCAAGGTTTGGAGAAAAGCTACTCGGAGCACAGTGCGCAGGAATATTGCAGCGGTTACCCTCGTCGCAATCCAGCACTTTCGGTAAGTGTCCCAGACAGGCCAGGGCTATTGCCAGCAGCGGGAGCAAAAGCGAGCGGGACGCCGGGATAGAGGGAAAACACCAGGGGAAAAATTAATAATCAGAGACAGGGCATAGCATGAAGAAAATTGGGGAAAGGGGGGCCATTGGGTCCTCTCCAATTGGGTCTGGAAAGAGCCGGCTTGGATACCTTGCGATACGTACCGTTCGTAAGTGTACGTATCTCGGGCACCTTACAAGGTGGACGGGGCTCAAGGGCCCATCGGCCGCTAGCCTTTCTGTGAATCCAAAAAAAGCACTGAGCTGCATTTTGCATCTCACCACTCGAGAGTCGACTTCCAACAAGCCCCAATAAGACCGCTCCTCCAGTGCAGCAGCACTCATATGCTAGCTCAATGTTTGACGGGATAGGCGGGTGGGCCATGGAAGAAGATGGATCAAATCGAACGCCATCCGTACCCGTCCCCGAAGACTACCCACGCGAATACCACAGTTCTACGCTCATCCATTCGTTGACGCGAAAGAGCATAAAAAATAGAACAGAACACTCACGGCACAGCCTCAGTCGCGTCCCAGCCCGATGTCAGCCAAGCCAACTCCGACCACCCAGCCAAGTTCTCTACCTACTAGTGGCGTCGCGGCTCCGCACTAGACGGGAGCCTGTCGGCGGCAATTGGAGGGGCGGCCATACAGAAGAAAACAACAACATCAACACAGAAGCCAATGATGTCGGATCATGTGCGAGAAGCACCGACGAAGATACAGACTGTTGTCTCTCTAGCCCAGCCACCTAATGAGCTCCAGATGCTGCAACAGAAGACACTGCGAATGCACCAACCACCTCGGATTCACTCTGCACTCTGCATTCAGCCAGCCTCGGAAACCTTCGTTCACCATGCTGTGCTTGAAAGGCTATGCAATGTGTTGATCATAAGGTGCTGACGGGCGGTGTCATCGCGATGTTGATGGTGGTCCGTAGGCCTCCCTTTTCAGACGAACAGATTGGCCCAGTCATGAGTTGTTGCGAGGATGAGCGCAACCACACGGCCGACGCGCTGCAGGGTGTTGGTCACGGCCGCCGGCTGAGTCCATCCTGCATCCGCCATCCATCCATCGTCCGTCTGATGAATCCCATCGTTCCGGATCTGACTCTGGACTCGCGAAAGAAGCACTGCCGGCAGGCTACTTCGTCCCTGACACGGGCATTCGGGGGAACAGACACAGGACAGAGCACAAGTCAGGGTCGCAGTCATTGCGCAGCGGCAGTAGCACAAAGTATCGCCGCCGGCGCCATCAGCATTCCTTGCTGTTGATGTTGGGATGTCTTGCCATGCATCGCAGCTGCCGCCTCCATCAGCAGTGAAGCATCAGCATGAGCAGCACATCGTCGTGTTGATCTCGTGCATTTCCAGCCGCGATCGGATGGGTGGGCCGATTTTTCGCCCCCCTCCAACGCCCGTCGCCCGCCCCGTCTCCTCTCCGGGGCTCCAGGCTCGTATTTGTTCCAAGAAAAGGACTTCCCGCGACCGGATCTACAGTCTTCCCAGTCGAGCCACGGTACTAGCTGGCCACGGCGGCGAATATGCGACTGACAACTGTGGGCTCGTGGAGACGACGAGCGGCTGTTGATTCTTGAACGCGATGCTCCGGTTCTTCGTCTCTCGGTGTTGAGGGTCGTCTTGGGTTTTTGGATCCACGAAGGTAGCCTTGAACTTGACAATCTGGTTTTGAGCGCGTTGCATGTTGCATTCCATCCTCCCCCTGTTCGTATTGTGGCAGTTGTGCCCTGTCTGTCATGCAGCTGCTTTTTGCCTTGGCACACGGGATCAGCAACGGTTCAAGTAGGAATGTCGTCAATACCGCCAATCGACCTTGTGGTTGCTGCTCCATTAGTGGTTCTGTCATGACTGTGATGGGATAGCCAGCCCCGGCCTCGCGCCTCCAGAAGAACGACACGGCTTCTCTGATGGGTACCGGTCTGACGGAAAGCTGTCCGTCACAACGTCGGAAGGCGTCCATCACCTCTCCAAGTGCATTTGTTGATGAGCCATGGGCGTGTTGTAGCTGTAGCTGTAGCCGTAGCTGTATAGCGGAATGAAGAATCGTGGATTAGGTAAGGACGTCTTTCAAACAGTGCGGGAGGGCGAAGATGCCGCCCGACCGGTGGGATCGAGTATTCTAGTGCAAGTGGAGATATTTTGTGCCTGGGTCCCCCCCAGGCTAAGTGTAGGGACCGAACTTGGCGGAAACGTTGCCAGGGTCTCCTTTCTCCTGCCCAAAGATTTAGCAGGGGAAGGTTGAGACTATGCACTTCTGGTTCGTTTCGCCCGCCGTTTCCCAGGGGGGAGGCGAGGACTTCAAAGGACGGGAAGGAAGGGGAAGAGAGAAAAAATTATCTCAGGCACGCCTACTGCATTTGGAAGGGTCTTGACTGCTGTGTGGTGGCTGTCCTCAGCGCCTCAGTGGTGTGGTGATCCCTCAGGCTGAGATGCTGCAGAGCAGTTGGGTCCCTTTGGTGCCTGGAACTACTGGAATACGATGCACCTCAGGTGATGTGTCCGTCGTTCGTACTGTGCCATCTCTGCTGCGGCAGTCCCCGGACTAGTAGAAGGACGGGCAACTCCTATTACCTATCCATCATTACGAGACCCGCGCTCCGCCTCGTCACGTCTGGCCTACCTACCTATTCGTGAATCGCAAGGTACCTTGCCCAGTCGAGAGAGAGAGAGAGAGAGAGAGGTAGGCGGGCACCTAAGCACCTACGCACGGAGAGAGAAGAGAGAGGTCATTCCCTGTCTTCGCTCTTCTGCTGCTGCCGCACTGTTACTCTTCCCCCTTCGCTTGTCACCTTCTTCCATCAACTCACCTTCAGTTGAGGCGTTCGAAGGGACCTTTGATTTTCTTCCCATTACCTCTTTCCTAGACAGCCGCCTCACTCGCTTTGGTGGTCTGGATATTCCGTCGCTAATCTGTTGTTTCTCTCAAGTTTTTCCTTTGCCGTCGACCTGCTTCGTTTGCTTGTTGCAAGGGGAAGAAAAGAAAGGGAGAAATCCGCCGCCCAGCTTCGAACTCACGCGTTGCTCAGTTGCTCAGCGACAGCAGAAACCCACGCCTCTTTCTGACATACTGTCCGTCATAACGTATTCGTCTTAATCTCAACCTCAACGGTCCACTCGCTTCATCTCCTCCCTCATCGTCGACTTGTCCCACCATCGACGGTCTCCTCTTTCTCGACGTCTTGTTTACCTCGCCGACGTCAGCCCACTCGACGATATAAACGACCTCGAATAGTGTCGCGACCCGTCACGGGGCTGTCCATGCCAGACGTCACGATCGGAACCCATCATCATCATGGCGAGCGGTCGAATGTCCATGTACTCGGTGGCATCCGAGGGTCTCGGGGGCGCTCGAGGTGGCCCTCAGTCTGCTCCTGTTTCCACCACCACCCTCCTCAACGCCGTCCACAACATCTACCTGGCATCCCAGCCCTATCAGTTGGACGCCGGTACCAGTCTCGTTGTCAACACATGGCTCACCGCGGCCCAGCTTGCCCCCGACGGCAGCACCGGAGGCACCATAGACAGGGCCCTTACCAGGAGGTCATGGGAGCACGCCTTAAGGCGTGCCGAAGACGGATGCATCGTCCTTGGGTATGACCTCGCGTGACGCAGAATCCGCTTGAACGTGTCGCTAACTCCCTGCAGTTCTCTCCACGCATCTACTCCGTCCCTGCTCACACCGTTCCTCTCATCTCTGCCGCCCACGATCCCCTCATCCGTCTACCGCGCGCTGGAGGCGATTCAGCCCTTCCTGAGGTGCTCTACTCCTTACAATCCCTCCGCCCCTCGCCATTCTGCCCTCGGCGTCACTTTCACCCTCAGTCTCGGCGGTAATCTTAATGGGGCCTCGATTGCCCTTTCTCAGGGTGGTATCGACACCGCCAAGGGCCTTCTCAGCATCCCGCCCGAAGCTGGCTACCGTGCCTTTGACGTATTCTACTACCTGCTCACCTCGGCTTCCACCCCGGCCGAGAGGGAGTTCCTCGGTCTGAAGTCTGCTTCCAACTACGCCCTGCTGGCAAGATCTGGCACCTACGACCCGCCCTCCTACCTCCCGACCGCCGACGACGCGGCTGCCGCTGATGACTTCCGTTCTGCTTTAAAAGACATTGGTATCAAGGGCGCGGCCCACCGTAATCTGATTTCCACCCTCGCAGGCCTGCTCAAGCTTGGCGACACGCTTGACTATGACGTAGACGAGGAGGTCTTTGAAGAGATCTGCGAGGATGTCAGTGGATTGCTGTCAATGGACCCTGAAACCCTTGCCAGACACTGCACGACCGAAGACCGAATGACGTTCGTCGGCGGTCTCTACGAGGCGTTGGTCGATTGGATCATCACCAAGGCGAACGATGCCATCTCGGCGCAGATCGCGCGCATCAAAGACGGCGCCGAGTCGGTTGACGGCCGCGGTGCTCGTACGCCCACTTCCAACGGTGACGGCGGAGACACGGTTTGCATCACCGTTCTGGAGGTGCCCGACCCGAACTTGGGCAGGGCTGTGTGCATGAGGGGGGTTTTTGACGACACTCTTGGCATCAACGCCGAGATGATTGCCGATGGCGTAGAGGTTCCTCCTGCCGGAAGCACGGTTGTGCGTGAGATGCAAACAGCTGTTGGCGAAGTCGGCCCCGAATTGGGCATCATGGCCGGCGCCGCTGGCAGAGATCGCCAGCATGAGTTGGAGAAGCGAGAGGAGGTGCTGGAAAAGATTGGCCACTCCGCCGACGACGACGGGTTCCTCAAGGAGCTTCTTTTCCCCGTCGCCGGCCAAGGTATCAACCTGGGGCGCACCGGCCGTATCGATCTGTCGTCACTCCTGAACTCGAGCCGCGTCTGGTACCACCTTGCCATTCACCCCACCGATGACTCGCCCGCGAGCCTGGCCGCGCTGCCCTCCGTGAACTCGGCTTGGTCGGCTGGCACCGTCTCCCGCCAGCTCCGCGCTTGGCGTCTGCCGGAATGGGCCAACAGGCGCAACAAGAACCTCGACTTCACTGCAGACTTCGACATGGACGAGTTCGTTCAACGCTATGCTGCTCTCGGCTGCAAGGATGGCCGTGAAGGCATCGAGACGTGGATTCTCGAACGTGGTTGGACCAACGGCGAAGTCGTCATCGGCAAAGAACGCGTTTGGATACGTGAGAGTGCTTGGTGGGAGGCCGAGAGCATGCTCGACCTGAAGATCACGGACAACAACCTGCCCGGAATGGGCAACGTCATGGTTGCCAACAATCTCGAGTCCGGGTACTCGGCGAACGGCAGCGGCTACTTCCCGACGCCCGTGTTCGGCGACAACACTCCCAACGGCAGCCGGGACCATCTCATAGCTCACCAGCGTAACTTCAGCCAGGGCAACATCTCCCAAAACACCCTCAACCACAACAACGCGATGCGCGCGCCGTCGATCGCCCCCTCCAACATGCGCAATGTGCAAAACACGGGTGACTATGGCTTGGGCACAAAGGGCGACACCTACAAGGGCCAAGTCTTCTACAACAACGAGGGCGAGTTTGTCGGACAGATGGACCCCGAGCTTGCCGACGGCAAGCAAATCGAGACAAAGACGATGACCAAGGAGCGTCGCATCTGGGTCGCGATCGTCTGGGCCTGGACTTTCTGGATTCCCTCTCCCCTTCTGCGGGTCGTGGGTCGCATGAAGCGACCCGACGTCCGCATGGCCTGGCGTGAGAAGCTTGTTCTCGTCTGGTTCATCGTGCTCATGAATGCCGCCATCGTCTTCTGGATCATCTTCTTCGGTAAACTCCTCTGTCCTAACTTCGACAAGGCGTGGAACACAAAGGAGGTCGGCACACACGGAGGCGAAAACGACTTTTACGTCAGTGTTCGTGGTCGCGTGTACGACATCTCCAAGTTTTGGAAGACGCAGCACTCTGACACGGCCATCGAGACCACCAAAGACAACATGTTACCGTTCGCCGGCATGGCCATGGACGAGTACTTTCCGCCTCCTCTCCAGCTGGTCTGCCCCGGCCTCGGCCTCACGGAGACGCAACAGCTGACCGCGAACAACACCCCTGAGTACGTCATTGGCGTCCACACCTCCGGCTATTTCGCCAGTGACCGCACCAGCGCCTTGGGCAACAAGGAGTGGTACAGCAAGACTTTCTTGCCCCGCATGAAGGAGTACTACAAGGGCGACCTCGTCTGGGATAAGAAGAAGGTCGAAGATGAGGGCTCTAATGATAGCCACATGTGGGTCATCTACGACGGCTCCGTGTACGACCTGACCGACTACTACAACACCATGGACGTTAACAAGAATGTGGAAACGTACAAGTTCCTCAACACCAAGCTCACGAACGTCGTTTCCAACAACCCCGGCGAGGATGTCACTGACCTTTGGAACGACGTCATCAAGAACGCGGCCTCGAACTCGACCGAGAACACCTCGGTTCAGAACAGCATGAACTGCATCAAAAACTTGTTTTACGTCGGTATTCCGGACTTCCGTTATTCCGCCAAGTGTCAGGTGAACAACTACATCATGTTGGCGATGACAATTATCCTCTGTTCGGTCATTCTCATCAAGTTCTTGTCCGCCCTTCAGTTCGGTTCGAAGAGACGTCCCGCGCCGCAAGACAAGTTCGTTATCTGCCAAGTGCCGGCGTATACCGAAGGCGAAGATTCACTACGCAAAGCTCTCGATTCACTCACCGCACTACAATACGACAATAAGAGGAAGCTCATCTGCGTCATTTGTGACGGTGTCATCGTCGGTGCCGGCAACGACCGTCCGACTCCCAAGATCGTCCTGGATATCCTTGGCGTTGACCCCAAGGTCGACCCGCCGGCGCTTCCTTTCAAGTCCGTCGGCACCGGCAGCGAGCAACTCAACTACGGCAAGGTCTACTCGGGTCTTTACGAGTTCGAGGGCAACGTCGTCCCCTACCTGGTCGTCGTCAAGTGCGGTAAGGAATCCGAGCAGAGCAAGTCCAAGCCCGGAAACAGAGGCAAGCGTGACTCCCAGATTCTCCTGATGAGCTTCCTCAACCGCGTTCACCACCGCGCCCCCATGAGCCCTCTCGAGCTTGAAATGTTCCATCAAATCAACAACATCATCGGCGTGGACCCTGAGCTGTACGAGTACCTCATGATGGTCGACGCCGATACCAGCGTCAGGGAGGATTCGCTCAACAGACTGGTCTCGGCCTGTGCCAACGATGCCAAGATTGCCGGTATTTGCGGCGAGACTGGTCTGCAGAACGACGACAGAACATGGTGGACGATGATCCAGGTTTACGAATACTTCATTTCCCACAACTTGGCCAAGGCTTTCGAGTCTCTCTTCGGCAGCGTTACCTGTTTGCCCGGTTGGTAAGTAACACCCCTCTTACTCGTCTCTTCAAGAGCCGCCTGCTAACCCTAGCCAGCTTCACCATGTACCGTCTGCGCACCGTCGACAAGGGCAAGCCGCTCATCATCGCCGACGACGTCATTCGGGAGTATAGCGTGTGCGACGTCGACACCCTCCACAAGAAGAACCTGCTGTCTCTTGGTGAGGATCGTTACTTGACAACGCTGATGACCAAGAACTTCCCGTCCATGAAGTACAAGTTCATTCCCGACGCGTACTGCCAAACCGCGGCGCCCGAGTCCTGGAGCGTTTTGCTGTCTCAGCGTCGTCGCTGGATCAACTCGACTATTCACAACCTGTTTGAGCTGATGAAGCTTAAGGAGATGTGCGGTTTCTGCTGCTTCAGCATGCGCTTCATCGTCTTCATCGATCTCTTCGGTACCATCATTCTCCCTGCTACAACTGTGTACCTTGGATACTTGATCTACACCGTGGCCACAAGGTCTGGCCAGATTCCTTACATCTCCATCGTGATGATTGCTGCGGTGTACGGTCTCCAGGCTCTTATCTTTATCTTGAAGAGACAATGGCAGCACATCGGATGGATGATCATCTACATCCTTGCCTTCCCCATCTACTCGTTCGCCCTTCCCATCTACTCTTTCTGGAACCAGGACAATTTCTCGTGGGGTAACACACGTATCGTCATCGGAGAAAAGGGTAACAAGCAGGTTGTTGCCGTTGACGACGAGGGCTTCGACCCCAGGAGCATTCCTCTCCAGCGATGGGACGACTACGCCATGGCCAACAACCTCCCGGGACGCCGCGGCGGTTACATGGAGAAGCACGACATGGGTTACGACGACCAGTACGAGATGGATGAGATCAGATCCGTCTACTCCTCTGTTCGCCAGGGCTCCGTTCTCACCGGCATGAACCGCAACAACACCTACATGCCGCCTCAGTCTCCCGCTCCATTCGGCGGCCACATGGCTCGCGCCTCCGGCGCCAACAGCCCGTACCACCACGACCAGAACCTGGCCAACCGGCAATCGATGGCCTCTCTGGGCACCCACGACATCAACCGCATGCAGACTCCCTACCAGGACTTCCCTAGCAACCGCCCGAGCGTGTCCAACCTCCGTGGTCAGGCCAGCGTCTCGCCCGGCCTCGGCGGCAACCGTTCGCAGTCCGCCCTGGGCCTGAACCGGCCCAGCGCCAACCAGTCGCAATCGTCGTTCGACTTCCAGCGTGGCAACATGCAAGGTCCCGACGACGGCATGATTATCGAGGCCATCCAGGGCGTCCTGAGGGAGGTCGACCTCGACACGGTGACGAAGAAGCAAGTACGCGCTCTGGTCGAGCAGAGGTTGCAGACCGGACTCGTAGGCGAGAGGAGGACATTCATGGACAAGCAGATCGACAACGAACTTGCCAACATGTAAGGAGGCATTGCCAATCGTACATAGGAGTCGTTTCTGTCGTATAACGAGGACATTTGCAAGGGGCTGGTCAAAAATTCGGGGCGTTGCAATCTATCTATGAGACGAGTTCGCTCGGGCATGTCGTCTTGGGTTCCATCATTTTGTTTACATCTCTGTTGATTGGGGGCATATATTTACTATTTGGTTAACGCATCGACTGTGGACGGCATCCACTTGGTAATACATCCGCTAGTAGTTCAATTAATCCATATGAACCAACTGACAACGTTTTATGCTTGGTGATGCGGATAACCTGAACAAATTCGATGTTTTGAGCGGGGCGGCTCTGCAAGAACCGCGGGTTAGAGGTAGGGATGCGTTCACTGGATCTTGCCCACCCCGTTCAAACGGAGGTACACGTCAGTGCCCCAGCCGTATAAGCTCTGGACAGCAATGCCGCCTCCAAAATACTCGGCATAGGCGCGGCTCAGCGGCAGCCCATATCCAAGGCCTGCTATCGAGCTGCCCCCAGCGCTCGCGCTCGAAATCACATTCAACCCGTCGCTGTCGGAACCCGGGAACTCGTCGTCTTCGGAGAAGGTGGTGAAGGAGTACGACCAGATGTTTGGCAGCACCTCGGGAGCGATGCCGCCGCCTCGGTCTCTAATCCGAATGGTCACGCCAGGGGCATTGTCATCCAATGGTCGAATGGCGTCGCTCCTGAATTCGCCTCTCGTCTCCTTGGGCACCTCGATCTTGACAGGCTTCCGCGAAGGGGGCTCCGGCGCTATCGTGACCACAATTGGCTCCTTATTGTCGCGGTGTTCTACGGTCGCCCTGAAGGCGTTCTTGAGCAGCTCGGTGACGATGTACTCCAGGTGCATGGGCACGAAGGCGAAGGTTGTGTCGGGCTCGCCGTCGATGACGAGCTGGGGACGCACACCGTAGCGCAGTTCGCAAATGTCGGCGACGAAGCCGGCGCAGGACTCGATGATGTGGGCAGGACGCAAGGCGGTGTCGATGACGCCGATATAGCTGGGGTGTTCCGGGCACGGGGTCGGGCTGGCGCCCGGGTCGAAGTGCGGCTGGGAGCTGTAGTGCAAGGCGATGTGCTGCTCGGCGACGAGGCGGGTGCCGATGCGGGCGCGGAGGTGCTCGTCGAGGAAGCGGGTCACCTCGGCCGGGCTGATGTAGCGGCGACACTCGAGGAAGCCGCGGGCGAGGATAGGTATCGTGTCGGTGTGTGTCGCCACGAGCTCGGCGAGGACTTCGGTAAAGCGGATTTCGTCGTCGAGTGTGCGGACTGCGGGCTCGCCGCCCTCGCTGCCTTTGGTCCACCAGGGGAGCAAGGTCGATAGGGAGTGGACGTAGTTGTTGTAAATTCTGCTAATGTTGGGGTTGGAGACTACGATGTAGGGTAGGTTTCGAAGGGCCTGGATGCGGTGCGCAAGGCGGATCGGCAGGAGGGAGAGGGTGAAGTTGGCCGAGGACAGGAGAGACTTTTCGCTCAGAGGAGGACGTCCATGTCTGCACGGTCGGCGGTGTCAGCAAAAGAAACCCGGCAGCGGAAGGACACCCAAGGGTCTCCATACTTGACCAAGTCAGCGAGGCTCAAGGGGTGCTGAGTCTTCTTGGCCAGTTGCACAATCTCGTGGTCGTCGACGCGCGACAGGTACGGCGAGGATCCGCCATCCGCTTGGCTGTGGCCGTGGCTGTGGCGTGACGAAAAGAAACGATCAAGACGAAGAGCATGGGCGCGGAGTATTGTCCTCTGGGGCCGGAGCTGCCTCAATGGTCTCGCGATGCTTCTCATGGCGGCATTGTAGGTATCGTGTGTCCATAGGGATGTTGGCGGTCAAGAAATCGGTGGTAGGTACTAGGTGGTGATTAATGGGAGAGGATGAGATCATACGCATCGGGAATCGCTTGAGACGGCTTGTATGCAGGGAGCTGGTTCTAGCGCGGTCACCGGGTACTTGCCCGGGCGTGCTTTGAGGGGCTGGGCTGGGGGGGGTAATGGCCTAGACCACCCCTGTATTCATCCTCCGCGCCGGGTGGTGAGACACGCGGAGGCCGACGCCAACCGCGGGGCACCTCAAGCCGGGTGATGTGCTGAGGGGACTGTTGCAGCGTGGATTCCGTGGTGTTTGTTCCAAAGGCATGCACGTTTCTACGAGGAGATGAAGACGCGAGTAGCGTGGAAGTATAGCATCAAGTCATTACAAATGTCATGAATCTAGGGAAGCTATGTGCTGAATCAGGTACACAGCTTATCAGAGCCCCAAGCACCCCGTCGATGTCTATTGGGTGCGGACCTCCTGGTCCTTCTCGACGTGCTTCACGTGCTCGTGGTTCTCGAGGGTCGAAATTTGGTCCTGGGGGAAGTCGACGCTGTTGGGGAACGGGTTAGCTACGCTGTCGCGACAGACGAGTCTATATCGTGGGAGGGTTGTCTTACGAGAAGCCCTTGATCAGGCTGTACTCGTGTCCGATCTTTCCACCCTGGTCCTCAGCGTGCTTCTTGGCCCTGGTGCTTTCGTTAGTAATTCCCATAAATGCAGAAGATGCAAGATGGCGACTTACGCCTGGAACTGCTCGGGAGTGGCATCCTCCTTGCAGGTGACCTGGGAAGGAACGTCAGAATCAGGCAGCTTCCCGAAGAACAGCGTCGCTTCTCACAATGTAGGTAGGCATGTTGATGGTTTTGGTGGTATGGATCGGGTGTCGGAGATGGTAGAGGGTGCTGGCTGTGACAGGATGCAGAGGTTGGGATATTTGGGTTGGCAAGAGCAAACGAGAGTGCGGCTGGCAGGCAGACTTTATAAACCGCCCGGCAGGTCTCATACGTGCCCGGTTTTCTGGATTGCAGGTGCCTTAGGGAAGGTAGGTAGACAGAGGGAAGGTTGCCCACCTGTGCTCTCTTGGACGGGGGTGGAACTTCGCGACTGGCCGGGAACTAAAAGTGAAGGAGGGGAATGGGGGACAAGGTCCATGCCACGTTTGTGTGATACGTATGGGAGCATTCAAGGTCCTATCCATCGTATGGACCGGGTGGGTGGCCTCTTCCGTCACAGAAGCCTCCATCAATGCCTGGAGAAGTCGACGGCGCCGGGAAATAAAGACGCGGCACCGCGGGCACTTCGACGTCCCACACACACAAACACACACACACACTCCAGGAAATACGTCATCTCATCCTCGACACCGCGTGTGTGCTGTGCGTAAGGAACCTTAGCTTTCTGACCTCTGCACTAACCTAGCCAAGCAAACCACCACGCAGTCCTCCAACTTCGAAGCCATGTCTCGCAGCGAGAAGTAGCCCTGGCCACAGCGCGCATGGAGCGCCGTATGGCATCCTCGCATCCGAGCGAACACGCCCGACACGTCTACTGTGCACTACCTTAGATAAGTATGCTGCTACCCTACCTTGGAGATAAGAGGCTTTACCAACCATATCTGGCGCCTCGTGCGTCTCGTTTCTTCACGCATCCTGCCACTGCCTGCTCGCAGATGATTGCGGAGCCCATTGATGTCTTGTGACTCGAGGAGACGGCCAATCATGGCGTTTCTTCCATGTATCATCATCTGCCTCGACTGTTCGTCATCGGCCATGCCGTCACCGCTGACAGCGGCTGCAGTGGTGGAAGCCTCAAGAAGATGTTTGGCTGGATAGGTGCTGTCTTCTGCTCATCTCGTGTTTTTTCCTTCATTCTGCTGAGCAAGTCACATGAGTGGTCTTTGGTTGTGGCCGTCGATCTGAGAACGGGAAGATGCATCGCCAACCCGCCGGAAAATATCAGTCTTTCTACTCGCTTATCTCAAGCCATCGTCTTCCAGCTGGGAAGGCAGCGCAACAGCTTCCCTTCTTCGATGATCATGCTCAACCGTGCCCTCTCCAACAGGAGGGAGGGGCACAGAGGGGTAAAGCCGCCACCTGGTTAAGGTAGGTACCGGTGGGGGTTACATCTTATCGATAAACTGATAAGATACTTAGGTCTCCACAACAAATTTTCTGGTCGACCTTTCATCGCCGCGGCGTCGCGACCAGAAAAAAAAATCCCAGACGGCTGTCTTTCGTCGTGTTGCTGTAGGAATCTCCAACCGCCACCATGGAAGACCAAGTGCACAAGCCTCACCGCAAGGCGAAAGAGAAGAAGGGGCACACGGGAGGTACGCAACCAAGTACTTCAATTCGCATCCGACTCAATACCTGACATACTTTACCACAGACCGAAACCCCAAGGCCTTCACCTTCTCCAACCCCGGAAAGCTCCTCAAGTCGGCCGCGCGATCTTCCGATGTACGAGCCTCCTAATTAGTGAGCGTGGGCAGTGGCTGACGTGTATGCTTCGACAGATCAAAGAACGGCGACTCCATGTTCCCCTCGTCGACCGACTTCCCGATGAGCCGCCGCCGAGGCTGGTCGCGATCGTCGGACCGCCTGGCGTCGGCAAGACGACTCTGCTCAAATCCCTGATCCGCCGATACGCCAAAGAGAGCATCTCCGACCCCCAGGGGCCCGTCACCGTCGTTACCTCCAAGAAACAGCGATTGACCTTCATCGAGTGTCCGAACGACCTCGAGGGCATGGTCGACATATGCAAGGTGGCCGATCTCGTCATCAATCTGCTGGACGCCAACTATGGCTTTGAGATGGAGACAATGGAGTGTAAGTTTTGAGCCATCCGCAGTGGTCGCCAGCGACTCGCAAGCTAACTCCTAACCGTCCTCAACTGTTTGTCGAATATTGGCATTCCGGGTTCCGTCCTGACAGTCCTGACGCACTTGGATCTGTTCAAGAAGCCACAGGCATTGAAGGATGCGAAGAAGCGCCTCAAGAAGCGACTCTGGACCGAGTTGTACCAGGGCGCACACGTCTTCTATCTCTCGGGAGTAATGAACGGCCGATACCCCGACCGCGAAATCCACAACCTCTCTCGCTTCCTCTCGGTCATGAAGAATCCGCGACCTCTCGTTTGGAGAAATTCCCACCCCTACACCGTCATCGACAGCTACCGCGATATCACCCACCCGACCAAGATTGAGGAGGATCCAAAGTGCGACCGCTCGGTCGTCTTTTCGGGATACCTTCGAGGCACAAATTTCGCGGCGGAGAATCAAAAAGTCCACATCCCTGGGTTGGGCGACTTCACGGCTTCGAACGTGGAGGTTCTCCCGGACCCCTGCCCTACTCCGGCCATGGAACAGGCCCTGGCCAAGATCACAGGCAAGACGACGCGCCGACGCTTGGACGAGAAGGAAAAGAAGCTGTACGCGCCCATGTCAGACCGCAGTGGTCTCAAGATTGATGGGGATGCGATCTGGATCACGAGAGAGAAGGGCTTCAACTTTGACAAGGAGGACGAGGACGGTGAGAGGGGCGAGGGTGAGGAACTGATTGTGGGTCTGCAGGGCGAGCGAAAGCTCTTGGGCCAGACCGATGCTGCGGTGCAACTTTTCAAGGGTGGCGAGGAACTCAAGCATGTTGATGAGGAGGAAGACACTGGTCGAAAGACTATGCGACACGCACGCGTCGCGGACCGCGACGGCGACTCCGACGACGAAGTTCCCGACGACGAAGGCTTCGTCAGTGGTGAAGAAGAAGGCGAATCCGACGTTGAAGAGGAGTTTGACGAGGGCAAGCTGGGCAGGATGTTCCGGAAAGACTCGGAGGAGGACGTTCAACACGAAGACATCGCTTTCGCCGATAGTGACTCCGACCTTGGCTCAATATCGGGGCTCGAAGATGAGGATGGCGAGATGGACGACGACGACGACGACGAGGACTTCGACTCGGACGAGGAGGCCGCCGCGTTAAAGTGGAAGGAGAACATGGCCGAGCGTGCAAAGAAGCTGCACGGCAAGCGGCGCTCTTACCACACACCAAACCTCGCTAGATTCATGTACGATGCCTCCTTGACGCCGGAGGAAGCACTGGCGAAGTGGCGCGGCGAAGAAGAAGAGGAGGAAGAGGATGACATCGAGGCATCCGACGATGAGGAGTTCTTCAAGAAGTCCAAGCAGGAGAAGGAAGACAAGGTGGAGGACAGATCGATACCCGTGTACGACTACGAGGATCTGGCGGCGAAGTGGTCTCAGCAAGCGAGCGTAGAGGCTTTGCGGCGACGATTCACCACCGCATCGTTGCGCGATGGCGGCGACGACGAGGACGGCGAGGATGAGGATGAGTTCGACGGCATCGACGACGAGGACGAGGACGACGAAGGTGATGGTGTCTTTGAGGACCTTGAGACGGGGGAACAGCACGGCCCTGAAGAAGCTACCGAGGAGAAGGACTTCGAAGACGAGCGTGAGAAGAACGCAAAACGCAAAGAGGAACTCAAGCTGCGTTTCGAAGAAGAAGATCGAGAGGGTTTCATGAACGACAAAGCCAACGCCCGTCGGGAAGGTGGCGACCAGGAGTTCGGGGAGGACGAGTGGTACGAGTCGCAGAAGGCCCTGATCCAGAAGCAGCTGGACATCAACAAGGCCGAGTTCGAAAACCTCGACGGGAGGCAACGAGTCGCCGTGGAGGGTTACAAGGCCGGCAAGTATGCGAAAATCGTCATCGAGGGCGTCCCAGCCGAGTTCTTGCAACAATTCAACCCGAAAATGCCCATCATTCTTGGAGGCCTAACCCCTACCGAAGACCGTTTCGGATTCATCCACGCGCGCATCAAGAAGCACCGATGGCACAAGAAGATTCTCAAAACCAACGACCCCTTGATCTTCTCCCTCGGCTGGAGGCGTTTCCAGTCCCTTCCCATTTACTCAATGTCTGACAACAGACAACGCCAGAGACAGGTCAAGTACACAAGTGAACGTATGTGTTGCCACCTTGAAAGCGCTAGGGAATATCGCTGACATCTGCTTCGTGTAGACATGCACTGCTTCGCGCAGTTCTACGGACCGCTGATTGCTCCCAACACCGGTTTTGTGTGCTTCAACTCCTTCTCCTCGGCCAACCCCGGGTTCCGGGTAGCAGCCACAGGAACGGTCCTCAGTGTTGATGAGTCAACGGAGATAGTGAAGAAGCTGAAGCTTGTGGGAACGCCTGCCAAGATTTACCGCAATACGGCGTACATCCAAAACATGTTCTCGTCATCCCTGGAAATTGCCAAGTTTGAAGGGGCGAGTATCAAGACAGTGTCGGGAATTCGCGGACAGATCAAGCGCGCCCTATCCAAGCCCGAAGGCCACTTCCGCGCCACCTTTGAGGACAAGATCCTCTACAGCGACATCGTGTTCCTGCGGGCGTGGTACCCGATCAAGCCGCACCGCTTCTACAACCCTGTGACGAACCTCATCGGATGGCAGGCGATGCGTCTGACGGGTGAAGTGCGCCGCGCCGAGGGCATCGCGACGCCGCTGCAGAAGAACAGCCAGTACCGCAAGATCGAGCGCGAGACACGTCACTTCAACCCGCTGCGCGTCCCTCGTGCCCTCGCGGCCGAGCTGCCCTTCAAGTCGCAGATCGTGGAGAAGCGCAAGCAGAAGAAGGATACGTACATGCAGAAGCGCGCGGTGGTGCTGAACAAGGAGGAGAAGACGGCGCGCAATCTGCTGCAGCAGCTCACGACGATCCGTAACGACAAGGTGGCGCGTCGCGCGGCCAAGAAGGAGGAGAAGAGGGCCGAGTATCGCAAGAAGGTGGCCGAGTCCGAGGAGAAGAAGGAGGCGAGGGAGAAGAAGGAGAGCAAAGAGTTCTGGCGCAAGAACGGCCGGAAACGCCAAGCAGCGGACGAGGGCGGCGGCGGCGGCCAGAAGCGCAGAAAGTAGCGAAAAAAAGTGTTTGGGCACATCGGGCGGCAGGTTGAGAAGAAAAGGTTTTCTACCCTAGTTCGTCAAGTAGAGTGTATAATCAAGGGCGCTTGGAAGTCATCTGCATCAGACAGGCGGATGCTTTGAATTCTGTCATTAGGGTATCTAAACATAAACAGGATCTCCTACAAGGATTGTGGCGTTTGGCGGCTTCGAAATAGTCCAGACCACCGAAGCCTGGGAAAAGTCTCCCGCAGCTGGCCCAGCATTTTCGGACAAGATTGATGGCTCGAGTTCAATGCACAAACGCGGATCAAGGCGTTGCCATCCTTGCCTTCACCATCGCCAGTTCAGAACTCTTGGCCCAAGTGCCACTCGGTGTCTGACGGTAGCATAGCAACTTGCCATCGTCGCCGGTGCTCGCCAGGATCTGGCCGTCGTCGTCGAAGCCAACGCGCCAGACAGGCGTTCTATGGCTGTCCAGCTTCGCGGTCTCCTGGAACACGTGCTTCACCTGGCCGGGCTGACCCGAGAAGTGCCGTTCTGCATGAGAACCAGACTTGGCGAGGCTTGCGCTGAGCCCTGACTGAGGTTGTTTGTCGCTTAGCTGTCCCGCCCTTGACGAAGCCTGTGCCAGGTGGTTTTCGTGCCTTGTGAGCTCTGTCGTCGACCACGACTTCGCGCTGTCGGGGGTGTGAGGCGTGTCGATGCGGAATACCCTGACAAAGCCGTCCTGGCAAGCCGTCGCAATGGTGTCGTACCCTCGAATGTTCCCCGGCGCCCACGCTACATCGCGCACGAGACCACGATGAACGCCGACCTCGACAGCCAGGTAGAACTCTCGTTGTGACTGGGCAACGCCATACGATGTCGTTAACACGTCTCTAGAGCGATAGACCTTGACCGAAGACATTCCTGCCACCACCAAACCTAGAGAGTCCGTCGCGACCCCCGCCCGCAGGGCATTGTAGCACGGGTCCGGGTTTGGGTCGAAGCGGACCTTGAAGCTGATCTCCTCGCCGCGGCTCGGTTTCGGGCATACGTTGAATTCGTCGATCGACGTGTACTCGGACATGTTCTCGGGTTGCTCGTTCTCGTACACCATCAGGCGGCCGTCGGAGGCAAGGAGGGCGAGGTAGGTATGCCGCGTCTCTTCGTTGTGCTTCATGGAGAAGGAGCGGTACGGGTATTTGGCGGAGCGCATTTCGTAGGCGGCTTTGCTGGTTGTCGCGCGATTGCTGGCGCTGAAGCGGCGGCCCGGGGCGGCGGAGGGGTCTTCTGCCCATAACTTGAAGCGGCCTTCGATCCCGAGCGATGCGATGAGGTTCGGGTAGACCGTCGGTGGTAGCCATTGGAGCTGCGGCACGAATGGGGGTCAATTGCTAGTCGTGGTGACAAGGCTTGCGGGCTGTCGGATGGCCTACCTCTAGAATCTCGCCGCCGTGAGCCCCCCAGGTATCGCAATGGTGCCATACCCCGTCTTTATGGCGATTGAAGACTTTGATCTTTCCGTCGACCGAGCCGGTCGCGCAGCGGTCGCCATAGGCGTTGAAGGCAACAGCTTGGACCAGGTCTTGGTGGCCGTGCTGGAGGTTCAGGTCGAATCCGGTCTTTTCCTCGGTGATCGCGGGTACTTCGTGAGGAAACGCCGCCATGTTGTGCAGTCGCGGATACTGACTGGGGCGTTCAATTGCGCTGCGCGGTGGAGATGTAGTTGAAGAGCCGGTGCGCGACAGATGAAGCTGTCGCAGAGAGGCTCGTCTGCCCCGCGTGGAAAAAGGTACGTACATTTTGTCCTCAACTCAAATACGCAGTACAGCAACTGTCCGTGAGCCAACTCCTCGTTATAAGAGATTTCCCCGGCTCAAGATGCCACGATAGCCTCTGTCGTGGTAGTAGCTGGCCAAAACTGCTGCAATTATTCAACTACATCGTACTGGAACCCGAGGGCTGGGCTGGCATATCAACTGCTCCATCGCCGCAAGAGACCGAGCCGACCCATTCCGCTTCCGCCGTTCATAGTATACATCACCCAGGCCCTCAAGCTTGCCTCTCCGTGCTAATTTAGCTTGCTCACGTCTCTTCGACTTTTATATTCAATTCACGAAGCTTCTCATAGAGAGCAGGTATTCCCTTCCCAAACGAGAGTGACTCCGCTACCTCTTTCAAAGGATGCACCGGACCGTAACTAATCTTCTCTGCCGTCGCCAAGATGTTTCGAACGGTAGTACCGTCCCAGAAGTTCTCCTTCTGCGGATAGTCTCGAAGAAGACGGAGAGCCCTCTTTTGGACGTCGGGATCCTGACAGCTCACTATGATGAAGTACAGGGGCGGGATGATGCCAATGTCCATCGTGAAAGATCGAGGTAGGATTGCGGTCTCTTTTTGTCTTGCCGCGAGCCCCTTGTGTATTATTGCAGCTATTGACACTAGTTCTGCGTATCGGGCTACGATGTCGGGCGACTGAGATCGTTCGTGTGGCTTTTGGCGTAGATTGTGGCACAGGAGACGTGCGCAGCTGTAGTGCAACGTATCTAAGCATACCGAGTAGTACTCTCCCGTTCCGGTTGCGGGTGCCTGAGGTTTTGCTAGGAATCGCTCAAAGAGGCCCGGCATGCGTTCGCCCTTTCGTGTCAAGATGTCGTGTTGACGTCTGGGTATGGGTTGAGACCAGAATTCATCGTCCCCCTGGTGCTGGCGATTCAGCCAGACGAGAGCAAACACGTCACGCGTGTACTGTACGATAACCCGGTGAGCATGCGTAATGGATTCGAATTCCCCCAGAGGGGTATCGTCAAGTTCTCGCCCTTCGTACAGCTTGATAGAGATGACGGGCTTGAAGTTCTCGGCAAACAGTGCACACGAAACTTCCCAGGTGGCGAACAGCCGAAGTATGTAGTCCATACCGAGCTGATCCTCTGTAGACCAGTCGCGGGTGTTCCGAAGCTCATTCAGCGTACTCATAGGCAGGCTCTCGATAATTCGCAAGCCGTTTGATAAGTGAGTCAGGGCCGGTCTCCAGTTGTTTCGTAAAGTCTCGATGCAGACGAAGGATACGCAGCAGAGCAGCGTGACGGTGATTCTGTCTTTCATTGGTACGTGGGCATAGCTAGAAAGCTTGGACATTGCTGTACCATACTGCTGGATCGTGAAGATTTCGAGCTCTCGAGGCGACGGACCGTCCTCGGACTCGGGCAGCGCCGACTGGTAGATGTGATACGCGGAGCCGAGGGCAACGATGGCATGTTTGACAGCCGCGTCTGAATGGCTCAGCTGGGGAGCTAGTCTGCTCCAGAAACTCGTGAGATTGGTGACGTGGTTGCAGAGACCGGCTCCCGCGACGTGACGGAAGCGGTGGAAATACAGACGTTCGGCTTGGGTGCCGTCGATATCGGCGACGAGTGGTCTCAGGACACGCAGAGCCTGGTTGTCGGCCCAAGGTTGTACGTGTTGCTCCTGAAGAGCCAGAGCCCCGACGCACGAGTTATCGGGCGGCCTCGGCCGCGCCGGCATTGCTTTGTCGTAGCCATCACAGGTTCGTCCAGTCGACGTACACCGCGCGCAACTAGGACGTTCTTCTCCGCATTTGATGCGTCTAATCCTGCACGATAGCAACGTTGGTCAACAGCTCCCGAGCCTATGACGAGCATGGGGAGTATGGGCAGCAAAATCTTACTTGCTACTGAAGGTCAGTACACGAAGACGGGTTTCGAACGAATAAGTAGGCTTCTCACCATGTGAGACATCCAGTTCGGACTTTGGGTTTGCTCGCCCTTTTGCGCTTCGTGGGAGCAACGTCCTGCTTCGGCGTGGGCGTGGGCGTGGGCGTGGGCGCTGGTGCTAGATCCGAACTCTTGGACAGAGGAACCATTGCAGCGTTGCCTCGAGTGAGTGCGGCCGAGTAGCGAATGACTTTGAAAGCCAAGAAGCCCTCAGTCAGAGAGAGTCTATCGAGCGATTGTTGAATCAACCCCATTCAAGGCTGCGATTGAGTCTGATTGCGATGGCGAGATGGCGAGAAAGGTCGTGATTACACGAATTGGATGGGCAAAATGATCTCGAAAGTACGTGAAGAAGCGTCGCTCATCCTCGTCCTTGCCCGGATTAGCTGCATTGGCAGCGTAGGTCGGCGCAGGTCGGCTGATGGACGTTCGAAGAGCCAGTAACATACGCCGCGACGAATGCGGGTTCGAACGACCTTAGCTGAGTGAAGTCGTATTAAGGTGCAAACAAGTTTCTGGGCTTGGCGGCTGAGAGAAGTTAGTTAGAGACAAAGAAGACATGTGGTGATGCAGTCTGGCGAAAGCAACTCAGGACGCCTGAATTAGATGATGTACGTATTCGGAATTTGAACTGGCTTCTGTCGACGCTCATTACTCGGACAATGTGATCGAGGTCTCAGACTAGTAAATGTCGACCTGGATCGGGAATAGGCCGAGTTTGAAAGCAACTTTAAGTTCAAGGGCTTTACACTTCTGTCGTTGCAGTTCCCCTCCTCTTGTGAGTTCTCCACCTCCGGCAGACGTTGGGCTTACAGTTGGATCCCGAGCAGGATTTAAAGAGGGCTAAGGCGGTAGGGAATGGTTCTTGACGGCGCGGTGTTGTTGTTGATAAGTATCAATTGAAGTTGCGATGAAGCAAGCCGCCGCTGAAGACGGATACGCGGCGGCAGCCTAATTGTTCAATGTCCAGGGTCCAGAACGGCCCATTGCGACTTACCTAAGTGAGGTGAGCGCAGGTCCCCTCCTACCCATCTGTCGGTGAGGCACAGCGCTGTAAGTCTGGACGTCCCTACAGTCGCAGTTCACTTACTCGGAATGAAGACAGCTATTTCACACACAAATACTGACTGACCTTACGATCCGACCGTCTGTATCTTGGGGTTTCATGATGAATCTACGGAGCAAGACGGCGCGTAAATCTTACCATTCATCCGACGCCGCTGGGCATTGAGAAGTATGTGCATTCCATTTCTATGCATCTAATTACCATACCGATCCACCAACACGGATGATCGTACCATTATTCTACAAGTCGACGGCCGTATTCATTATCATTACCTATGCACCGTACTGTTATACTCTTTCTCTTGGCCGGTACCCCTTCTCATCATGTCTCTGCTTCGGGCTCGATTCTGCTCTCACGGTTCCGCCCCTTCTTGATGTTCCGCCACTCCATGCACAAAGCGCAGAGAAGTGTCGCCAGGGCCAGTCCCATGCCGGCCAAGAAGATCCGGGTACACGCGTAGTTGTATGCCTGAACCACGACGTCCAAGAACTGGGCTGGTACAACCTTGTGCAAATCGGTGGCACCGATCTTGACGATGGCTTGGGCTGGCAGGCCTGGGATACCCGAGAGCTCAGATACCAGCATGTTGCTCAGGATTGACTGTCCAACCGAGACGAAGATGGCCGCTCCCAGCTGCTGCGCAAAGAAGCTGATCGAGACTCCCGTTGACACGTCTTCCCTGGGAAACACGGCCTGTACGGCGAGGCCGACAGTCTGCATGCCAAAGCCCAAGCCGAAGCCCGTCAGGAACTGGTAACCGATCCAGTGGGCCGAGCTGATTCCTGGCGTGAAGGTGCTCATCAGCCCCAGTCCTGTTGCCATGATACACGGGCACAGGATCATGGACGGCACGTAATAGCCAATCTTTTGTGTTGCGCCTCCCGAGATGATGGATGACGCCACAATGCTAAGCACGAGTGGCAGCGTATAGATGCCCGAATCGACAGGGTTTGCGCCCTGGACAGCTTGGACTGCAGTCAAAGTCAGCATTGATTCTCTCATGACCCAGGTTGCGTTGTCACTCACACCAGAGGGGGAGGTAGTAGACGGCCAACATCATGGAGCCGGCCAAGAAGAACATGAAGAACGCGCCGGCCAACATCGTTCTCTGCGTGATGATCCTGACGGGTACAGTCGCCGTCTTGGGCATAAACACCTGAACGGCGGCAAAGGCGCTGAAGGCAACCCCAAAGACGATAAAGAGGGCGATGATGCGTCCATCGTTCCAAGCGTAAGTCGCGCCGCCCCACTCCAGGGCCAGCAGAAGTGACACGATCGAAGGGAGGAAGAAAAATGTCCCCAGGGGGTCGAGACGCAAGAAGTGCTGGGTGATAGTTGCCGGCTCTCGCGGTTGGTGCTTGGGAGCCTTGAGCATGAAGAACAGGTATACCAGAGCCGCACCTCCGATGGGAAGGTTCATGTAGAAGCACCAGCTGTTTCCGGGTGTTTAGCCAGGCACGTCAAGAGGGGCAAACTGTGGTTGACCTACCGCCATGTGACGTTTCCCGTGAAAGCACCGCCAATGAGAGGCCCGATGACGGAAGCGAGACCAAACACCATACCAAAGATGCCTGCTCGAGTGTGAGCACCAGCCAAGTCGACGTCTCCGTTGAGTTTATTGAGTCTTACCCTGGAACATTGGTCGCTTGTGCAACGGGATCATCGGGATCATGACCATCATAGCACCGGTGAAGATGCCCGCGGACCCAACTCCGGCAATGGCTCTGCCGGCAATCAAAGTGGCCGAGTTTGGCGCGACGCCGCAGAGGAGAGACCCGACCTCGAAGATGAATATGCTGCCGAGGAATGCCCTATGCGGATGAATGGTTAGAATGATGCTCTTCGAGAACGAGATGAGACTATCCTTACCAGCGAAGGTTGTAGAACTTGTAGACTCTGCCAAATACCAGCTGTGAAGCAGCAGTCGTGAGCATGTATGCCGATCCGTACCAGCCAATATCTCCCAAGCTCCCGAACTCGTCCGTGATACGAGGAATGGCTGTTGCGATGATCGTCCTGTCCAGGGCGACCAAGAACAAGGCGATGAAATTGGAGAAGATGACAAGCCAGAACTTGATGCTTTTCGGCTTGAAGTTCTCCTCGGCCTCATCAATCTCAACTGGCGGACCTGCCAGCGGCGGCTTCTCGAGATCGTTCTTCTCATCAACTTCGGGGTCCTTGGATACATCAACTTGGCTAGCAGTCGGTGACGCGTCGGCCGATATTATCGGGGTGTGGACCGTCACCTTCTCCTGTGTCAGACCCGGCGTATCCTCCGGCTTCTTGTCTTGGTGGTCGTCGCTCTCTCTGGTGGCCAATGTCGGCGTTGACGTGTTTGTCCTTCGGAAGGTCTCACCCGTCACGGATGCGCCGTCGACCTCGGCGGGCTTCGGAGTCGGCATCGTATCGGCCATTGTAAGTCACAATACCACGGCCTGGATAAGGAATTGCGATACCACAAGGGCAACAACACCAATGAGGGCGCGTTTGAAGAACTGGAAACGAGAACACCAGACGCGTGTGAGAGAGAGCTAGGCGGGCAGTGGGAAATATTGATTAATGGATGGACAAGCGGCAGTTCGTCCGGACTTTTTTCCCCCAGGCGCACGGTCAGATCACAGACGGGCTAGGGAACCAAGCTGCCAGTAAGTGTGCATCGACTAGGGTGTTAATCATTATATACGACAACCCAAGTTCCTGTCAACGTGGTCATCGGCGCCATGAGTGATGGCTCGGACGCGACGCGAATAGGATGAACGCCATCATAATGTGGCTCCTGTGTGTGCCTCGCGGGAGGGGGAGGAGTGAGTCGATGCCGATGGGGATGTCCAGACGAGCGTCAGTGTTAGCGTAGACGATGGTGAGGATTCGGACGTAGGTTGATCATTCCAAAGCTGTGTCTCGGACATCGGAGGTCGAAGTCGTGTCCGGACAGTGTGCACTGGTTGCGTTTGCGGACTAGCTCCGGGTGTTCGGGTTTCAGTGATTACATAAGAGGGATCCATGATGGGGGAACCACAGAGCTCGGATCACCCTGAGGCTACTGCGGTCTCCGGGGACCGGGGTCAAGGCTGGCCGATGTCAGCACGCTCGGTCCCGGACGGGTATCTCGTCCTCTCCCTACCGGCCTTCCCCCTCAGACATGACATCGCGACGTCCAGTGGTGTGGTCATCATCCCGGGCCCAAGCTAGCGAAGAGCCTCAACAGCACCAAACTGGAAACACACACACGTCCGCGGCGTTCGTCCTGTCTTATGTTTGCTTGGGGTACCGGCATCTAGCCTGCGAATAACCGTACGAATACGGGTACCATCAGCGCAACCCAACAACCCCCACCTCCTTTGCTTACCCAGGGCACCTCAGTCTCACAGCTACCTTAGCTCTAGCTGTCTTCATCTTTGTGCCTGCCGGTTTTCTCACGTCCACCTCTGTCCCCACCGAGATTCCTGTCTTCCTGCTGCCTGCTGCCTGCTGGTGTGTTCGTCCGTCTACGCATCTAAACGGCTTGCCGCAGCTTTACTCTTGGTCGTGTCTCGGACAATCGACCCGATCTTCACCAAACCTAGGAGTGGCTTCTTTGCAAAAGAAGCACAGCGAGAAGAAACCGCCCATCTACATTCCCGAGGTACCCTGGCAAGTCCTCGGCGCCAACAGCGCCCACTGATTGTTCATTGGTCTTCTCATTAAACTCATGCCGCACCCCGTCAACGTTTCGCCTGCAACCTCACCCGTCGGATCCGAACCGGGATCTAGCCAGCCGACGTCGACATCTGTAAGGTAGCCCGCCTGTCTGCGTCCCGTCATCTGTCGGCATCCACATAATATACCATGTCGGGAGAAGCCCAACTCCTACCTCCGCCGAGGGCTCCTCCTCCACCCGAACCCGACCCCATGGCTGCCATGAAGCTTACAAGGGGCACCTCGTGTGTCCTATGCCAACAACGAAAGGTCCGTTGCGACAAGAACAAGCCTTGTGCCAACTGCGTCAAGGCCCGCGTGGAATGTCGAGTCATCCCGCCACAGCCGCCAAGACGGAGAAAGAAGCGTCTCCAAGAAAGAGACCTTGTCGACAGGCTCAAGAAGTACGAGCTTCTGTTGGCCGAGAATGGCGTCAAGTTCGAGCCCATCGCCGGCGACCTCAAAGCTTCGGACCGCGATTCCATCCACATCGATGAGGGTCCCGTGACGGACGAGGTCGCCGACCTGGAAAACGATTTCGAAGGTCTCAAGACGTCGCCGGAGGGCAGCACGTCTCCGTCCGTGGCGGGAAGCAGGAGGTCGCAATCCGACAAGTGAGAAGACTTGCCCCTCCCCTTCACCAGTCTGGACGTAACTTACCTTAACACCCATTCTAGGCCATTTAACAAGTGGTTCCCCTTTCACAAAGAGGTACGCCACCCCTCCCATATCACAATCCTACTCATGTTCTAGACCGTGTTCTGACCCTCCCTGAAGTTCAGGGCCAGCGAGGAACTCTTGAGAGACTCCTCGGAGGACGAGGTTGATGGCTCCACCATCCACCATGCCTTTGACAAGATGTACGACAACCAGGACGGCTTCCCATTCATTGTGGGCAACCGGAATGCTTCCGTGACGCACCTGCATCCGTCTGCCATCCAAATCTTTCAGCTGTGGCAGATTTACATCACCAACGTCAACCCACTCCTGAAGATTACTCACGTGCCCACCGTCCAAGGTCTCATCATTGAGGCCACCGCCAACCTCGAGAAAATATCAAAGAACGTGGAATGTCTCATGTTTGCAATCTACTTACTGGCCGTCACCTCGCTCGAGGATGACGAAGTGGCCAAGATGTTCAACGAACCCAAACCCACCGTTCTGTCCAGATTCCACACGGCCCTCCAGCAGGCCCTTGTCAATGCCGGCTTCATGCGCACGAGTGACACCATGGTACTCCAGGCCTATATGCTCTTCCTGGTAAGACCTCACGCGGGCTTCTTCACTTGATCAGTGTTTTGCTAACGCTACCCAGATCGCCGTCCGCATGTTCGTCGACCCAAGACAAATATTCTGCTTGGTCGGCATTGCTGTGAGAATCGGCCAGCGGATGGGCCTTCATCGGGACGCCGCAGCCTTTGGGCTATCGCCGTACGAGGTTGAGCAAAGACGGCGGCTGTGGTGGACCATCGTAGGCTACGATCGGAGGATCGGCGAGATGACGGGGTCTACTGTCACTGCCCTGTCCACTGCGGGTGACTGCAAGCTACCTCTCAACATCAACGACACGGATCTCCACGTCAACGGTAAGGACGCCCCGACTCCGCATCAGGGCGCGACGGAGATGCTCTTCGTTCTCATCAGGACGGAGCTGGCCATGGCCATCAGCAGCGACACGGCACGTGATGGGCAACGGCACGGTGACAAAGACAAGGAATCCGGCCCCGGCGCCGTTGCGGCGCGCCCGATGCCGACTGTGCGCATGGCCGGACAGGACCAGACGTACACACTGGACGGCTTCTTCGCTCACATCGAGGGCACGTACCTCAAGTGGTGCGACCCCAAGATACCCCTCCACTTCTTCACTCTCACCATGACCCGGCAGTCGCTGTGCAAGATGAGGGTCATTTCGTTCCTCGTTCGAATGGGCAACGGAGAGGCGACCACTCTGCAGGATCATGAGCGCGATACGCTATTCCTCGAAGCCATCCAGATGATCGAGTACGACAACGTCGTGCAAGCGGCCGAGAGTCTCCAAGGTTACAAGTGGTATACGTACCTCCACTTCCCGTTCCCGGCGTACATGTTCTTGGTGACGGAGCTGCGCCAGCGGCTCACGGGACCGATGGTGGAGCGGGCATGGGACGCCATCGCCGAGAACCACGAGAGGCGCGGGCTGATGAACACGCTGCACAGCCCGATGCACATCGCGTTTGGCAACCTGTTCATCAAGGCCTGGGACGCCCACGAGGCCGGACAGCAGCAGATCGGGAAGCCCGTGCAGGAGCCTTTGTGGATCACGAGATTGCGCCAGCGGGCGGAGAAGATGGGCAAGAAGCAGCGCGGGGCCCGGCCCGGGCCCGAGGGCGGGGCCGGGTTTCCGCAGCAGGCGGCCAGGACGACGCCGATGAGCAACAGCACGTCTCAGGTGGGCCCCATGCAGATGCCGCAGAACATGATGATGACCCCGCCGTCGGTGACCGCGGGAACTCCGGCGATGGGTCCTCCGGCCTCGGAAGGCGATGTTACCGACATGGACTGGAGCTACCTGATGCAAGGGTACGACATGGATACGTATGCGGCATTCGGAGGAGGCTTTGGTGGGTTTCCGATGGGGGGAAACGGCATGATGGGCCCGGGCATGATGGGGAACCCTGACGGAGGCAACATGTTTGGGAGTTGAGGGCATCTGATCTTCACATCTTGGATGAAGGCGAATGGGCGGTAGTCTCCACATGATTAGAAAGCTTTCCTTCGCATCCTTCTTTGTCCTCATATACCAGCCAGCGCTTCACACCCACCCTAGCAATTGCCGCTCGATCCCAGAGGCCCTTCCCAAGCATCGTCTGTTGCCGAGACCTGCGTCGAGTTGCAAGCCGGGACGGTCAGCGTGCGGTTCGTCGTCTCGTAGATGTAACCTTGGTTGCAATTCTGCCTCCTCACGTAGACGTAGCTTACGTTCTGACCGCCGGGGAGTTCCACATCAACGTTCCAAAGCGGGCGCTCAGCTGTGTAGCCGGAAGCCGTCATGGGCTGCGCATTCTCCACGTTCCAGGAGCCCAGATCGGCAATGTCGCCCAGGACGTAGAGGTCTTCGCCGTAGTAAGTTGTCGCATTGACGAGGAAGCTGACGGGGACGGTACAAGAGCCCGTCACGTTAGGGGCCCCGGCGGCGATGGCCGGGACATAGACGCCGGTTGTCGACGACGCCACGCAGGTCGAGGGAACTTCCGAAGAGGCAGGGACCCAGCTTGGAGGGTATTGACCGGCACGACGCTCTGCCATCGTCACAAACGCGGCATATGACCAGGTGAGATCGGAGGCGGACAGAGGAGCTCCCGGCGGTGCCTTGTCAAACTGCTCGGACATGGAGCCGTTGCTGGGAGTGTACTGCCGCGCTACCGAGACAAAGGAGTCGGCGTAAGCGGTGACCGCGTTGACGATGCTGGCATAGTCGCCGGATACGTTGCTGCGTTTCTGGTAGGTGCCTTCCTTGAGGGAAGGGTAGAGGTCGGCGAAGAAAGGCAGCGCCGTGGCATCAACCTTGATCTCGCCGTGCGCGTTCCATTGAGCCACTGCGCCATACAGAAACTCAGCCGCTCCCAGAGTGATGAGGTACCTGCACAGAAATGAGCGGCGAATACTTCCACTCACCATCATTGGGCCGGACTCACCACGGGTTGCCGTTGTAGTAAATGTCTTCGGTGTAGCGGCCGAGGGCCACGCCTTTGTCCTTTGCTACCCCGTCGTTGATGGGATAGAGGCTTGCATTGCGAAAGGCGTCGACCCAAACCTTGAAGTTTGCCAGGGCTCGGCTGTGGCAGGGTTGGATGGAAGGGTCCTCGCAGCTGGCCGTAATGTCAAATACGGAGATGGAGCCAAGCATGACGTTGGCGTCCTTGCCGGAGCGCTGTGTCTGGGTGTTGATATTGGCGGTGTAGTACTCGCCGTTCCAGTAAGTTTGTAGGAAGCACAGCACATCGGGTGCCAGCTCACATCCCGTGCAGTCGACGCCGAGGGACTTCGCAAGCGCGGCGCCTTCGATCAGTGAACGGTACTGGTTCTGGGTCGTGAAGAAGCTGGAACCGGACACTTCCTCCCAAAGATCAAAGCCAGTCGAGTTCCTACGCGTTTCGTCAGACGATTGCTTTCTAGGCCTGGATGGGAGGGGGAGGGAACCGTCGTACCAGTATTGACCAACGTAGGACAGATCGTTGGCAATAATGGGCCAGATAATGTCCTTGGCTTTTGATTCCTGGCCGTTCTCAACCAGCCAGCGGGAATAGGTGATTAGCGCAATTGCTCTCAATGCAGGACCGTCTCTCTGAGGTCGGCCCCAGGCGCCGTTGAAGCGAGCGCCGTCGACGGTGTATTTGGCCTCACCCAAGCCACGGCCGGAAGGGAGGAAAGAGCCCGAGGGGTTCGTGACGGTCTGCAGCACAGCCTGAGAACGGTAGTAATCCTCGATGTAAACCTGGAGCTCCTCCTTACCGAAGATGAACTCGTCCACAATCATCTTCATTGTCAGGGCGGCATCTCTGGTCCAGGTATAAAAGTCTTGGGGCAAACACTGTCAGCGACAGCGTGCTACACGCCGTAGACCGAGGAACTCACAATCGGGGTCTGACTTGGACGGGCTGGCGACAACGATGCCCGCAGCAGCCCCCTCAACCATGGAGCCATCAGGACCAATGTTGTTCAAGGCGCTTTGGAGAGCGAAACTCCTTTGGCGACTAATGAAGTCGTCGAGGTCTGCGGCGACAGCAGACGCGACGACGCCCGCCAGCAAGAGAAATCCAGATCGCAGAGCCATCATGCCAGAATTGGTCGTGGCAGCCGGTAGACGCTGTCACGGAGAATCTCCCGCGTTGATTTACCTTACACAAGACTGCAGGCTGGAGAAAAACATGGCAGACGGGGTTGAAGGTTATATAATGTAGCGAAAACCCTGCCCCAGGGGCATGTTCGTATCACTGTGTGCGGGCCAAGCGGCTGGCAGTCCTGTGATAGTTCGCAGTAAAGCTTATTACTGGCATCATCGTGCTGCAAAGGCCTGGATGTTCATCCCAAGCCGTGGGTGGCAGGGATGGTGTCTCTGGGCACCATTTGGGAAAGGAGTTGACGTGGGTACGCTCGTTTCATTTCCTTGTGCAGCCAGTGGGAAGGTTTGCAGGGAACACAGCCCAGTAATAACCCACTCGAGGCAATCCCCTAGGAACAACACCGGCGGGCCGATATGATGCATGTCGGGGCTGGGGTTGGGGGGCTCGGTTAGGCCGGTTCAGCGCGGGGGAAACGTCCCCTTCCCGAGTCCAGTCTAGTCCGGTCTAGATCAATCCGTAGGGGCGGCCCCAATTGCGGGGGGGATGCCGCTCAGTTGACCTACTCCCCGGGCGTGTCCCGGCGCTTCTCACTTGGCTTGACCACCTTCTCCGTCCAAATATATCGTCATGATGTTTCTTCTTCGAGTTTGGAGATTGTGAATCCGGCGGGATTTTTAGGCACAGGAGGTTGCCAAGGCATTCCGACCTACTGCAGAGTGCTCATCTTTCTCAACCCACCCGCATGACTCGCCGAGATAATGGCGAGGGCAATACGGCCTCGGATCAGTGTCGGCGTGAGGCATCTTCACGAGAGCCCGAATATTCGACCGGTCTACTGGCGCATCGTCCTGCTTTTCCTTTTCTCGCACTTGGGATATTCTGCATCAGGCGACAAATGGGTCAAGAAAAAAAGCGATCTGTCTTGGTCAATCTGCCTCTGCCATATATGCTTCAGTCTCCACGCCTCCCTATTTCGGACCATCCCGCCGACCATATCTCGGCCAGCGTCTATCTCGGTTGATTAGCCCTTGTGATCCTCACCCATAGGTTGGACTGGATGAAGATGCCTGCTGAAAAGGAGTCCCATGCCTTTGTAGGATCTGTCAGGGCGAAGTCGAATCGACGAAGAAGCTGAGAGAGACCGTCAGTCACATGGGCGTTGCTGTTGCTGCTGGGGAGATTAGGGGCGACTGACCTCGACAAACACCTTGTTCAGTTCCAAGAGAGCCACAGTCTTACCAAGACACTGCCACTTGCCATACTTGAAAACCAGTTCCCACTGCGCCGTCATGGCCTTCAGCTGGTCTTCTCCGGCGTCGAGCCACCTTTCCGGCCGGAAGACGTCGGCATCCGGTCCGTACACTGCTTTGGAGCGTAGCACTCCAAACGCGGTCCAGCCAATGTCCGTACCCTCAGGGATGCTCATACCGTGCATGTAATCCCCTCCTTTGGGAACCGTCGTCGACATGAGACCCGTGACGGGCGGGAAGATGCGCAGGCCCTCCTTTATGACAGCCTGCAGGTAACGAAGGCCGCCAGATTCTTGGTTGGTGATGGGCGACGAGATTGCACCCGCCTGAGCCGCGTCCCGCACTTCCTTGGCAAGTCTGGAATAACACGAGGGGCTCGTCATCAGATACAACATCGTCGTGCGCATGGCGGTGGCCGTTGTGTCGGAACCGGCCATGATCTGGACCAGTGTCTCACCCTCGGCCTCCTCTCGGGTTAGGCCGTGTGCAAGGAAGGACCCTAACATGTCCCGCTGTTTCGCCGTCTTGTCTGACATGAGCCTCTCCGCGACAACCTTCTTTGCAACGCTGTGAGAAGACAAGCAACGGTCAGCCATGTGGTGTTATTTCGGGGCACTATAAGGGAGGACAACATCACTTACTTGATGAACTGACCGAAACCCACGCGGTCATGCTCGGACGGCATCGCGCGGCGAAAAAGGGGTGACTGCAGCAGTCTGGCCAAGCTGGGGAACACGCCGAGTATCATCATGACAGGCATACTTTCTTCGGTCATCTGGATGTATCGGTGGACATCTGCGTCTTGCTCGACGTATCCGAAGTGGTAGCCGAAGGCCAGCGAGGTGATGATATCGAGAGTGAGATATTGGATCTTTCTGCAAAGGTCCACTGGACGAAAGACTGCCGCTGTTGACACATACTTGTCTTCGATGAGGCGTACAAAAGCCTGGATCTGTCTGTCGATGGCGGACTCGAGGCCTTCGTTTTCCTTGCCGGAGTACTGGTGGAGCGTATGAGTTAGAAGGGCGGCTTAAGCGCACCTGATGCGGGCGGGAGCTGGGGGTTGGGAACTCACGCCGATAGCCATCTTGGCTCGCAGCTCACTGTGGTCATGGTCATTCCTCATGGAGATGAGGTTGTCCCTAGTCGGATCGAACTTGACGGCGTCGTAGAAGGCGCCCTTGCGGTAAGGCGAACGAACCGCCCACATTCGACGGAGGAGCTCCGAGTCATTGGTTACCAAGTCGTTGGGACCGATGCGGACGACCGGGCCTAAAAAGCAATGTTCCCTGTCAGCAGCCTGTCGAAACAGAATAAGGCTCCCCTTGATTGCGCCGTGGATGATTGCGCATGTGTGTCTGAGACCTTTCCCAACGGCGCGCTCGAGACAACGGTTGGATGGCGAGGCATGGAGAGCGAAGGGAATCTGGGGAATTCCAGGGCTGACTTACCATAGTCATCACAAGCCCGCTTGAGAGCGAGATGCATCTGCCCACCCAGTGTGTTACGTAGCATCCACCATTTGGTAAAGGCAGCACCTGGCGGCCCAGGGATATGTCTGAGACGGTTCCATGAACGGTAGCTCAAGACCGCCAGATATATGAAAAGGGCCGCAAAAGTCAGAAGCAGCGGGTTCTGGATGCGGCCCGAGAACTCCTTGAAAGAGGCCATGTCGTTCTCAGCTGCTCCGTGAGACGCGGTTTGGGGTTCGCAAGGTGACGTGAGATGAGTCTGGTGTTGTTGAGGTGAGGTGAGGTGGGTTCAGTGAGCGCAAGCAACAAGCCTGAAGTAGCAGTCGAGTAGAATTGAGGGAGGAAGAAGCAGAAGTTATGGCCTCCCAGCCAGAGGCAGGTCACAGTTGTATGCCGTGAGGTACCTTACCGCGGAGCAGCCCGAGACCCCGAGATGGAGGCAGGCAGGCAGACAGCAAAGAAGTATGTAGGTAAGGTAAGGTAGGTACGGTAGGGTACCTCAAGTCGAGGCGTGGAGATTGAATATTGCAGGTAATGTACGGCAGCTGGCTATTGGGGGGGCTGCGACTTCCTCTCGGGAGGGCAAGAGCATAAAGTAGATCTGAGGATAGAAAAACGAGGTACATTCCTTCCCATTTTCGATGTGAGGCGCCCGAAAGCCTTTTACCCCCCCATCCCATCTCGGGCACCTCCTTCCCTTTGTTACCTTAGGTATCTGTTGACACGACGCCCTGCAGCAAAAGTTTCCTGAGAGGTCCGGATCGAGTAGTCAAGGATTATTATGTTTCCGTGCTTGGTGATGGGGAAGCAGGACAACAAAGACAAACCCACACTCAACGAGAGATTGTCTGGAGCCATTGTTCGACCACAGATCACATACAAACGATGCCCTCGACATCCTTTTGTCAATGCTTTCCCTTCTTTCATCTCATCCATGGCCTTCACCACGCGCTGTTTGTCATGGCCTATGAGACTCGGATCATTCTATACATACACACTAAGAAATATGAGCTATCATCTGCAGCATTCCGCTCCGGTCCGCCTGGCCCCGGGAGAAGCCAACAACAAACATGACAGACACACCGGTCATACGCGCAACCAGTCTCTCCAAGGCCCCCTTTTACGACCAAACCATCGGGAGATGGCTTGTGCCTATCAGCAGAATTTCATATTCTACCTGCATAGGCTGTGTGCCCTCGATTGCCTCAACTATGAGAGAACATGGCACTCCATCCAAGGCATCTGCATGTAACATGTATGATCGCGGTGGCCAAACCTTACCACCATCAGTCATGCTTTGGTCCGCCCCCGTGCAGAATTCAGTCCATGTAATCGAGCTATGGGGTAAATCATTGGAGGACGTCTATCATCAAACCCTCCATGGAATGTTTCGCTCAGTGCTTGAAAGCCATCCAGTCATCCCGGCCGCAGCCACCGTTGTCTTGTCACACCGGTCTTCCAAGAAAGCAATCAGCTCGGTGTTGGGAAGCGCTCGGACAGCGTGACGGGCTTCTTCTTCTCGTTGGCTTCCGGATTTGTTTTCCTATTCATTTACCGCAACCACGATGGCAGCACCTTAGTGGACCACAACGGCAACATGCTACCGTATTTGCCTGTCCACCCGACGGACTGCATGCCATCATGCAGGAATCCGGCCTTAAGCGGAACGGCCGAGGTGGATGCTACGACTGTCGGTTTTCAAAACACCACCTGAACCCTCGCCATCGGAATCCTTACCCCTCTTTGCAGACACCGTCCAAGGGTGTTGCATATCGCCAGCAGTTGACAGCTCGGAAGGCGTCCAACACATACCTTCATTATGGCTTCAGGCACTGGCTGTCAAACTATGAGTGGCCAGCTGCACGTGGCTTGTGTAACACACCTCGTCTTCCGTCTTCAGCGCCAGCATAGTATTGGTTTTGCAGCCCAGTCTTGGCGCGGTCAGCAGTGAAAGAAGCCAGCGACCTTACTCCAAGGAACCCTAGGTGCGGTACTCATTGTGAGAATCTGAGCCGAAGACTGCTGTTTACCCACGGTTCTTCACGCCGGGCTACACCAACATGCCCATTAGTCCGTTTCGACTGAGGAGTGCCGAAGACGACGAGGAGCGCAAGATACACAACTTGTGGTGACACGGAACCGAAAACTCGGCCTGACAAGGAAGCCACTTGTTTGTGTTGCCCTCGCCAGGAGCACCGCAGCCGAACCTTTCCCCTCAATGCCACTGCCACAAAGGTCATATGCTGTTTCCAGCCTCCTCGAACCAGTCCGGGGATACCGGCCGCAGGCGGAGATCAAATATTACCCCAAAGCCCTTCCTTACGCTCTCCTTTCTCGCATACGGAGAGGTTCTCCCTTGGCTTCTGGTTGAGTGGCTCTCGGCTTTGACCACATCGCGCCTCTCAGTGCAAGACGACAGCCTACAGTATAGTCAGCGTTCAAGCCCGCAGAGCCAAGGAGGCAAGATCATGGAAGTGGGAGAACCGATACCCGATGCGAGGCATAATGTCGACACTGTGCTCCCCCCCGCCCATATCGATTTGGAGCCGGACGAGGTCAGCATCCATGCGGAGGCTCACCACCTTCGGGGTTCGGATTGATCAAGGATCCGCCGCTGAACGCTTGTTATAGGACATTGCAGATGCCGATATGCAGAGTATCCTAGGAAGTGATGTCGACTCGGCATTGGGCGAGGTGAGTTTCTGATGACTGACTGCCAGCGTTCGCGCAGGTTTGCTTACATGTCACAGTCTGAAGCATGGCCGTCGTCAACAGCATCGTTGCGATCGAGCATTGTGCGCGCGCTAGAGGAGAACGGTCGTATCTACCACGGATATAAGGATGGGAAGTATGTCCTACCCACGGATCAGGTAAGGAGTCTCCAGGTCACATCGTTGATTCAACGTCTAATCTGGCTTTTACTCCGCATACAGGAAGAACTTGATAGACAAGGTAGGTCAAGTACGTCGACAGGCTTTGATTGATGTGCTGACCAGCTCAGCTTTTCAGTACCAGCTATGCCAGTTGACTTTCGAGAACAGGCTCAATTTCGCCCCCGTTCATCACCCGCACAGAGTTCTGGATGTTGGATGCGGCATAGGTAGATGCTCCCCATAACCCGGCGAACACCCCCCCTAACCCCCTGGTACCGATCACTCAAGCTGACCGTCTCAGGCATGTGGGCAATAGACTTTGGTACGTTGTCTGGACCTGATGGTCACATACTAGTGTGCTGAGCCCGAGCCAAGGCGAGGAGCATCCCGAGTCCGAGGTGATTGGAGTAGACCTCTCGCCGGTTCAGCCAGGCTTGTAAGGCCTCCATCTCCCAAGCTTGATCTCGACTTGCTGAAGTTAGCAGTACGCCCCCCAATGTCCACTACGAAATAGACGATCTCGAAGAGGAGTGGAGCTTTTCGAGAAAGTTTGACTACGTTCATAGTATGATGATGACGGGTGCCTTCAGGGACTGGCCAAATTTCCACCGACAAGCCTTCGAGTCCGTCATCCGAATGTCGCAACCAGGACAGTTGCTAACCTTACGGCGCAGGAATCTGAATCCAGGGGGCTGGCTCGAGATCCAGGACATCGATTTTCCGATGAGGTGTGATGATGGAACGATACCGCCAGAATGTGACCTGGGGAGGTGGAACGATCTGATGATGGAGGCCGGCAGAAGGTCCGGGTTCCTCCTCGACACTTGCGGTCGGGCCGCAGACATGATGGCCAGAGTCGGATTTGTCGACATCGTGAGGATCCCGTTCAAATGGCCCATCAACCAATGGCCGCGAGACGTCAGGCACAAAACGCTCGGGCTTTGGACGGAGGCGAACTTCAGCGTGGGTCTCGAATCCATGACGCTGGCCCTCTTCACCCGGTTCATGGGTTGGAGGAAGGAAGAGGTTTGGGAGTTCAGTGCTAGAGCCAGCGCCGAATGGCGTGACGTGAGGAGACATGGCTACTTTGACGTGTATGTTACGTATGGAAGGAAACCGTAATGTGTTTCGGGGCCTTGAACTCGTTCAAGCTCTCGGTCTCTCAGAATGCCAAGTTTTCGGGCTACCGTTACGCTAGCCTTTCGACTCCGCCCCCTTTGAGGACAACTGGCCTGACTCGACCAGGAAGTGTGCCGAAACGAATGCTGTTGAACGTGTGCGCACTCCGTCGAGATCACGCACTGCATCATGCGCGCGGGGTGGCTCACGTCGCCGACGCGGAATTCGATACACAGACAGGCCGGGAACTTGCACCGTGAAAGCCTCCATCGTCGGGAAACGGTTGGTGGCTGTCAACGTAAGTGGTTTGCAATCCCCTTGTCTGTCATGAGCTGGTGCTGATCGTATCCTGGGCGGACACTGCAGGGAACGCTTGCGTCAGGTGAAGGGTTTCTGGGCCCAGACGGAGATCCACGGCAGGTATGCATGTATTCTCGTGTCGTGGAACGCCTTTCGGATGTCCTGTTCCATGGTATCGGCTTCCTGCTTGCTTAATCCCATCTGCGGCCACTTCACGAGCACAGCGCGTACGAGCTGCCACAACACGTCCTGGCTTACGAAAAGGCCGATTTCTCGCTGATGTCGGTCCTTGGCCCACGGCCCGATGGGCATCTTATGAGTCCGGCAGTGAATATTGACGAAGCCAGCCTTCCTCAGTATATCGGGAAGGACCAGCGGTATCTCCAGATCCCAGTTGTAGTGTGTTCGAAAAGTGCGCACAAAAAGGTCCATGAATCTTGTCGGCGCGTAATCGTCAGGCATGGTACCGTCGTCGCATCCAATCTTGACGCCGGCTTCTTGGAACTCAATCCAGCCTCCCGGCTTCAAACATCTGTAGATGATGTCAGAAGCGAACATCAGCGGGGAGAACGGCTCGGAGTTCTTACTGATACGCTGACTCGATGACTTTGACCGGGTCTCGAAGCGTGACACTGACTGACCTGAAGTGCACAAAGTCCAGATCATTGTAGAGGGGTGACCAGGTTTCCTCAATATCGTCAATCCTCCAGTCGACATTTTGAGGGGCGTACGAGTTCTGGATTGGCGAAATGTCCACGCCAATGACGTGCGCAGTAGGATACTGGTCCGCGACTTGGTTTATGGTCAGAGCGTGAGTCAACTGAGTGTGGAATCGATAACCCAACATACCTTCCACAGCCCAAAGACCAGTGCCAGTACCCACGTCCAAAATCTTTTGCGGGCTGCTGCTGATGGGAGACAGGAAGTCCTTCTCATCAAGCAGGCGTTTGATCAACTGATGCTTCATCTCTTCACGAAACTGTTCCGTCTCATCGTTTGGAAGAGGATATATCCCCTGCAAGAAGGATTGATAGCGTCTACAGTCCGGAAACTTAGCGTCAAGGTGCACCTGTGGAAAGAAGAAGAGCCTTGGGCGACGCACCTCCCACCCTCATGCGAGTGTCTCATGACACGAGAAGCAAGCGAGGTGAAGCCCGAAGACGCGAGCGACTCCTGGTAGTCTGACGATCCCTCAAAATCGTCATTGTCCAGCATGTCCGGCGGAGCTGGTTCTATTGGCTCGCTGGTGGACATATTCATCGCCGGAAAACCTGTGAGGTCCAGGAAGGAGCTAGAGGAAGACGATCGGCCCCGGCAGCATGACAACACCAGGCTTGCCTAGCAGGCTTCACAGAGTCCGAAGCAGAACGGCCGCCTCGCAGCTCAACCGTTAGGAGATATATCAGTTTAATGCTGTGGCAGCTCGGCCTCGGCCACTGCCTGGTGTACGAGAGTTGATGGTAACCGGACGTGAGAAGGGTCGACCGCCACTGGGAGCTCCGAATCAAGTAGGACGAGACTAGCCAGGCCAAGAACAAAGTCTAGGTTGCTAGTTAGGTTAAGTTCGAGTGAGGTATGCAGGTATAGTAGTTTCGGTAGATGCGCTGTAACGGAGCACGTTTTGATCGGCTGTGTGAGCTTCTTCGAAGACGTCGTGAGTGGCGAGAAAAAAGGCGACTACGACAACAACGGTTGAACCAGACTGCAGGGTTGTGCGTAGATTGAGGTCTCAATGTAGGTCAAGTAAACAATTGATGTAGGAAACGACTGAAAATTTGTGAGCCACGGTACCGTTGGATTTGCACGCAGCCGATCTGGCGGCAATAAGAAGCAGTTGTCGCGCACGAAATTCTTCGAACAGGCTGTGCTTAGGGATATGGGATGAGAAGGAGAAACTGAGTATGGACGATGTAGGGAGGAAGAAACTCGGCGAGCAAAACAGCAGTACCTGGTACTAGGAACCGACTTTCTCCTCTCAGTACCAACAGCGTGGTGAGCCAATCATGAACAAACCCCCCCTCTCTCTGCAGTTGCTGGCTTTGACGGGGCTGGTGCTAGTCCTCCCAGAAATGCCAGCCGGGGTGGTACAAAGCAGAACCGGTGCCAACGTGCTGGGGCGGGACATGTCCGAATCTACGTCCACGGGCAGCCAGAGACAGTGCCGCATGCGGTGCCGGCGCTTCGGGTCTGGGAGACAACCCACCGGACAGTTATTCGAAAGGGCTATAACTGTAACTGGACGTCCCGATCCCACGATGAGTTTGCGGGTTCCTTGGAAGGAATAACGAAAGGTGAAGGCGTTCAGTTGAGCAGAAGTTTCGGTAAGGCACCCACGTATGAGCTGGCAACGACCGTCCGGGGACTGTGCGAAGAATGGATCAGCCAGCTTCGCGGGGCAGCATGCGCAGGGCAGTAGATGGACCAGACGGCGGTCGCCGTGTTTTGCGAGGTTCCTTCGCCGGTACGAGCAGACAGAGACTTTGCCGCTTCGAGGAGGTCTCGCATAAGCGGCCTGCAGCGTGTGCTTATGCAGCTTCGGAGAAGGCGGTCACAACAGCACCATGGCGTGTTGATGCCGTTTGTTGCGAGGCGAGGCGAGACGAGGTAGTGTAATTTGATTTGATGCCGAGGCGAGAGAGGACGGCAAGTTGTGTATCGTTTTCTTGTATCCTGGTTTAGATTGAGAAAGACCGCGACATAGCGTGACAAGCGAGAATGAGGAATCAATGGACCCCATCTGTTTCTATCCGTAGTTGTGTTGGCCGGAAGTCGAGTAATGAATTACGGAGCCTTGAAAGAGGGACAAGGTATCTGAACGTATCCGCGCAGGAGAGGAGGAGACGGATATGTGAGAACCGAGCCAGTGATGAATGACGGGTGACAATGGAGCGACAATGCGAGGCCAAGACAAGCCAAATGCCTACAACCACCCTGATGGCCAGCACATCGGCAGTAAGACACACAGTCGTTGCAGATGGGACTGTGAAGTCGTCGTCGTTTTCGTCGTCGTCGTCACTGGCGGTGTGCTGTGCTCTGATGATACTGTATTTCTTGGGTGTCAGCCAGCCTACCTAACAAGAGTCGGGATCCGGATGTCGGGTTTCGGGCTGAACACCTGAGGTGTGAAGGAGACAGAAACCAAATGGACCGGCACTGCCCGGATATCCGTATTCGTACCTAGGTACGTCTACCTTAACCTGGAAGAGCCTCTGGTCCGTGCATTCGGCCGAACCTCCGTGAGGTGACTAGGTACCTCAGGTTAGGTTCCAGCTCTGCAACCAGCCACTCTGACTGGCAGTGGCAGGTACGTACCCAGCATGGCACTTCCATCTAAGGTTCTAGTGGTACGGATACGCTCCACCACACGCGTAGTTTCCCAGTCGCGTAAATCCTGACAGACCGCGTCGGCGCGACACAACACTCAATCAGCCTAGACTGTCCCTCAATCACTCAATTCCCTCTGGTTTGGTACCCTGCCCACAATACTCAGCCTACCTAGGTATTACCTACCTGTCTCACGCCCTCTGTTGACTTTCCACAAGGTGGCATATCCACGTCTCCCGCCCTTCCTCAATCTTCGACCCTGCTCCTCTGCGACGGACCTACCTAGGAGCAGATATTCACACGTCAACTACTCATCTCGCCCCCCGCGCTTACTGCCGAACCTTTGCTGCCGCCGACGGGCATCCTACCCACCCTAGAACGTCCACAGCTTCTTATACCCGCGTCACCACGACAAGACCGATTTTGCATCCCATGAAGCCGCTCGACAAACTCCGTGGAAACGCGTCGAAATCATCTTAGCCATGTATCTTCCACGGTCCCTTATATCCAAGCTTTACCTCCACCTCCAAAACACGCGCCATCCGCTCTCGCCGCCCGTCCTCGTCCTCGTCGCGCTCGAACCCGATGCCCTCTGCGCATGTCGAATCTTGACTCGTTTGTTGAAGCACGACTACATCCCACACAAGATCCAGCCCGTTTCCGGATATGCTGATCTCGAACGTGCCGGTCGGGACCTGGTCCAGCCCATGATGGAGACCCAGGGAGGCGGTGGAGGAGTTGTCGTTTGTCTTGGTGTCGGAGGCATGGTCGATCTCGGCACACTACTTGGGCTGGAGCCCGAGGGAGAAGAGCTTACCTTCGGCGGCGTAGAGGTCTGGGTGATAGACTCGCATCGTCCGTGGAATCTCGGCAACGTCTTTGGCGGGTTTCCTCTCGAGCCCGCCGTGGAAGATGGCGAAGGACTGCAAGCGCGATGTCCCACGGGCGTGGTCGCTGGGCGAATCGATCGTGCCTACAAACCTGGCAAAGGAGGCGTTGTCGTATTTGACGATGGTGATATCGAAGACGATCTCACAGCGGAGAAGGAAGCATATCTCGCTCTGCTAGACATGCCAGAGATCGACGACGACGGCGAGGACCTGGGAGACGACGAAGACGACGACGAAGACAACGAGCACGAGGAGGATTTGTTTGAGGAATCGGTCCACGCCGGCCAGAAGAGGAAGAGCTGGTCAGACCGCGACGAAGGGGATGATTCCAGCGATACAGATGATCGGCCGCCGCAACGCAGAAGAAGCAACTCTGTGAGTTTGGCTGCTATTTACATCCTCCCCCTGGACAGCGCTAACGACCTTTAGTCTTCTTCCATCCCATCATCACCCCAGCGCCCAGCTCATCGAGGCTTGGTGCAACTACGCGACGCTGGTATGGTTTTGTCCAGCGACCCTCTCGAGCCTCCATCTGCCGCTCAGCCGCCACCTGCACCTTCTGCGAGGATCCTGCGCCGTCGCTTGCTGCGGTTACGTAGGGAGAAGGAGGGCGTTCTTCGGAAATACTACAAGATTGGTGCATCATTCTCGGAACCGATCTCCTCCATGATGTACTCTCTGGCCTCCGAGCTTGGCCGAGAAGACAACGACTTGTTGTGGCTCACCATTGTCGGCGTCACGTCCATGGAACTCTACGGCAGATCTTCGGCAGGCATTGCGGTCCCAGTCCGCAACTCGGATCGAGGACAAGGGAATGGCTGGATGGGAGTCCGTGGCGCCCGTATCCGGCAGCTGCTCAGAGATGAAGTCCGCCGTCTCAATCCTCCAGAGGTGGGCAGCTCGAGAGCATCAGCCGAGAACTCGGGCATCATCCCCACCACTGCCCGGAGCCCCGAAGACACGAGCATCAGGCTGTCCCCGGAACCAAAGTTCCTCCTCATCAGACATTGGAGTCTCTACGACAGCATGCTTCACTCACCCTACTTGTTCGCCCGGCTGAAGACGTGGAGCGAAACAGGTTTGAAGCGGCTACACAAGCTCCTGGCCAAAATGGGTGTCAGCTTGGTTCAGTGTAAACAGAGCTACACCCACATGGACATGATGCTGAAGCGTGAACTCCGCCAGAAGCTTCTCAAGTACGCTTCTCTCTACAACTTGGACGACATGGTGCCCTCCGTCGACACCGATGGCAGGGATCGTTCTGGCGCCAAGGACGGGTGGGGTTTCGTTCGGAGCTGGGGCTGGCGAGCTACGCTGAGCGCACAGGATGTTGGCGTTGTCATCGGTGCCTTGCTAGAAGTCGGCAAGCACGCCGACAGCACGGAGCTGGCAAAAGCAGTGAACGACTCCCAGTTGGAGGACGCTGACGATGAGGAGATCGTCAACGCGCAGAGTGAGGAGTGGGTCGGGCGGTTCTGGGAAGCGTACGATGCCCTTGAGAAGTAAGTCACCCCATTCCACAAGGCGCGTCCTACTCGGCTAATCTCTCGACAGCATTGATGCTCTCAAGTCCGGGTTGCCGACTGCCCAATTCTTGCATCGTGCCATCTACCGCACTGGCACGTCGTTGATCAACAAGAAACAGATCAAACATCTACGCGCATTCCGTATGTGTGTGGTCAAGGAGGGGCCCGATGTCCCCATCTTCGGTCACCCGGCAGCGCTCACCAAGCTTGCACTGTGGATCGGCGAGGCTCTTGTCGAACAAGAGAAGGATGCTACCGGGCGCCTGTCTCATGGAGGTCGGGGGACTCCCCTCGTCGTGGCCAGTCTGAACGACAAGCGGGGGGTCTACCTCGTCGTTGGAACCGGCGGAGGTGGAGGCCCCGACACAACGTTTCTGGACCGTGAGGCCGCCAAGAAACGACAGACCGCAAAGGACGAGAAGGCCAAGAAGAAGGAGGAGTCAAGACGCAACAAGCAAAAGATTCGAGAAGAAAAGAGCGCTGCCCGCGAGGCGGCCGGTCTGGAGGACGAGGACGAGGACGAGCTCGACACCGAGTCTGAGGCGTCTGACGGCTCGGACTCGGATGAGGACGACGAGGAGCAAGCCAAGGACAAGGGCTACGGCCTGAACCGATTCGGGTCTGCATTTCAGGAAGTCGTTGCGGAGACCAACGCTCGCGTTCGAATAGACAGTTTCGAGCACTGCGTGGTGGAAGTCAAGAAGGAAGATCTGGGAGGCTTCTTGGAGAGCTTGAGCATGAAGGCCGTGGTCGGCTAAGGAAAAAGCCAGCATACAACAGCGGGTAAGGCGGGTAAGGCGGGTAAGGCGGGTTCAGCCGCGAGACGTAATGATGCGTCTGGTGCTTTCAAACGGCGAGCTACGGCGTGTTTGGTTTTACATTTATTCTGACGACAGGACTGGGCTCAGGAGGAACAAGCTTAACGAGACATGGGCAAGGATCATTGTGCTTTCGTAATATCACAGTTGCTGCGACGATGTAGGCGTATCACCAGTTTCTTGCATTGAAGCCCTGGCGTTTATTGGCCTGTCAGAGAATCCCAAATTTCCTCTCTGAACCATTGATGTGGTTGTCAGCCCTACTGCTGCCGACTTTCCTTTCCCGGCGTGTCTTACAAGTCCCCGCCGCTGACCACGCATGGAGGGAGCGAATCCTGAAGCCCCTTACGCAGGTTTCCAAGTTTGGAATTCTAGCTGACGCCTCGAGGGCTGGGGTGAGCCCGATACTTTCGGCGCCTTGTCTGACAATTCGCACAAAGCAGGCATGGTAAGTTAACCTAACCAACCAGACCCTAGGACATTTCAATGGCAGAACGATAATAGGTCGGACTGATCTGGGATCAGAACGAGCCAATGCTGAGCGAGGGACGATAACGTCTCATTTGGGCCGTTGACTCGGCCAGCCTTACCTTGTTCGGTGCTATCGTCAGCACCCAAGATCCTCCTAGACGACTGCTCGTCAGAGTGATGGGTAGCTATGTCGAGCCCGGTCCGTGAGTGGCTTAGGGGCTGTTAAAAGACCAGAACGTGCCCGCTTCGCCGAGACTCGAGAGCTTCCTCCTTTCGACAAATCCTCCAGCTGTGCATTGATCTATACAACCACGAGCCATCATGGCTACTGATCAGAAGAAGCCCTGGGCCGACGGGCCATTTGCCCTTATCAGCAGCGCTCGCGCTGGATCCAAGGTACGTGCCGACTTGACTTGTGTGACGACAAGATCAACTAAATGATTCTGCCCCTGTAGAAAGGAGTCAAGACCACAGGGGCAAGCCGAATGGCCGAGGACATGATCATCATCCACAACCTGATCATCCGGATCATCAACACGGTATACCTGCAATGTGTCAAGGTCGAGAAGTCCCCGAACGATGTCCAGGACTTCGTCTCATACTCGATGGAATGGGGCAAGATGGTGGAGGAGCACCATCATACCGAAGAGACGGACGTCTTCCCAGAGATCGAAAAGATGGCCGGAGTAACGGGCCTGATGCAAGCCAACGTTGCGCAGCACGAAGCCTTCATCGGCGGTCTTCACGAATACATGGGCTACTTGCAGAGGGTGCAAAAGGAGGAAGAGGCGTACAGCGGGGAGAAGCTCAAGAGCATCATCGACTCCTTCATGCCGGGGCTGCGGCAGCACTTGGACGACGAGATCGATACGCTGTTGAAGCTTGGAGAATACGACCGCGAGTGGGACGTGTGGTTCGAGAAGCTCATGAAGAAGCTGCTGGGGAAGAGCAACGATCCTGCCCTCAAGGTAAAGTCTTCCCAACTGACGATTGGCAGTGTCCCGCGGAGCCGCGGAAACGGTAGCGCAGCTGGTTTGGACTGACATGACATGGCTTGAGTAGACGACAACCTTCCCACTTCTTCTCACGAACCGAGACAGGACGTTCGACGAGGGGGTTTACGCGTGGTGGCCTGCGCTGCCGTGGTTCGTCGTTATTCTGTTCCGGTGGTTCTTCATCCCCACACACAAGAGCTGGTGGCGGTTTTCTTCGTGCGACGACCAGGGCGTGCCCAAGGAACTGCCGTTCGCCTGAGGAGTTCCGGGAGAGTCTCTGCCGTCCGTCCGACGGTTGCGGGACGAGACCAGTTTTGTCGGGATAAGGCGTGGCTTGGTCTAGGTTGTCCTTGGGATTTGAGATGCGAATTCCATCCTGCGGAGCCATGACGTCTGGTTTCTGGAGCCAGACTACTGCAGCATCTGCAACCTCTGTTGCGTGTAATGAATAGCCCTGCAAGTGGCTGGCGGTGTCGTCGGACACCAGTGGTAGGCCGATTTCAACGTCGCATCAGATCGTGATGTGGGCAGGCCAGGTGCGTTTGACGGGTGGAAGGGTAGGTAAAAAAGTGGATGACTGGAATGTTAGCTGTCCAGAGTAGGTACCTAGTAAGAATCCCGTACAATACGTACTGTACGTCAGGTCACGTCATCTGGGTACTTTCCTGAGAAGCCAATTGGATGCTGCTTATACGAATGTTCCGAGAGGATGACTGATACGCGGCCCTGTGCCAATGCGCGGTGTGGCTGGTGCCAGTTGGCACTTCGGGTCCCGTCCAGTCCACCTCAGTTCAAGGTCCTATCCCAGTCCTCGCAGCTCACTACGGTAGGCACTTTCATACCTATCGTTCCATAGGTTCAGTCAAGCGGCGTCCGTCCGTTGGCGGGCTGAGTCGGGCTGGATGAAGAAACGGTTTCCAAGACTGTGCGCTCTACGTTTAACGTTGCATCCCTTGTGTCGAACACAGTCCAGGCCTCCTGCTACGAATGATGCACTTGACAGAGCCTCGGCAAAACGTTCCGAGCAGCGAGCTTTGTGTCGCTGGGATGTTTCGACGCAGGCTTTCAGACAGGACGCGATGGAAGGAGCCGTCATGACCAATTGGAGTCTCCCGTCACCTCAGGACCACCTACTGAGAACAGAAGGTAGCGGGTGGGAAACGGGCACATTTGTACTAGTGCCTTGCGTACAAATCATCAGGCGCCGGGCTGCCTCACTACCGTATGGGCGAATGAGAACTTCCAGGACTCTCACTTGAAGTCTCGTCGGACATGGACCTGGACCTGGCCCCGGCCCAAGTGTCCACCGTGCTGAGGTGTCGGATGTCGCCTTACCTGTGCCTGCGTTCTGCGTTCTGTTCTGCATCAAGCGTCGGCCCCAGGCCTAGGGAGTCGTGAATATGTCGTTATTCCTGTCCATCTCTCAAGTCCCGTCTGTCGTGTTCTGCGACAGCGCATAACTTCTCTGACAAACAAGAAGAACCTGGTGAAGAGGTCCAGCTATGGTACTTCCTCTCTTGATACCTACCTTACCGACCTTGAGTACCTATCTCGGGCTCCTTGAGTTTAAAACACTGAGCTTAAGGGGACCTGGAAGGTCAAGTTCCTTACCGCCCGCCTCGCTGCTTGAAGGGCGGGTGCCACTGGGTTCATAGCTACCAGACTTGCCACTCTAGGTACCTAGAAAACGTAGACCTCTGTTTGGGTACCTACCATCTTCAACAGGATGAAGGAGTAAAAAGGACAATTAAGCATCAAACTTGGCTTTGGATGCTTCCATTTCAGGACACCTCAATTGAGCATGACGAGCAGCAGACCAAATGCTCCTGCTAATCCCGCTACTGCGAATGAGGCCACCCGCTGTAACTGGACGGGCTAAGTTTGCCTCTATCTACCTGAATGGGTACCTAAGTGCCCCTACCTACCCTGAGGTGAGGAGACCTGCGAGCAATCGTCGGTAGGTAGGTTCCCGCCTGGTCACCACCTTCCCCTCCAACCCAGCACCATCCTGGACCTTTATTTCTTTCCCCTCCCCCGCTTGTCAACGACTGCCTACCCGTCCATCCATCCAGCCTCGCCTCGCCTTCGCCTGTTGTCGTCGTCGCCGCATACGCGCCGCCCTCGTCACCTAGCCACGATATCACTGCGGCCTCTCCAGTCCGGCTTTTCCAAACTCACCTACGATTCCTCCCGCCCTGTTATCGCGCCGATATTCCTTCACCACGAGGCACCGACGGAAGCTCCTAACCGCCGACACCCATCATCCCTACCATACCTATCGCTCATTGCGACGGACGGCCGCCGCACATTGTACACACGCCTGCACCCCCGATCTCCTCGAAACCGCCAGATTCCGAGTCTGCTCCTGCTTTGAGGTTCCTAGATAGCCATGGGCAAATCGTGAGTCGCCCGACATCCACCGAAGCCGCCCGCCTGTGCCGCCGCTGTCATCGGACCCCGGAGGCCTGCCTCTCCACTGCGACGTCGCTCGACCTGGCTGCCGCCGGGCTCACGGCACTCACAGAAACGCACGCTGACCACTTCGTCGCCGTTTAGCCAGTCCAAGCTCTCCCAGGAGCAGCTCGCTGAACTGCAGAAGTCGACCCATTTCGACAAGAAGGAGTTGCAACAGTGGTACAAGGGTACGTTTGCTGCCGTTTATTGCGCCCGCCCCGGGCCCGCGACGCTGTTCCTTTCGGGGCGTGTGGCGAGACTCGACGACAACAGAGTCTGACAAATACATTCGCAGGTTTCCTCAAGGACTGCCCGTCCGGCATGCTCACCAAGGAGGAGTTTCAAAAGATTTACAGACAGTTCTTCCCATTCGGGGATCCAAGTTCATTCGCAGATTATGTCTTCAACGTCTTTGACAGCGACAAGTCGGGAAGCATCGACTTCAAGGAGTTCATTTGCGCGCTGAGCGTTACGAGCCGCGGAAAAATGGAGGACAAGCTCGACTGGGCCTTCCAGCTGTATGACATTGACGGCGATGGAAAGATCAGCTACGACGAGATGCTGAAGATTGTCGAGGCAATTTACAAGATGGTGAGTACCTCACGGGCCGCCCGGCGCCTTCGTCCCTTCCCCGTCGCTGACGTCCGTAACCTTGCGTCCAGGTCGGCTCCATGGTTAAGCTCCCTGAAGACGAAGACACCCCCGAGAAGCGGGTACGGAAGATTTTCCGCATGATGGACAAGGACGAGAACGGAAGCCTGGACATGGAGGAGTTCAAGGAGGGAAGCAAACGCGACGAGACCATCGTGTCTGCCCTATCCCTCTACGATGGCCTGGTGTAACTGTGGAAAGAGAGAGAAAGCCTTCTGTTATGACTCGGATTCGTGTTTACTGTTTTTTGGGCCAGGCGAGCTGTGCGCAGTGATCAATGTGCGATTTTCTTTTACCAAGGCCTAATCAGGAATGTGGATTCCAATGATTTGCTGCGACGTGCTTCACACTGTTGTTCGTCTTGAACGCCCTAGGCTCGGTCACAAGTACCACATCGCGACCCCGAGAGCCAAGATCGACAGGCGGAGACTGAAGTTCGCGGCAACCCGTCGGGCCGGCAGCTTCGGGCACCTCGGGCCGCCCGGTTCACTCGAGCTGAGGAGCCAGCCACCGGCTGCCCAGCTCGCAGTTCCCGCGCAGCCTCAGCCTCGCATCAACCATGGTCGACATGGCATTATGAGACGGAGCTAGATTAATGGTTTACTGGGCTTAGCCAAGAGGCCCTCCCCCACAACGACGGTTATGTGTTACAAAGTCGAATCGCGCACACTGTACTCCTGGATATCAAGCGTCCCGTAGCCCAACCCAACCCGATCCGCGAAACTAGAACAATTACAAGGTTCAGAACATGGCCCGAAAATGGAAAGAAAGAGCCTAACACTTGTCGCCTTAATCGGAAGATCCGTACGCCTTGGCAACCTCGGTCTTGTACTTCTCCAGAATCTTCTTGCGCTGGAGCTTCTGGGCGGCGGTGACCAAGTCCTGCGAGATGTCAGCCATTCTGGTCTATCCGAACGATGACATGCATGGCGGAAACTTACATTCTGAGGCGTCCACTCCTCGTCGGACAATACGACTCCCTCAATAATCTCAATGCCGGAGAGGCCACCTTGGCGGCCGGCATTCTGAAGCTCCTTGGTGACGGCGCTCTGCAACTTCTTGTCGTGGACGAGCTCTTCCAGGGTGCTGCCCTTGACGCCGATGCTCTCGGCCAGCTTCACCAAGGCAGGCTCCGCTGGGACGATGATGGCGATGGGCTTGGCCTTCTGGGCGTCGGCATACACGCAGATGTTGGCCACAACAGCGGAGGCACGGTAGATGGACTCGAGCTTCTCGAGAGCAATGTACTCGCCGTTCAGGGTCTTGACCAGGTTCTTCTTTCGGTCAATGAGCTTCAGATGGCCGTTGCTGTCGAATTCGCCAATGTCACCGGTCTTGAACCAGCCATCCTCGGTGATGGCCTCCTTTGTCTCCTTGGGGTTTTGCCAGTACTCCTCCATGACAGATGGACCGCGGATCCACACCTCGCCCTGGGGGTTGGGCTTGTTGCTGGCGAAGTAGCCGGCCTCGGCGAAGTCGACCAGCTTGACTTCAATTGACGCAGGCATGGCGCCCATGTTGTTGATGTTCCACTCCAAGGGGTTCATCAGGCAGCCCATCGCAGTGGTCTCGGTGAGACCGTAACCGATGATCATGGGCGCAATAGCCATTGAGATGAACTGCTGGGTCTCCTTGGCAATCGGGCCACCTCCATTCATGCAAAGCTTAAGGCGTCCGCCGGTCGCCTCCTTGAGCTTCTTGAAGACCACCGCGTCAAGGACGCCAGAGCCGGGGAGGCCGGCGTTCATGAGATTCGTCTTCATCGACAAGGCGTTCCAAAACAGGTTTTTAACAAGGGGGCTGCCAGCGTTGACCTTGGCAATGATTCCCTTCTTCACCGTCTCCCAGACGGCGGGAACACCAACCATCACGGAGGGCTTAAATTCTCTGATGTCGCCGGCGCAGTTTCGAACCGAGTTGTCGGACAGGGTCTTGGGATTGCCGTAACCCATGGTAGAGCCCCAGTAGAGGCAAGCGTTCTCGAAAACGAACTCGAGAATGTGAGCGAGGGGGAGGTAAGTCAAAAGACCGTCTCCGGGTCCAATATGCGGCTGGACGACGACGCTGACACCAGCGACTAGACGGACGTCAGCCAAAGACGCGACCAGAACACGGAGGCGGAGACAGGAGCTTACCAGCAGCGACAACGGCTCGGTGCTTCAGGGGAACACCCTTTGGTGTGCCGGTGGAGCCTGAGGTGTACATGATGCAGCAGAGGTCCTCGGCGGTCGGCGGCACGGGGTCAACGGCGTTTTCCTTTCCTAGTTTCTCGAGGTCCTCGAAGCTCAGGATGGTGATCTCGGGGTGCGCAGACTTGAGCTGGTCGATGTGGGCCTGCTGCACCTGGTTCTGGTTGTTCCAGATAACATAGCGAATGTCCTTCGCGTCATTGAGCACATTCACAAGAGTGGGTAGCAGGTGAGGGTCGAGGAAGACGGCCTTGGCGTTTGTCGCAACCATTGAGTACCTCAGTCCTTGCTCACCGAGGGTGTCGTAGGCGGTGACGACGGGCATTGACTGGGAGGCAGCGGCGTGCGACATGGCCAACCAGCGGGCGCTGGTGGCAGCGTAGATGTGAACGCGGTCGCCCTTGACCATGCCGAGCTTGCGCAGGCCAGAGCCGACGGCCAGAGTGAGGTTCTCGTACTCGTGGTAGGTGAGGTAGTTGTAAGTGCTCAGCTCAAAGTACGTCCACTGCTTGTCGACCTCCTTCTCCTCGCCATCCACCATCTTCTTGACCTTTTTCGTTTCGCGGTGGGTGTTGACCAGGTTGCGCCAACCCAGGCACCTGGCGTTTCCGTACTTTTCGGCACTGGACTTGACGAGCTCGTAGGTGGTGGTGATATTGCCGCCGGGGAGGGTGATGAGGTCGGGAACGGCCTGGGGAAGTCGACGGGGAACAGTCTCGCCTTCCTTGGGTGCCGCGCCGGGCGAAGGAACGGAGAAGGGGCCCTTGACCTGCATCCTGGGCAGGATGTCGTACTTGGACTTTGGTGGTGTGGAAGACATGGCTGCTGTTGTGTAGTGAAGAAAGTGCCTTGTGTCGGGATGTTCGATCAAAGCTTGGGGGAAGCTCGATCCTGCGAGGTGAAGCACGGAACCGACGGGTCGCGATGGGCGAGACTGGTTTTCACCTCAAGAATAGGTGTACCTTTGGTAGATGGGGGAGGCACAGAACGTGAGAGGGTTTGGAGAGAGAAGGCGCACAAGGAGAGAAGGGGGCAAGCCAAGGGTATTTGACCTGACAGCGAGGAGGAGGCGGAAGGCAAAGACAAAGGTAAAAGCCGTCGAAGAGAGAGAGACTCGAGGAGGAGCTTTGGGGAATTCTTGGCTCTTTCCCTTGAAGGGCGAGGGCGAGTGGATCTCCACTGAAGTGTTTGTGGCTCAAGCTCCAAGGTCTACCCAGCATGGTACCTACCTATTACCTCCCTACCTTACCTTGGTAGGTAGGTACCGGACCTAAGGTGCCTCACTAGGCAGGCGGGCTTCGAAGCATCATAGGTACCTGGATGTGGTCAACAACCTGGAAGGCGGGTACGTACTTCTGCGGGCGTTTGCTAGCGTAACGCCTCCCTTTGACTTCCATAGGCACGCAGTCAGGTACTCCGACGCGGAGGGGAACCCTACAGGCACAGACGATGCGCAACGACGCGCCTTCACAGTTTTTGGTGGTGGAGGATGGGACCTTTTCCGTGGTTGGTTCGGTTGGAGCGAATCAGAGTACGGTACGGGCAGCATGGAGTGGATTACAGACGCAAAGGTGGAGATGCAGGGTGCTGCAGGACACCGGACGGGTCCACCTGGCAGCAATCACCCACTGGCGAACAGACAGTCAACTGTGATTCTTCGTCCCTTTGTTTTCAGCCGTTGTGTTGTAGAGTCTGCGACACCTGACAGGTAGAAGACGGGAAGAGCCAACCGGGAAATATCAGACGGCCCCCCTATATGAATGCAACCCGGCGAGTCTGCTTTTCCAATACCTGCGACTCGAGATATTTCACATATAGCCTCAAAGCACGCCTCATGATTTGATTGTACCAGACGGCAAGCCGGTCTCATCTTTTCTACCTTACACATTGACGTGACATTCCTATCACCAACACGGTCCCACCCCCTCAATCGTTGTGCAGCCCCGGGAAATTTGGGCTAAAGCTCGTCGCGAAATACCAAGAACGGCCCAAACCCGATGAAGCCGTGAGCAGAGAGTCACGAAGCAAGGTCGTAGAATGCCGCGCCTTGGCAATGGGATTGGCGCCTCTCTTCCGTCTGTTCTCACTGGTCATGCGTCTAAGCCCGTCTTGGTTCATTAATCTGCCTTCGCCGCCGTGCCATGCTGTGCCATGCTGCGCCGCGCGAAGAACACAATGCAGCGTTGTCATATGTCTCCTGCTCGTCCCCTTCTTCGTCACTGTCCACCCATCAATTTCTCCAACGCATGATCTCCAAGAATCCGGGGTTGTGCCGACTTGGTTGCGAAGTGGCGCCTGCTGGCACCTTCGAATCCGGCCAGCTTGGCCCAGCAATACGTCCCGATTCGGTCTGTTGCCGGTGGAGGAGGGGCAGGTGTTCTCGGACGCCTGCTTCTAGATGCTCACGGTCTCTTGAACAGATGGAAACTGCCTGTTGTGCCGGTGAAAATTATTGGCTTTTGATGCGCGAGGCTACTTGGAGAACACCTCGTCGCGGCCTGAGACCCGCGGCCTGCCGCCAGCCATGTTGAAGGAGCACGGCGCCTTCGCCTTTTTTCTGAATGACACAGCAACTTAATCGCATGTTAAGAAACACCTTGATCGTCTCCTACTCACCGCTTCACTGCTGCAATCGTCAAAGGCCCTACAGTGATTGGCGCAGCTCTGACTTGGATCTGGTTTTTGTCAATCACCGAATTTGATTCTTCACCACGAAGCCTCGAAATTGGAGTTCATCATATCATTCAAGATGGCCTTAACGTAAGGAAAAATCAGTACCTACCAAACCGGGGTGCGAGTGCCGAAATATTTTTTTTTCTTTCTTTGCTCCTCTTCCCTTCATGTTCTAACCTTAATTATATTTTTCTCACTTCGGGTTGACCTGCATCTCCTTCATTTCCTACTGACCTACGTGAATACCTACCTTACAACGACATAATGGATATGTGCATATATACTCTCTACTTACATATGCCATGAAGTTTTGTAAGACTTATGCAGATGTGCTTCAACCGGCACCACTCATGTGAACCACAACCAGGATCCCGAGCCTTAACCGAGCCGACTCTAGACTTCTGCACGTTGTTAATCATCGCGGAGCACCCTCGAGTCGACCTGTGGAGCTGGTAGCTGGCGGCTCTACCACACGCGTCATCTACTCCTCATGGGCTCACCTCTCGTCGCTGCTAAAAAGCAGCTGCGGTCTGTCATGAAGGACAGGCTCGCCGGCATTGCGCATGAGTCCATCATGAGCCAGAGTAAGCGTGCAACGCCCCCGAATCCCAGTTCCAAGATTCTGAGCTTCGTCTAGGTCGAACTGTTTGCGAGACCCTAAAATCATTCAAACCATATTTGGAGGCCCAAAGGGTTAGCGTCTTCCTCTCTATGCCGTCTGGCGAGATCCAAACAGACGACATTGTACGTCACGCGCTTTCAGCTGGCAAGCAGGTGTACGTCCCATATCTGCACAAGTCGCCTTTTCCTCCCGGGGAGACACCGCCCAGGGTCATGGATATGGTGCGCTTACGCGACCTGCGGGACTACGAGTCGCTGCAGCCGGACAAATGGGGAATTCCCAGCATCGACCCGGCCACCGTCAACCAAAGAGACCGCGTTCTCGGCGAGCCTGGCTCGGAGTCGCCGGAGACCTGCTTCTTGGATCTCGTGTTGCTGCCGGGCGTTGCCTTCGACATCGACGGCCAGTCGGGTTCACTGCGAAGACTAGGTCACGGAAAGGGATTCTACGATCTCTTCGTTCGACGGTACGCAGCAAAGTACAACAAGCCGCCGGCAGCGGCACACCCTGTATTGCTCTATGGCTTGGCTCTCTCGGAGCAGTTTCTCTCCCAGCCCTCAGATAGCGCAGTTCCCGTGGCCCAACACGACCAACCGCTCGATGGCCTGGTCTTGGGCAGCGGAGAGGTCAAGCAGCCGGCAGACAGCTCCCGTAACAACTAGCAGTCCGCCGCCTGAGTTTCGCGGTGACAAAATCCGTGGTATCAACTTTTGTGTATCGTCCCAGAGCACATCCTGCCGTGGCGGTAATATCCTTCCCACACGTTCGTTCCTTATCCTGATAAACTCTGAATGAGAGAAACGTTGTCCCCCTTCAGCAATATTTGACCTGCCGAGTGTTAGCTTCGTCGACGGAGGCTCGGATAATGGCGCGTGAGCAACACACCCAATGAACGCCGCGACTCCTCCGGATTCGTCTTTGTAACTTGCTTCACTTCAACTGCATCGTCGATGACCAGGTTCATGAATTCGTCGAAGCCCTGCGTGTCTGCATGTCAGTATAGTGTACCAATGCGACACAGTCCCCTGAGTAAACTTGGACATACCCTGATCTTTCCCTCGATTCGGATCGACAGCTGCTCGTACAGCCAAATCTGCACAGTCGTGTGCTGCCTGCCGCAAAGTCAGCGCGCCATCACAAGTCGCAACAGACCGTATGGCATCGGGGACATACTGAAGGAGCCTGAAGATGAAGTTAATCGGAGGAAGCAGCACTCTGCGACCACCGCCGCCGCCACGTCCGGTCATGTTCGAGTATTTGGACGGAAGAGCGTGTGGTACTGGTGGGTTTCGGAGTTTCGTGAAGTTGCGCCGCGGTGTCTAAGGCTCGTTGGTCGCGTCCGCTCCGTTCGATGGGATTTGTCGTGGGGTGGTTCGTCGGTAAGGTCTTTCCAACTGTACCGCGCTGAGGCTACGCGACCCTGGCTCTATCTGCCTGGCGTAGAGGTTCTCGTCCGACGTAGAATTTCGGCGGAGCTGGCGAAATGATATTCCATTGCCTAATAAACGGGCCCCCTGGCCACACTTGGGAGTCTTTGAATGGAAATCGTCCAATGCCGTGCTGTGAATTTATGGGCCTGTTCGGGAAGTGACAACAGGGTAGAAAGTTATGGAGAGTGTCCTGAAGTACTTCCCTGGCCACGCGAACTTGGACATTCGACGAGGTACTGGGGGTACCAGTCCAGCGTTGAGAATATTCTGGTAAGCTGCCTGCCTGCCCGCGTTCAAATGGAATGAAAAGCCCCAAGTCGCTGGAACAATTGCCCCCAGTACCTACCTTGCTGAAGAGGGCATTTCCATACCCATAGGTAAGGTACCTTAGGTACCTACCCAAAAAGTGAAGGTAACCTGCCTTAGGTACCTTGTAGTGACTAAGGCACCTCGATCTTTCATCAGTCTTAGCCGGCTCAAGTTAGCCCGTCGAATGCAATCCTTGTGCTCTGGTCCGCCCGCTGTCCCGCCAGCCTGACTGACGTTTTATTTTCCTTTCGCGACCTCCCTCCGCCCTCCACCACCCCCTCCATCTTCCAATCTTGGACGTCGCCGCATTGCTTCGATAGCCTCCCAACTGCCACCCGCCCGGCTCAACGCTCCTTAACCTCAAAGAAACGACGGCGGTCATTGTTACCGGTCCCTTCGTAACGTCGTCCTTTTCGCACCACCTGCGGTTCTTCCGCGCGACGTCACATGTGGCCTTGCTGCCGACTTTCACCAATTACGCTTCTTGCCCCCGCTTCGTAGACCGACCGATTGACGCTTGCGACCCCGTGTCGACATTGAGAAATGGCTACAAACGGTATTCAGGAGGCTTTTGCGCCCAACGATGTGCTGTCGGCCATGGTTACTATGCGCGGCGGCGAGCAGGAAACCAAGAAGAAGGCGCACGCATACCTGGAACGCTTCCAGAAATCTGTCAGGCCCCTCGCGCCTCCCGCAATGTCCTTGGGCGAGCTTCCCGACTAACAGCCAACGCAGAAAGATGCTTGGGGCACCGTCATCGGCATCCTCCAGTCCGACGCAGAGCCCGAGGCCAAACTCTTTGCGGCTATCACTTTGCGCGGAAAGGTACGGTGTTGAAAAGGCGTTACTTATAGATGTCGAGCTGACAAAGCTGCTTCCCAGATCACCTACGACCTGTCAACGCAAGTATCGGAAACCGAACTGCCTGCGCTGCGGGACCAAATCCTCCTCCTTCTCAAACACTTTGCCGCTGGTCCCAAGCCTATACGAGTCCAACTCTGCGTGTGTCTTGCGACGCTGGCGGTACAGATGAAGGAATGGAAGGATGTTCTCCCCACAGTGGTCTCGTCTCTCGGCGACAGCGTCGAGAGCCACGCGGCCATTCTCGACTTCCTGCGCGTGCTGCCCGAGGAGGTAACCGAAGGCCGCAAAATCACCCTTACTGTACGTGGAACACGGAAACATCGACCGGCCTCCTACTTTCTGCGACGTGGTTTTGCTGGGCCGATATCAACAGGGATCAGAGTCTAATTGGCAATGATAGGAAGAAGAGCTTTCCCAGCGGACCAGGGAATTGCTGGGTGACAACACGGACCAGGTCGTTCAACTGCTGATCAACTACTCCCAATCATCTCGTAGGTCCCGTCTGCCCATCTGCTCCTGGACTCACGCTCACTACATTTGCACAGCCTCTGCTGCCCAAAATCCACAGCTGATGGAGTGCATCACTTCATGGCTTCGCGAAGTTCCCGTCAATACTATTGTCAAATCCCCACTCCTCGACGTCATCTTCAACGCTGTCGGCAACGAGCACGCATCTCAGGAAGCGTCGGAGTGCTTGTGCACCATTTTCAGGGAGACGAGGGATGTCGACGATAACCTCGACACTATCCAGGTCCTTCTTCCCCGGGTCATCGCGCTGCGACCTAGGATCGAAGCAGTCGTCAACGACGAAGACACGGAGGTTTACAAGTCCCTGACCAAAATCTTTGCTCTCGCCGGCGAGGCGTGGGTCGTGGCCATAGCCCGCGAGCCCCAGCACTTCCGATCGCTTGTTGATGCGGTGTTGGAATGCGCTGCGAGGGATAAAGATCGCGATGTCATCGAGCACACGTTCCAATTTTGGTACGAGCTGAAGCAATATTTGGTATTGGAGAGGTACATTCAGGCGAGGTTGGAGCTGGTGGACGTTTACTCGAAGCTCGTGGATATCCTCCTCAAGCATCTGGAATATCCCCAGTCCGAGTCGGCCAACGAAACGGACCTCTTTGACGGTGACCGAGAGCAAGAGGAGAAGTTCCGCGAGTTCCGGCACCAGATGGGCGACACACTCAAGGATGCATGTGAAGTGATGGGTGTGACAGACTGTCTCACCAAGGTCCTTGACGCCATCAAGCTTTGGATGCACAAGTACGCCAGCCAGGCCACGGCAACGTCGGTCCCTCATTGGCAGGAGCTGGAAGCCCCCCTGTTCTCCATGCGCGCGATGGGGCAGATGGTTGACAAGGAGGAAGCCATCGTCTTGCCGCAGTTGATGCCGCTACTCGTTCAGATCCCCAGTCACGAGAAGCTCCGTTTCGCCACCATCATGGTCCTTGGTCGATACACGGAATGGACCTCAGCACACCCAGAATACCTCGAGCCGCAGTTCAACTACATCGTGACCTCTTTCCAGACGGATTCGAAGGAGGTTGTCAGGGCTGCGGCCATGGCTATCAAATACTTCTGCACCGACTGCAAGCAACTCCTGAGTGGCCAAGTGCTTCAGATGCAGACATTCTACGACCAGATTCTCGACAAACTACCCGACATGAGTCAAGAGGAAATCACCGAGGGAGTTGCCAGCGTTGTTGCTGTACAACCCCCAGCCGAAATCTACAAGCTTCTCAAGCTCTACTGTGACCCCCTGGTGCAGCGCTTGATGAACAAGGCCAATGTTGCTACTGATGACAAGGGTAAATTGGCGCTTGCAGGTGAGTTTGACCAAGATATCGGCTTTGAAATCGGCTCTAACGTGATAACTAGACCACCTCCAACTCATTACCACGTTCATCCAGATAGTCGTGCCGTATGTCGGCCCTGGAGAAGAAAACCCCGCCGTCAAGTATTGGCAAGAAGTGTTCCCAGTGCTTGCCACCATCCTGGACAACTTCCTCGGCTTCGTTCCAATCTGCGAGAGAATCTGCCGCTGCTGGCGCAACATGATCATTTCCTACAGAACGGCCATGACGCCGTTGCTGCCGGAGATGGCCAACAAACTGGCCAGCGGCTTCTCCAGCTCACGCCAGGGCGCGTTCCTCTGGGTCACAGCTGCTATTCTCAGGGAGTTCTCCGAAGATCGGGAGCACGTGGATCAGGACATTACCCAGAGCATCTACGTCTTCTTCGAGGCACAGACGACGACTTTTTTGAGGGTGATGAGCGAGCTTCAGCCCAGCGAACTGCCAGACGTTATCGAGGACTTCTTCAGACTGCTGATTGACGCTCTCCTCTACTACCCACAGAGACTCATCCCTTCGGAGCTTCTGGGACCTATATTCGAGGCTGCTGTCTACGCTTTGACCCTAGAGCAACGCGACCCCCTGTCGGCGACCCTTCACTTCCTCCGCGATCTCCTTACATACGGTGGGGACAACCCTGCCACGTCAGATGTCCTCCCGCCCGATGTTGCTGCTCACATTCGCGAGGTTGTGAGCAAGTTGCTCAGTACACATGGCGAGAAACTGGTGAAGCAAGTCATGGCCGGCATGATGATCACCTTCCCTCGGGACTGTTTTGCGGACGGTAGCGGTGTCCTGCTGGCAATGTTTGAGTTGTTCCCGGCCCAAACGACTATTTGGGTTGAGCGCACTATTCAGTTACTGCCTCAAGGCACTATCACCCCGGCCGAGGCGGACCGGCTGATGATCAAGATCAAGGAGCGTCTGAGCGGCAACGACCCCAGCGCAATCCGGCAAGTAAGGGCGCTTCTTCAGGATTTTACCAACACATATCGTCGGCGGTACGTAGCCCCCCGTGAGGGCCTGGGTCAATTGGAGGCCGCACGTTTCCACTTCACGGGCTAGAGATCGTGCAAAGGGGGCGGAATGGGATTGTGTAAGCAGCAGCAATTGCGTGGCGATTTAGGAGGCAAGACGCAGCCGAATGTCTTGCTCCTGTAGGACCCGACAAGGCGCGAGAGTCTTGCGAGGGACGCTGTTTTGGGGTTCTGAACCGGGCGTCATTGCTTGGGCCAACGAGGGAGCTGTTGAAGGGATTGGCGAGCGCAGAGTAATGGGACATAGAGCGAGAAAAGGGCTGGGAGCCGGGAGGGCGTATTTTGGTCGTGACAACGGGTGCCGGAGAGTAGCCCAGCCAATGCGCCATAGAGACCCAGAAGATAGATCATGAAGCACTATCCAAAGCATATGATGAGTGCGTTTGGCGCGGAAGCTGACAGGACAATCTCCGTTGTCCCGGCTAGCAAGGACAGGCACACGACTAGATCACTTTAGGAATCCAAGAGCAAAAAATCGACCATCGTCGCTGACGAGAGCGACTCGGAACTCCCGCCTGCGTACGCATCACGTCTTTGGTCACGCGCGATTTTCGTGTATTGCCAAATGGAGGAAGGGTGAGCCATAGTGCAGAAGGTCTGGCAGGTGGGAGAGTACAAAAAGCCCGTCGATCTCGTCTGTTGTCGACCAGGGCAGCCATCTCCTTCCTGGGCGTTTTGGCTTACTGGTGAAAATGGCGACCCGAGGCTGGTTGAAAGTGGATTTGATTCCATGGGATCCCACGTCCGAAGAGCATTTCAAGCGAATGCCTGCGCAAAGAGTCGCCTGCGGATGGAGGGCGGAAGAGGTGCCGCAGTGGAGGGGAAAGCAGTTGAAGGGAATCAAGTTCCTGTACTGGATAGCAAGTTAAGCAATTGCTACTGTACTTAAGCCATTGATAGTGTCAGGTTCTCGTAGACGATAAGCCGGACCTGGACGCCGGACTGGGGCTTCCTTCGGACGGCGTTTTCTGGATCACATCTCTCTACGTTTCTTGGGCGGCGGCCTCGGCCGGTCTGCGATGGAGCAAATTGAGAACCTCGCAGTCAGCGAGCCGCTTTACGGCAGAGTTTTGGCACTGGATACCCCCGCGAAGGAGTTGCAGCTTTCGCCCGAGTTCATTAAAGCGTCTTATCCGGACCGTGGATAGGAAAGCCCCAAGGTCAGAAATTACATGACATGTTGCGCCGAGTTGCCGTGTCATGTATCGCTGACCACGTATCTCATACCAGGTGGTTAAGAGCATCCAGTAATGATATCGTCGTCAGGGCCACATCGTTTTCCATCGCGAGGAAAAGGAGTACCCTTGGACTCATCCGTCGAACGGTAGCGTCCTGCTGCCGCCGCTGGTCTTCATGAAGAAGCACATTGTGTAGAGCCACAAGAGGACATACGGAGCAAGAGAACTGCTATCGCCTGTTGTTTTGAGTCAAGCGCCCTGTCCCAACTTATACAATCATGCACGATTCACATTTGAGAAGAGAAAATGACGAGAATTATCGGTGTAGATCAAACGATGATGTCGCGGAGACTACCACTCAATGTGCCGCTGCTCGTGTGCAACTTGAATGTGACTCCCAGTTGAGTTGGCAAACTTTGAAGTGTACCTAGGTACCTAGGTATGCAGTAGGTACAGTACGGGCTAGGTAAGGTAAGGTGGGCAGGTACCTTATGGATAAAGGTAGGGTACCTGTGTGGGGCCTTAGGTGCTTTGGCAACTCAGTATTTGATTGGTGGATGGAGCTTCAGGAAGCAGGTCCCCGGAGCTTGCACTTTCCCGACGCGCTCAGAACGGGAAAAAGAAGAAAAACGAAGAGCGCGCAGCTTGCCTTCCTTTTGCGGTGCTACTTGAACTCCCGTCGACTGCATCAACAGCTTCCACCTGGGCCGAACACCACCCCGACATCCCCCCTTCTCCCAACCCGACGAACGAGCGTCGCCAGCACCAGCACACGGCATATCCACGATCGCTGAGTCTCGTGGGAGAAGCGTTGGTTGCCATGACACCTCCCTAGCTGGTCCCACCAAGTCGACGTTGATACCCGATCTCGACGCGCGACGATCCTCCACGAGCCACCGGTCATCTTTTGCTGCAATAGCGCTTGATTTGAATAGTCTGTCACAAATTTCCATCGACCAAGCCGAAAGCTCGACTGCCCGGACGCAGAAATACCGACACGATGCCTTCGAACACTAGCTCAAACAGAATGGCCCAGTACGCCATGCATTCGTCGCTTGACGCGGGCATTCGGACTGGAGATACGAACCAAGCCAGAGACCGCTTGGACGAACAGCGGCCTGCTACCCCCCCATACGGATTTCCTACGCGTCAAGCCGTGACTGAGTCGGCCAAGCTCCCGGCGCCCAAGCCGTTCGCGCCCGGTAGAGATCATTTCAACAACATCCGCCACCTCGGCCAACCCAACCCACCGCATCCCTTGCGCATGCAATCTCCTGCCAGTGTCCGCGATGCAACACCACAGAGACAACGCCTCCGTAGAACCAACTCTCAGGGCACCGACGTGACAAGCTTCTGGCCCGAGTCGCATATTGATAGTCAGTTTGGTTCGCCTACGACGCAACGGTCCGAAAGATACGACGCCGCCGTTGACGGCCGCAGTCGCTCTCCGCCAGCAGCGTTCAACTTCCCGAGCATGCAACCACTGCCTATGGGAGGAAACATGGGAAATGGCGAAAGGGTGTCATACACAATCGGCAAGAATGGGGCGATGCGCGCCTCCGGCCCCGGCGACGAGCCGGGACTGCCCATCTCAAGTCACACCTTTCCTCCGTCGCTGGAACCAGCAACTCAGGCCGACGGCTACTCTAGCGAGCCCTTCAACTCTCCACCAAAAAGACGCGTGAACCTGGCTCTACACTCGACGGCTGTGAAGAACCAATATGCCCAGCCTCTCTACAGCGATGACCAGGAAGTCTTTTCGGATCATCCGACATTTCAGATGCCGAACGACACATTGCGGGGACCCAAGAAGCAAGCGACGTTCCAGGAACCTCGCCGCACAACAGCATTTCAGGAGGACGCGGACGTCGAGGGGAGCCTTGCGAGTGACTACCAAATCAGCGAAGATGATAAAGGTACTCCTCGGGCAAGCCGTAAGAAGGCGCTTAATCGGGAGCCTGCCGTCCCGGAGACTTCTGTTCCACCCCCAGCTCGTAAGCAGCGAGACAAGACTCGAAAGCGACGCCGAGACAGCTGCGACTATGCTGATGACGAGCTCGCGGAGATGACTTACACGCAGCTGCGGGAGCAGCCCTTTGACGACGACCCGGCTCAGAAGTCCATGAAGACAATTGCTCCCTTGACGGGCGACAGCCTCCCTGCTAAGCTCGAACATTTCAAGGGCCAGCGCGAGGCCGAACAGAAACAGTTCTTTATGCAGATGACGGTCAACGATTGGGAGCGGTCGGGTGACTGGCTGCTGGAGCAATTTGGCCAAGTCGCCCAGAAGCTCAAGGATGCTCGTCAAAACAAGCGGACCATGGTCGAACAATTCGAGAACGAGATTGCAAAGAGGGAGGAAGCGGTTCGTCTTCGGACGGAAAGCATCGACAAGAAGTTGAGCCAGATCAAGCACAAGGGCGAAGACATGTTGGCTGACAAGGAGTTTTAAGGAGATTGCCTGCTTGGTCCCCGACGGGCGGACGCATCATCTTGCGGGCTTGGCAACTTCTATGCATGCTATTGTTTCCCTTGTGCCGGGGAAGGGTCCTTTTCTTGGGCGATGGTCGTTAGTGTCAAGCGGGCGTAGGCGCCAAGGATTCTACAGGCGTCGGCATTTCTGTATGATGAATGGGAACGACTTATGACTGACGGTTATCATGATTGGCGTTTTGGCGGGATGACTCCTATTGTTCCTATGGCTGCTGGGCCTATGGGCATCATTGTACTGTACGAAAACCAATGTTGTCACCAATTACAACCTTACTCCACGCGCTCATTATATGACGAAGTGCTCCTTTACCCTCCTGTCCTTGCCAACAACAAGTCTCATTTGATGAGCTGGGCTGTTCGGGAAGATGCCGCTCCTGACGTTGTCCGAGAAAAGCTCATAAGCCGGGTAATAGCCGTCCACGAATTTGACGACTTGCTCGTCGGTCATGCCCGTGCCGCGTTCCTGGCGAAGAGCGGCTTCTTGCTGCGAGCGCCAATCGTAAACGTACTGAGTATCCTCAGCATCGATGTGGATGAATACGTCCAAGAGATTGGTTATGGAATCGTAATCTCTCAATCTCTCATTCACCAAGAGCAAGTGATCCAGTTTGTGTTTGTGAAGCGTCCTGCTGGGTGCCCTCCACTTGGACTCGATCTCGGGGTCTGGCAGGGCGCGGAAACCAACACACCATCCCTCAAAAATCACCACCTCGACTTTTGGCTGGCCAGGGCCGTTGACCTCCTTCCACTGACTCTCGGGCAGGCGATCCCCCTGGCCCGAGAAGGCTGCCTTGTCATACGAGGGCACTTTGGTTGGCCTGCCGGCAATGATGCTGTCGACGAATCTTTGCGCCAGCTGCATGTCGTGAGTGCCGGGCTCGCCCCTTTGTTGCACGAGGAGGTTGTCGGGGTGGGAGCGGGCGAGGGCAGTCTGATCCTCGTGCTTGAGATAGAGGTCGTCGATGCTGAAGACAAGTGTGGTATGACCAAGCTGCGTGAGAGACTCGGCCAGGGCTTTAACGAGAGTTGTTTTCCCGACGCCCTGCACGCCGTTGAGGCCAATCATGAACGGGCGGCTCCCATCTTGCCGTATACGCTTCTCGAGCAGGCCCGTGATGAAGGGGACGCACAGAGGGCTCTTATCATCGATGATCTGAGGAGCTGTAGAAGCCATGGCAGTGGCTATTGTAGTGACAGCGTCCGGGAGCCGAGCACAAAGTTTGAAGTTGCCGATCGAGCACGGACGAGAAGGAGAGGTTTAGCGGGTGCGTGATATTCGGGAGCCGAAGCCGGGGTTGTAAGCTCGCGGGGGAGGCCGATGCGCCGAGACATTCCGGCGGGGTCTGCCGATTGCGGGGCGGCATCGCAGCTATCTGCTACCTAGGTAGCTTCAGTGTTGCACGGGCTCGGCCCCCCGCAAAGACATCCATTTAAATGGATGATAAACATGGCAAAGAAATCTGCTGCCATCCTGGATGAAATGATGGGTTCGAGAGGTAAGGTTCCCTGGGAGAAAATGTTACGAGGTCGAGGGTTTAGGAGCAGCTGACGTTACGGCAGCGTGGTGCTTTGAAGATCTGCCGCCGTTCTTCAGAGGCGGCTCCGGTATGACCACGAACTGTTCAAGATCGCTAGCCAGCCGAACGGTACGGGGTAGGGGATGAGCTGAAACTATCGTCAGCCGGAGACATGACACTCTCCCACGTGCCGTATTGTGTTCCCGAAAATGAGCAGGGTTGGTTTTGTAATCAGTTTAGGTTGGGAGATGCACGAATCGATTTCCCGGCACCTTGGTGGCTGCTCGGCACCTGGATACTCGTCGCAAGTAGCCGGAGCCGACTTTTACCCAGCTAAGGTACCTCAAGGTACGGATAGGTTGCTGTTCTGGAAATCCTCAGAAGCCCGGAGGGCTGTGGTACGTACCGCCGAGCAACCTTCCGAAGCTGTACGTGCCTTAGTGTACTCTGTACGCTCTGACTGGCCAAACGGGCGGAATCTGGGGAACATGTGACATGGGGACGGGGCGGGGAGACGTCTCGCTCCCCACATGACCTCATTAAGAGTCGCGCCAAACCCACCGGGAAAGTTGCATGTGAAGCCAGGTTCTTTCTGATTTCGGATTAGCGCAATTCTTCGGCTTCGGTCAGAGAAGCTGCCTCGGCTGTGTCTGCGGCATCCGTCACGCTGGCTTTGAGAGACTGTTGCCGGACGTCCTGGGTTAAGAAAACCACCATCCCCGTTCGCTCTCACGACACAACACTGCTGCCAACCAATCTTTCCCTCCTATCAATCCGCCGCTCTCCCCATCAACTAAACTTCCGCATCTAGAATTCAATCTGTACATCACCTAGCGACCGTTGCTTCTTACAATCGATCCAGAAAGCACCTCTCAAAGGAGACAAAATGGCTGATCAGCTGCGCTTCGACGGCCAGGTCGTTGTCGTCACGGGCGCCGGCGGCGGCTTGGGCAAGGCCTATGCCACCTTCTTTGGCTCTCGCGGTGCTAGTGTGGTCGTCAACGACCTCGGGGGCTCCTTCAAGGGCGAGGGCAACTCGACAAAGGTACGTGGTCCCGTGAACGTCGCAGGATATGGCCCTGGCTGTCAGACACTCGCTGACGTGTTTCATTGCAGGCAGCCGACGTCGTCGTCAACGAGATCAAGGCTGCCGGCGGCAAGGCCGTCGCAAACTACGACTCGGTCGAGAACGGCGATAAGATTATCGAGACGGCGATCCAGAACTTCGGCCGCATCGATGTGCTGATCAACAATGCCGGCATCCTGAGGGACATCAGCTTCAAGAACATGAAGGACGAGGATTGGGACTTGATTTACAAGGTCCACGTCAAGGGCTCCTACAAGTGCGCACGCGCAGCATGGCCTCATTTCAGGAAACAAAAGTACGGCCGTGTCATCAACACCGCCTCAGCCGCGGGTCTCTTTGGCAGTTTCGGCCAGTGCAACTACTCGGGTAATTATACGTCGCTGTAGTGTCCAATTGGCTCGTGACGCAGCGCGCTAACGTGCTGCATAGCTGCCAAACTCGCCATGGTTGGATTCACGGAGACATTGGCCAAGGAGGGTGCCAAGTACAACATTTTGTCCAATGTCATTGCACCAATCGGTAAGCGCAACGTGTGGCAAGCGGAGCGAGTAACGGAACTGTGTTCGCTAACCGCCTCGACAGCCGCCAGCAGAATGACGCAAACCGTCATGCCGCCCGACGTCCTCGAGAACCTGAAGCCCGACTGGGTTGTGCCCCTGGTCGCCGTGCTGGTACATAAGGACAACACCGACGAGAATGGCTCCATTTTCGAGGTCGGAGGCGGTCACGTCGCTAAGCTTCGCTGGGAACGGTCCAGCGGCCTACTACTCAAGGCCGACGACAGCTACACTCCCGGCGCGGTTCTCAAAAAGTGGGATCAGGCCATTGACTTCTCCAATCCTCAGTATCCCTCCGGCCCCAATGATTTCTTGACTCTTCTGGAGGACTCCATGAAGATGGGCCCCAATGACCAGGGCGAGAAGCTCGACTTCACCGGCCGTGTTGCTCTCGTCACTGGTGGAGGCGCTGGGTGAGTTCGCTCCAAGTGCCACCACGATTGGTAAACTAACAGTTCCCAGTATCGGCCGGGCCTACAGTCTGGCGTTTGCCAAGCACGGTGCTTCCATTGTCGTGAACGATCTAGCTAACCCTGATGACGTCGTGAACGAGATCAAGAAGCTCGGCGGAAAGGCCGTTGGTGTAAAGGCATCGGCTGAGGATGGCGACGCGGTCGTCAAGGCCGCTATCGATGCTTTTGGCCGCATCGACATCGTCATCAACAATGCGGGCATCCTCCGCGACAAGGCGTTCAACAACATAGATGACAGCCTCTGGGACCCCGTCCTGAACGTGCACCTCCGCGGCACTTACAAGGTTACCAAGGCCGCCTGGCCCTACTTCCTCAAGCAAAAGTACGGCCGGGTGATTAACACCACGTCCACGTCTGGCATCTACGGTAACTTTGGCCAGGCCAATTACGCCGCCGCGGTATGTTCTTCAGCCTGACTGCCGCCTCCCAGACAGCAACTGACCAAGCTTCAGAAATGCGGTATCCTCGGTTTCTCCCGTGCTTTGGCGCTTGAGGGCTATAAGTACAACATCTACGTGAACACCATTGCACCCAACGCTGGCACGGCCATGACACGAACTATTATGCCCGAGGAGATGGTCCAGGCCTTCAAGCCTGACTACATCGCCCCCGTCGTCCTTGCCCTCTGCAGTGACAAGGTCCCCAAGAACCCAACCGGTGGCTTGTACGAAGTCGGTAGCGGTTGGGTTGGCCAGACCCGCTGGCAACGAAGCGGCGGTCACGGCTTCCCTGTCGACGTGCAGTTGACCCCCGAAGAGGTCCTGAAGCACTGGGACTCTATTCGCAACTTCGACGACGGTCGTGCCGACCATCCTGAGAAGACACAGGACGGCATCCAGAAGGTTATGGCAAACATGGAAAACAAGCGCAACAAGGTATGAGTCTGCATCTCCTGACACTACCGGCAAAGTTTTGTATAGTAGCGATAGTTCTGAAAGGAAAAGAAAAAAACAATTATTGATCAACCGTGCTGTAGCAGGAGGAAGCATCCGGCGGTGACTCGCAGTACCTTGATGCCATCAAGACAGCGATGAAGGCCGAGCCCAAGGGCACCGACTTCAAGTACGAGGAGCGCGATGTGATGCTTTACAATTTGGGTGTCGGCGCCAAACGCGACCAGCTCAAGTACGTCTTCGAAGGTGCCGACGACTTCCAAGTCATCCCTACTTTTGGCGTCATTCCTCCGTTCGGCACCGAGATGCCTTACAACTTCGACGACATCGTTCCCAACTTCTCGCCCATGATGCTGTTGCACGGAGAGCAGTATCTCGAGATCAAGAAGTACCCCATTCCCACGGCGGCGAAGCTTGTGTCGTACGGAAAACTGCTCGAGGTTGTCGACAAGGGCAACGCTGCGATAGTCAAGAACGGCATCACAACGGTCCACGCCGAGACCAAGGAGCCCGTCTTCTACAACGAGATGACTGTATTCCTGCGGGGTTGCGGCGGCTTTGGCGGCCAAAAGAAGCCCGCCGATCGCGGTCCCAGCACCGCCGCCAACAAGCCCCCTTCCAGGCACCCTGACGTCGTGATCGAGGAGAAGACGACCGAGGAGCAAGCAGCTCTGTACCGTCTGAGCGGTGACTACAAGTCAGTTTTCCCCGTGCCATGCAATCCATGTTATTTTTAGTGCTAACGAATTGGACACAGCCCTCTTCACGTTGATCCAGCCTTCGCCAAGATGGGAGGTTTCAAGGCCCCGATTCTCCACGGCCTTTGCTTCTTCGGCATTGCCGGCAAGGCCGTCTATGAGCGCTTCGGACCCATCAAGAATATCAAGGTGCGCTTCGCCGGCACCGTCATCCCCGGACAGACTCTGGTGACGGAGATGTGGAAGGATGGAAACAAGGTCATCTTCCAGACGAAGGTCAAGGAGACGGGCAAGCTGGCTATTGGCGGTGCCGCGGCGGAGTTGGCCTCCGACAAGAGCAAGATGTAGCGACTTCGCGCTCGCAAGTTACCCGGCGTTCTTGCTTCGAAGGAATGAGTGCTGGAATATTGTACAAATAATGGTGTTTCGCGTTTCGTTATCAGTACGGGCCTGTCGGAACAGGAAATTTGATGGAATTTGATGAAATTGACTTATTTATTCATTACAAAAAAGTACTTGCTAGACCCTATGCATGTCTGACCTCCAACACACCATTCGGCTGGCTATCCCGTAGTGATGGGCGGGCCCGCCTCAATCATGACGCCCGAGTATGCTCCTGTATTGCCAAAATCAGCCCCAACCAACTCCCGAGTCGCGTATCTTCTACAGTCGTCGGACAAATGCCGAATTCTCTAAACGACACCAGGAATAACCGAATAAGCGCTCAGACGAACACCACTTCGACGACGAAATCGCATAATTCGGGTAGGGTCGGCCAACGCCCGTTCTTGATGCAGCTTTCGACCGACGAGACCCCGTTTCTGGCGAAACCCGTCTCTAAGAAGGCCTTCTCCGCACCGCTCAATTCCCGCTTCTCCGTCTCCCGCCATTTGGCCTCGGCCTCCTCCTTGGCCTGCCTCAGCACCAGGTCCGTGTCCTCGCTCTCCCAAAGATTGCATTTGGTACACTCGGTGCACGGCCGCGGGTCGCCGTCCGGCCTGAAATGGTCGCAGAAATGCCGGTACCCTTCGCCCTCCCCGTTCGCGCCGCCGATGTCTTTGCGGCATACGTAACACATCTTGTACCCGCAAGGACACGTCAACTTGTTGCAGCCCGAGTTCTTGACGAAGGACGTGTGGCATCGCGGGCATACGCGTTTGATGGCCATGCTCATGGCCTGCTCAACTTGCGTACGCAGCGCGACCAGGGAGGACTCGTTGCATACGTGGATGTCGGTCCAAGACTTGGAGCAGCACAGACACGATGCTTTCTTGCAATCTGGGTTCTGGCAGGTGAACTTGAGACCACGACGACGTCGTCGATGACGACCAAGAGCCATTTTCCATTGCATCATGAGGTGATCACCGATTGTCTGCTTTGTGCTGAGCAAAAGACACAAGCACGATGATAGAAGCACCACGGGGAGGAGGAAGGGCACCGTGACAATGCAAACAATGATGAGTAGTAGGCTGAGAATGCTGTCGAGTCTGACGCGTAGTTGGGTTTCGTGGGCGGGTAGATAGATGTCGTCTACTTCGGCATATTCGCAGAACGGACAACGGATCAGCGGGAGGTTGGCGGCCAGCAGACTGTTCTCTGCCAAGCGTTGATCGAGCTTGTGGAGGATCTCGGCGCCTTTTCTCTCCTCCAACATGGCGCGGTGCAGGTGATCGTGAGGGATATGGCCGGGACATCCATCCCCTTCGACTGCCAGGCACTTGAGGGTGCCGGAGTCCGTGTCGATGCTGCTATGCCACCCTTGACCAAAAACGGCTTCCGTGACGGAATGCTGGACGCAGCGGAAGCACAGCATGTGGCCGTCGGCGTTGCAGGTTGTGAACTCTTCGAAGGTGGATTCAGTGAAGCAGCAAGCGCACTCGTACAGCGCGTCAGCCTCCTCGGCCTGTTCGTTGTTCAGCAAGATGGCCAAACCTCGGTCCTTGTCCTCCTGGGTTTGCCTAGCCCGCTCTTTCAGAGGTTGAATCAGGTCGCGGTACAGTTCACAGTCCAGCTCGGTGTTGCCTGTAGCCTTCAGAGTCGGAACAATGGCGCCTTGGCCAGTCGACTTCCAAACCACCAGGGGATGATTTTCAGCCTCGCCCGTAGCGACGGGTTTACGGCGAAGGAAGAGCGAAGATATGGTGAAGCGCCATGACTTGGAGGAAAGGGATACGAGCGTCTTCCGGGCATCGAGGTAGGAGTAATTGGATTCTGCTAGAACTGCGTTGATGGTAGATCGCGATAGGCCCTTGAATTCGTGCCATGCCAACGCCTGAACGGCCTGCTTGTACTCGGAACTTCGGAAGGTCTCGACGCGAGGGATGAGGGGTTGGTAGTGGTCTCCCGTCACTGGTTCCCGTGGCGTGGGTTCCGTCAGTTGATTATCGGCGACTCTCCAGCGGCCCTTTACCCAAGCGACGCGGTTTTTCAGGAGAGCGTCGGCGACAACGGCGAGTCTGGACTCCTCGTCGAAGTTGGTCAGCATCTCGCGGAAAACCTGGATCTGGACATCGGGAAATATGGCGGCGAGAGCCTCGAGACTATTGTTTAGCTCGCGTAAATCGGGGCAGTCGGCAGGTAGACTGCGTAAGTGCGTCTCATCGTAAATGTATCCATGATGGCGGGTTATGGAATCGGGGGTCTGCGCCGGAGAAGCCTCAGGGGTGTTGTCGGTAGGCGCAGATGAGGAGGAAGATGGCTTGGGGCGAGAGGATTGTAGTTTATCGGTAGAGGGGCCGAGGAAGGTCGTGAAGCCCATGTCGAACACTCATGGCCGTGGAAGGCCTTGCATGGCGTGGAAGCGACGATTCGGGGGTGGTCGAATCGAGACTGCGTGGGTGCTGCAGCGGTGGTGTCGGGACGGATGGCTGCGATGCAGCGCGACCGAGAACGATAGATAGGTCTACCGTAGCATGGAGCTGAAGAGGCGACCGGGTGATGTGTAATTTCTAGACCCTTAAACGGGTGAGCGCAGACGATATTGAATAAGAGGAGGACGCAGAAGAACCTGTAGTCTTCTGGGCGGCGATCTTGCTTAGCGACGATGTTTTTCGTATCAGCAGATTGATTGCCTGTAGGGATCAATCAGTTGAGTGTGCAGACAGAGTATCCGCATGTCAAGTATCCATCCGTACGAAGGAAGTGCACGGGCAGTAGAGGGCCGGCCTGCCAGCGGGTAAGGTAACGTAAGGTAAATCGAAATACTGGTGGGGTGTTCACAGCTCGCCAGCCGGTATCGGTTGGCTGAGTCGGGGCCGACTGTAACCGCGCTTGAGTTGCTCACGAGAGTAGACAATAACACGACAGATCAGGCAAATGGACTGAGCTGCGGAAACTATTGGGTTGCGATGAGGCCAATATTCTCTGTATATGAGATTGTAATTTCTATTGCCTCTGTGTGACGCAAAGTATAACAAATGGTCAGCGGACTTCGTAGCCTGCGCATCCCGAAAGGACCGCCAGGTTTACACGCCAAATTAGTACAAAAACTCACCTTTGTGGATTTTGATTTGAGAGTCAAATAAAGGCTCGGACTAATCATGTGAGCCCAGGCAATTAGTTCGAGCTCATGCCAAGGGTACATGATTAGGGGGCCTTGATTCCAATCAGCTTAGCAACGAGATGAATCGAAGCATCGACGGAGCATCAGAGAAGTCTGAGACATGATTGAAGCAAAGCAATGTTGAATGCCACTTTCCGCATCAAGATTTGGCGGTTCAGGGCGTCGTCTACTTTCGTTATTAAATACAACGCTTGTTTGGTCTAAAGGTCTACCTCCCAGCAACTAGCCATGAAGCATCCCGGCTCCTCAAAAGCATCTCCAGACGCATTTTGGTACTCGATTTTCGGCACAACCAAGCCCACACTCTTTGCAACCCACAACCGACATCACGCTGTTACTCAAGACTTGCGGTGGAGGAGGCCAGCAGCACCCTTCATTAACTCGTTAGTCGACTCGTCTCGGAACAACGGCATTCGTCAACCTACCTGGTGCTGGGGGAAAATGAGGGTGTCGGCCACAACGACGTTCTCCCGGCGTGTGGTCGTGAAGACGATGACTTCGGCGATGTCGTCGGGCGTCAGAGGCTCGCAGCCACTACAACCAAACACATGTCAGTGCATCGGACTCAAAAGTACTCCCAAACATTCTTCCAACTCAGTGAGGGATTCACTTACGCGTAAACGGCGTCGGCCTTGGACTTATCGCCGTAGAATCGGACAACGGAGAACTCCTGCGCGAAGTGTTAGAGAACGGCTATCAGCTCAGGATATGAACGTACAGTCTCGACTTGACCAGGATCGATTCCGATGACGCGAATGCGTGTGTCAATGAGCTCCTTCCTCAAGCTGTCCGTGAAGCTGCGCACGGCAGCCTTGGTCGCACAGTAGATGGAGCCACCAGGGTACGGCTCACGGCCTAGAGGTGGTTAGTTGCTGGGCTCCACCGTTTGCCGTGAATTACGTAGACTCACCGGCAATAGAGCCAATGTTGATAATGTCACCGGCACCGCCGTCGGGTCTTGACTTGAAGATGGGGAGGATAGCTTGCGTAACGTTGATGAGACCGGTGACATTGGTCGCGAACATGACATTGATGTCAGCCTCGGCAATCTCGGGGGCCTTTGCGACACCCTTGACGAGACCTCTGTAAGCTCGGCGTCAGTCTCTTCTGCCGGTATATTCTTCCTCGGGCGGGTGGGGATGAGTACGTACGCGTTGTTCACGAGGATGCTGATGTCCTTAAACTCCTCGGGCAGATTGGGCACGAGCTGGCGAACCTCATCCGCGTTGCTGACGTCGAGCTTCACAGGGTGGACCTTGACGCCATTACCGACCTCCTTGTTGATCTCGGCAGCAATCTCCTTGAGACTGTCAATGCGACGGGCTGTGAGAATGAGCTTCAGGTTGTTAGGCGCCGTGCGGGCGTATTCAAACGCCGTGCTCTTTCCAATGCCGCTGGAGGCGCCGGTGATGAGAATCGTCTTGCCCTCAAGGCGCTTGGCGGCAGCGGTGGCAGACATGATGGTTCTGATGTGATTCTGATTCAAAGTGTTGTTGAAGGGAGTTGATGGACGGGGCTGTCGCCGATGAGATAAGAGTGAAGAACAGAATGACCGGACTGTACGGTTCATATGTAATTGAAGACCGCAGAAAAGGAGGGGAAAGATCGCACAGCTCAAGGGTGAGGCGGGAGGGCTCTTGGTTATATGTTGATTCGAAAACTCAGGGGCAAAGCAGAGTGTAAGCTCAATGGACAAATGACTCTCAACACACGTTTCCGACAGCACAGAGACGGATAAGGCGAGGGGAAGGAGAGTGGACGGCACGGCGCACGGAATGGGCCACCCCCACAATGCGGGGTTTCAACCACCCGATAACCGGCGGAGGAGCGCGATTGCATCATTTCTTGCCCGAGAGGTGTGCTTGTTTTTCTAAAAGCCCCTGGTGGTAGAAGCTCGTGGAGGAGATAAGAACCCTCCCATCGGCGATAGTGATCGGGCGCGGTTCAATCAGGGTTTCGGGGGCTCTTTTGGGGCTCTTTCGGGATTCCTGTGGCTTGTTCGGGGCTGATGCGCCGATGGGGGTCGACTGCAAACTCCGACGTGGGCGCTGCGGCCTTTTCTTCCCCCGCATTGCAACCCCGGATGTCCATCCGACTGAGTGCTCCGTGTGGTACGCCCCCGGCAACTTGACTTCGGGTACTGCGCGGGTATTAGGCGGATAGAAATCCGGTAGGCAGAGGGGCACTTGTGGTTACATCTTCATGAGACATGTACTTGCTTCATCATCATTGAATTTCGTAACGCGTTGCCGCTCTCATCACCAATCTACATGATGCTATGCAAAAACCCACAAGACAACCCATAACGCCAGCAAAGAACCAAACATCGCCTGCCATAAGAGCCGCTGTCCCCGCCGTCCCAGGTCACGGGTCACCGATGCCAGGCGGGATTCTCTCTTCCCAAAGCTGATATCTTCTACCGAATCACACATTGTTCCCTTCAGACGCCGTTCACCCTGTCGAAGACACGAGCGTTGTTGCCGCAGATGCCCTCCGTCTTCTCTCCATCTCTATCCGAATGTGTAGCTGTCGCTGCTCCTCAATCGAGACCCGATTCCGGCGATAAGCCCCCAAGCTGATCAGGATCGCTATGCCTGACAGAATGGACCCCACCTTCATGTCTTGCTGAAATGAGTCCGCGTACACTTGGCGGACGGCGGTGGCCTGCGACTGGGTCAGATCCATCCCCCCTCCGTGGATCGATGCCATTTGATCCGGCTTCAGTACCCCGGCCAGTTCCTGCCGCATTTTCGTGCCCAGGATCGCCGTCGATGCTGCGATGCCTAGACTGCCTCCCAGAATACGCACCTGCGCAATGATGCCCTGGGCCGGCGCTACGTTCTGTGAGCAAGGACGATGCATCCGTTCCGGGGTTTCACTCACCATGATCTGGAATCTCGGACTCAGTCGTGCCCAGAATGGTGGACGATGTGGCCGACAACCCGAATCCGAATCCGATGAGGGTGATAAACCCCAGTGCTTTTGGCTCCAGCTCAACCGACGAGGAGAGCGTCGTCAAAAGGCCGCAGCCCAGCGTCATAAAACAGCTCGCCGCGAGCATGGTCTCGAACAGGAGGTTCCTATTCTTGCTCATCAATCCACCGAGCGTGCTTCCGAGGGCGACAGAACCCAGCATCGGTAACAACAATATCCCCGCCATCAGTGAGCTTTTCTCATTGACGATCTGGAGATGTATGGGAAAGGCGTACACGACCAAAAGATATGGGAAGCCAAGGAACATTGTGTTCAGCATGGCGGCCACATAGACGTGGTTGCGCAGGAGGCGCATAGGAATGGCCGCCATGATGCGCCTCTCCCAGAAGCGGGCGACAAGTCCTCCCCACACGAGTAAAGCGACGAAGCAGAGGGCACCGATGGTGACTGGGGCGATGAAGACAGCCTCATGCCACTTGTCTCCGTCCGAGCCGACGTTCTGGAACGAGAAGACGACCAGCACAGAGCCCGCTACCAGGAGAAATGAACCCACGAAGTCCAACTCCTTCCATGACCTCCGTTGTAGGTTCGGCAGGTGCTCAGCTCGGGGCCAGGTCAGATAGAAGACGATCATGGACACGAAACCGACAGGACCGTTGATCCAGAAAATCCAGCGCCAAGAAGCGTAATGGGTCAGAATGCCACCGAGCACGGGGCCGAGGACGCCGGCACTGGCGATCACCATTCCCACCAGACTGGCGATGTGTTGGCGCAGATGCTTGGGACTGACCTCGGGGAAAATGATCATGGTGATGGAGTACAAGCCTAGCGTAAAGCTTCAGAGTGGTTGTCGGGTAGTGGGATGCGTTTTGACTTACCGGATCCACCCAGTCCTTGAAGTGCCCGACATGCGATCAACTGCTCCAGGTTCTGCGCAAACCCACAACCCAGCGAGAAACCAAAAAAGATGACAAAACTTGCCAAGAAGGCGTTGCGTCGGCCGACAACATCAGATACGCGGGCGAACAACACCGCACAGCTGAGATACGTGAGCGTGTAGGCCAGCGCGACCCAGTTGATGAGTTCCATCGAGTCGAATTCCGCGCCGATGGTATACAAACTCGTGGCGACAATGGAAGAGTCCAGCATGGATAGGAAAAGCCCTAGGCAAAGTCTGAGCAGCGTGTTAGTTTTGGCATATGACTGACGACAAGTTCACAGCATACCCGATACTGAGTAGCCAAAACCGCCATGTCGGTAAGGAGGCGTCTCGGAAGTGGTATTTTGGCAAGGCATCAGACTTCGACGTCTCGACGTCGTCTTTCAATTTGCCCATGGCTACTCTCGATGATGATGTCGGAACGATTTTGATGGTCCGTCTCAAAGTCGGCGAGACGTTGAACTCCAGCTCAAAGTAGGATTCTCCTTGATCGAATACCTCGCTTATATGCTGAATCTGTGAGGTGTAGGAAGTGGGGACTGTGTTTCGACGAGCGGGAAGTTGGCCAACCCACGATGACGGCCTAGCTGGATGGATGGTGTTAAGAAGCCGGCGTCTGGGTCGCAGAATCTCGGGATCGGGCCGCCCGTGAAGACAACTCGCGATGGAAGATTATGGTGATTTGGGCGAGATCGTAACAACTCATACTGAAGGGTGTCGTAGTAGTAGGGGGTCGGGGTTGCGTCTGGCAGGCGCTTGGGCAGCGCGTGTGAAAGTAGTGCAAGACAGAAAAGAGAATGCGAGGCAAAAGAGAGCCATGTTTAAGGAGATACACAGGCGTCTGCCATGTCAGAAAGCAAGAGCAAAAGTCAATTCGGCGTTCGGGGCGACGAATGGGAGCCAGACGAGACGCAAGGGAAAAAAAAAAGGCATATTCGGCGTTCAAAACACAAATGTACGCATTCGCTTTCGTTCCACTAGCGCCGAAGGACATATCACCCAACCCAAACCACCGTCTCTGGGCAGCTCCCTAGCCCGGCAGACCTGAAATGCCTGGATTCGCGGCTCACGGCCCCATTCGTTTGTCTCTCGTCCGACGCTGCCGGCCGTAAGCTGACTCCGTCGGCGAATGCGGCGTGGAGCCGGCGCGCCACGCCAGTCCCCCAGAAACTGAGACCGAGAGTAAGACAGGACCCAATCCCATTTCAAGCAAGGGCAAAGTGGAACGAATAAGCGTACCGACATTCCAGGCCGTCGCTACCTTCGGCGACAGATCGTTTCTGGATGATGCCCGAACATGTCATTCGTTCGGAATTTGTTCAGAAGCGAGGAATTCTTCTAGAGTCCAACACCGAGTCCGAGCCACCAAGGCCGTTGAGAAAGGAGAAAGTAAACAGCACCGGTATGAACCAGATTCTCAGATCGAATCAACCACGGCTTCACCCGATCCGGTTCCATCCCGTGTCGGATCAACATGACGAAGGACGTCTTTGTGTGTTGCGCTGTCTTCAACACCGATACACCACGGCATCAGAGCCATTGACGTCGGTTCGGGGTTGGCTACTAATACACAGTACAATCGGCCAAAGACCAGGGCTATTACCAACGCCGACTCCAGCGCGACCAACAGCATTCAGCAAACGACGACCCAGCCAACCAACAGCTCTGCACGACACGGGACTCAGCTGCCATGTGGGCAGACGCCCTAGTCGATGTCTAGGGACGGGAATGGACCGAAAGGGACCAATGTGTGTGGTTGAGGGAGGTTTGGGTCACATGTCTCTGTCACCCTAGAGCAGGACGGGAATGGCGGCACCATCCCGTCGCTGGCTGCCTTACCCTGGCACGTACCCGCTTGGGTAGATGCCGAGTTCCTCTGGCACTTGCTTGGAGGCGACACGGGTTTCGTTGTCAAAATCAGCAGAGCTTTCTTTCTGTTTGCTCGCCAGCGCATGTGGTTGCGATCGATCCCAGAGTGTGTAGATGGTGTTATTCCTGTCCCTCAGATTGCCGTCAGTGCTTGCTTCAGTACCTACTTTAGTTCCCCGAGTCCTGCGAGGGGCGGCCACATCTCAGGGAAAGCCAAGCGGGAGCGGACGCAGGGGGCGGAAAAGGCAACAAACGAAGAATCCACAGTTGACGCGGTCGCGCGAGATTGAAGCTTGTGAAGGTGAAAGCGAAGTCCATTGTCCGGGGCTGGGCTGGGCTGGTCTGATTTTGCCATGCCCTGTTCACGTTGCTTATTCAATGGATCCAACTTGGTTTTTCGTTTGAAGCAAACAACCGTTCCCTGTTCCAATTGGTCCGTCAGAGGGAAGTGTCGTCCTCGTATGGCTGCGGAAATATTAACGCAGTATCAAGATCAAACAGAAGGGAAGCAAAGATTGAGACACTCACACGCGGCAGCTGAGGGTCAAGCTTCGCCTCATGTCGGAATCGTTCTCAATCTAGGTAGATATGCTTATGTAATTCATGTGGAAGGTGTGATTTGTCGTCCCAGCTCGCTCCAATGAAAGCACGGTGATACCTTACCTAACTGACGGCCCACTCCCGCTGCACTCCACTAGCTACGACCCCGGGAGGCACCCCGAGGTGAGCTGTTGACAGGCAAGATCCGCTGTACTTCAAGCATCCCGTCGACTTCATTCACGGCGACAGCACATCTCTGTCTGAGCGCGACTGATTGACCACGAGAGATTTTCCACACTGATCCATTCTTGACGCCAATATACCAGGCTGCCCTCCCGTCTCGCCCATTCTCACAATTGAAAGGGAGCTCTTCCAGTCGTCTGCCGAGATGACGGACATCATTGCCGGACAGGCTCCTCCTTCTCTATCCGTTCCCTCGGAGAAGGAAAAGAAATACGACCGCCAGTTGCGGTTGTGGGCAGCCAGCGGCCAGGCCGCCCTCGAGTCTGCCAACGTACTACTCGTGAATTCGGGCTCGGGGACCGTCGGCGTTGAGACACTCAAGAACCTTGTTCTTCCCGGTAAGCCATCATCATATGCCCTCCTTCGATATGCGCGAGGCGGCTGATATGTGTGCCCAGGTATCGGCAAGTTCACCATCGCTGATGATGCCACCGTCACCGAGGCAGACCTCGGTGTCAACTTCTTCCTGGACGAAACCAGTCTGGGCCAATCTCGCGCACAGAGTTGCACTGAGCTTCTCGTTGAACTCAACCCCGAAGTCCAGGGTGACTGGTACCCCCGGAACTCAGTGAGCACCTTATCTAGGCGCCCTCCCGCTGCGGCTCAAGTGCTGACCCCGGGGACAGGAGGCTTTCAATATTCAAAATGTCCTGGGAAGGGATGACCCGTTCACCATCATTCTGTACGCTTTACCCATCGCCCCAGAGCATCTCGAAGCGCTTGAAGCGTACAGCCGGAAACACAAAACGCCACTCGTCGCCATCCACTCGGCTGGCTTCTACTCTTACTTCAGCATTCGCCTGCCTGGCGTGTATCCAATCGTCGATACTCATCCAGATGTGACGGCTACCACAGACTTGCGGCTTCTCGCACCATGGGAAGAGCTGGAGGCTTTCGCCGAGGACATGACCAAGGATATTGACAGCCTGGACAACCATGAACACGGACACCTGCCGTTTGTCGTGATTCTTCTGCACTTCCTCAACGTGTGGAAAGCTTCCCACGGTGGCGCACCGCCCAGCAACTACAAGGAAAAGGTTGAGTTCCGGAAGATGGTGGCGGATGCTACAAGAACGAACACACCCGAGGGTGGCGAGGAGAACTTCGAGGAGGCCGTCGCCGCGGTCATCAAGACCATTGTGCCACCGTCCCTTCCCTCTGCCGTGAGGGAGGTCTTCGAGTACAGACACAACAAAGAGGTCAGCGCGCAAAGAATGAACAGAGAGGGATTTAGACTGACGTGGACTCAGACTGAGGCGGCTTCCAGCTTTTGGCTCATCGCCGCGGCGTTGCGGACCTTTTACGAGAAACACCAGTGCTTGCCTGTCCCCGGCGGTATCCCAGACATGAAGGCCCAGTCGAGCACGTACATCAAGCTCCAGAACATTTACAAGGCCAAGGCCCGCAAAGACGCTGCCGAGGTCCTGGATTCTGTTCGCCAGATGCCCGGTGGCGAAAGTATTGAGCCGGCTGAGGTGGACCTGTTCTGCAAGAATGCCGCCTTCATCAAGCTTGTTGTCCCCGCAAGTGGAGGCGTCGACCAACTGCGCAGCCTAGCTCGTAAGTAGACTCTTGCGTTCACCTCTGCGTGCTGTATCTTACGAGGAAACAGAGCAGGAACTCGTCAATGACGAAACGATGGCCAAGGAGGGTTTGGCTCCTTTCTCACTCCTGCCCATCTATCTCGCCCTCCGCGCAACGTCCCACAAGTCTACGGCCTCTCCAGATGAGATTCTGGCATCCATTGGGCACTTGGTTCCAGACGCCAGCGACAACGAGCGTGTCGTGCAGGCGGCCCAAGAAGTATCTCGGGCTGGTGGCGGAGAGCTTCACAACATCTCCGCGGTTGCAGGTGGCATGGTGGCCCAGGAGACGATCAAAATCATCACGAATCAATACGTACCCATCGAGAACACATGCATATTCGACGGTATTGGAAGCCGAACCCAGGTTTTCCGCCTGTAAAACAGAACACGCTCTCCAGCCTGGCGCCCTCGGCTTGCCTGGCTCGTCGTCTGCCTCCAGCATGCGGAGCATTCGTCAATGCTCCTCGGCCGTGGTCCCAGCTAGGTAACCCTGAACTCTTCCAAACAGGTGTTGGGGAAGGGGAACGATTGCAACCACCATTCCCAGAGGCTTTTCGGCACTGGGTGTGCAGATCCCGGAGGAATATATTAACTGCGCATTGGGACAACGAAGGCGGCAACAGCTGGAGACCGAGACGTGGTTGGGTGTCTGGGGTCGGCTTGAGCTTGGGATGATGTTGCATTGCTAGCGCGCAGCCATTCCTTGAGCAAAACCGGAGGTTGTGACCCTTCAATCCTACCTCAGCAGACCCTGGCGAACATATGGCGTCTAGGCAAAGATCGAGTCGGACCGCAGTCCCTTGCTGTCATGTCCTCGATGGAACACTGAGGACCCCGGACTATGCGGGATCAAGGAGAGTCGAGGCTGAGAAACGTTAACTGCCAACTGTATGGGTGGAGGTAACCGGAGCCTGGCTAGGTAGGTAAGGCAGTCTCAATTGGCATTATCCAGAACAATACATGGCTTAGGGCCTGAGTCTAACGTGTTTATCGTTCGTGTGGAAAGCCGCAACTATTTGTGCTTCGGAACAACGACTTTGCAGCTAATTGATATCTCCAACTGGTGATATCCCCTTATCCGAGGCCAACAGAACTTTATAAGATGCGGTTGACCCGATGAACCCGGCTGCCGCGTTCTTACCGGGAGGACAAACATCGGCTCAAAGCCCAAACATCAGCTCGTTCACATTCTGAACCCTAGATGCTTGGTTCACTAGGATGCAAATGAGAACCACTGGGAAATGAAATCGAGGCGGGCCGCTCACAAGCAAACTTGACTTTCCTTGGCTGTCCAGCCCCCCCCCCCCCCCTATGCCATGATTGGAAATCCTACGGGATGATATCACAAGAACAAAAAGTGAGAAGTACTGACGCCGACGGATGATGTCCCGATCTCGTACTTCGGGTCCCGCGTACACGAGAGCGATCTCGCCAAGCGTGTCAGCACGACCGCCTGTGGCCGTTCATTCCAAACCGACGACAGCCGGCGGATGCAGCTCTTGAAAAAGGTGGTCACAATGCGAAATGCGGGAGGTGGGCTTCGGCTGGGTTTCCGAAAGACTTTGTTGTCATGGTCGGCGATGAAAGGAGTGGATCATTACTCGCATGTTTCTGACGGCAGTGTGCCCAGGAACAACGAAAGGTACGTGTCTCTGTGTGAAGTCGTGGCGGTGAGGGAGAGAGGCGGGCTGAAGGTCCGCCGGGCGTCAGTAGGGCGCCATTAACGTGATGTCGCACAAGCTGACCATCTTAAATCCGGAGATGCCCAGGACGAAAACCGAACGCTGTGCGGCGGGCCGTTCTGTGACGGGGATGGGTAGAGCGGTTATTTGCCACATCATCAACCCGATAAGCATGGGCGTTGAGGCCCGATGGTGACTAGAAAGTCACGCTCAGCAACGATGATACGTGCCTCCGTACGTACAGTGGAAGTTGCGGCGGCGAAGAACCTCCTCGACGAGACTGTGTGGCGCGTTGATCTGAAGACCATCACGAGACAAGAAGCTCCTCGGCCTCGGAAGAGTATCAAGTGCGAAAGAAGCCGGACTAACTCTGGGATCAGGTTGTGTTACGATCGTACACCAGATAACGTGAGCGAAGGGAATTCACGATTCTTGTGGACAGACAACTTGAGCCTAGGTTACGCCAGCTGCAATGTCATTCGCTTCAGACGGTCCGGCCTATGTCGGGCTCAACTATCGCGGAGCCGAGACGTACGTGCCAAAGACGCACGTGTTGATGAAGATGCGGTGCGGGTCTCCGGACGAATTCAGGCGTTGTGTGTGCCGGCCAAGACGCCGCTTTCAGACACCCAGATGCTCTTTTTGGACGAACGGGACGGGATTTTGCTCATCAAGATTCCGACCAAGCATGACAAGTCATGCTTTCTCGCCCAACAGGTCGAATGCTGTATCCGGCCGCATAGTGGCTTCTTGTCGTCGAAGTCGACGAGGTCCGGCTTGGGGGGATAAAACTCCGGGCAGTATGAGTCTCGAGGTTTCGCATCTGGCCTTGACGGGATTCTTATCAGGGCGTCGGGCACAAGCCAATGCCACGTCCCCATGAAGTCGGCCAAAGTGCCCCTGCGAGCATCCAGACACAAATGCAACACCCCCTTCTCGGACAACTCGTGACTTGCATCCCCACAGGAAGGATGCAACTAGGCAGGAGGCGACGCAAGGAGCGAGAGGCCTGAACGGTTCGTCGGGTCTGATTTCCTGCATCATGGATCATTCACGACCTGGGGAACCAAACCTCACGTCAAGCTGGAGATCGGCCTCTACAGAATCCAAGGTTAAGCTACTGCACGAGTGCCTGGCCTGGCGGCGATGCGAAAGACGCAATCACCTCTCCTTGATCGGCGCGGCCACCTGGACGTAGCATCGCCGGATATCTCGAAAAGGGGCCGTCTTCATAACGCGCGGCCGACAACGTGCACGCTATGGCGAAGGCAGAGCAGATCGAAGTCCGAGAAGAGGCGCACCATCATCTACCGCGACATACGCCAAGTAGCACAGCATCAACGGGTATCTGTGCCCCGAGCCGGCGGGAAGCGCCTGGTGGCCCCGGCATATGTGGGAAACCGAGAAGAGGTAGGCAGAGGAAATGAACGCGTTTGAACAAAACGAGGCAGGCAGGGGACAGGTACCCGTCGAATGGCGAGAGGAGGGCGAGTATGCACACTGACAGCACCGTCGGCTGGCCGGGTCGAGTCGGTCACAGTACCCACCACTTGCATGGGAACAAGTTTGCTCCTTTCCCGACTGGACCGACAGAGGGCGAAGATGTGGAGTGACGGGCACACAGTATAAGCAGATGCTTTGCATGAGGTGAAAGTACAGACACGTGCCCCATTGCACTCAGAAAGCAGATGGGCTCACGTCCGGGTCCAGGTCCAGATCCAGAGATACTGGGCACATGCGAACACATGACCTATCAACGCAGGAGCGGTGCGTGAGCAAGGCTACGTACATCACACAGCGTGTCCAGCAAAGCGGCTGGGATGGTCTGCTGCGTGGTGGGTGTCTCTGCCCGTCTTAACCACATACAACCCAAGATGCGTCGGTGTGGCTGCCGGATGATGGAGGGCATTCCATTTACTTCAGGCAACGTCTTCCCGTTAGCGGATAGCGGGCGGCAGAGGGAAATCTGGGGTACATTTGTGTATGTGGAGGGCTACAATCGTGAGCAATCCCGGATCGATTTGCTGGAGAGGCAAATGCTAGGGCCAATATCGATTTTCCTGTCATGTTCGGAGAGATGGAGATGGTTGCTAGATTAGTGACCAGCATGTGGACAGGGTGGGCTTACAGGTTTTGGACCGATGTGCGTAGGATGTGTCGCACAATGACTGCAACTTGGACTCCCCAGGTACCATCCGCCATATCGCTCACCGCGTAGCCGAGGCCGTGAATCTGATCCAATGATGGATAAGGTAGAAGCCGGGACAGGGACGTAAGGGGACAGAATAGAAAGATCAAGAATGGAAGAACATGGTTGGAGGAACCAAACTTCCAGGGGCACACACACAAACACACACACACACAGTGTGGAGAGAAATGGTGAGGTGGGAGTCATATGGAACGGGCGGCAGAGCCACCAGAGTAGCGACCAAGACGGCAAGCACGCACTTACCGTACCTTATAAGCCGCCTCGGTTAGTATTGGTGCTTTCTTCAATGTGCAGGGCCAAGCCGTCCAAGTTGTTGAGCTGATAGAACACACAACAGCTCGCGAGAGTGTTCAAAGAAGCAGGCACGGCGCAGATAGACCATCGTCAAGATCCGAGAAGGCGTGGACAGATGGAAGTCATTGCCGTGCTAGGGTCGTACATGGCAAAGGCGCGACATGGTAGTATCGGTTGTTGATATCGTGAACAGGATTCGTCAAGGTATGCGATGTCATTTACCAGGTATGGTTGCAATAGGGCCGGTTCTCCGTCTACCTACGAGAATCCAGAGCAAGAGATGGCGAGTCCTGACTGGGTACGCGTACCGTCCGGACTGGGCTGGCTTCGATTTGACGGCATGGAACGGCTCTGCTAAGACGGAGTGGGAATCTTAGAAGATGAGATAAGATGTCGGGGTCTTGCAGGCGAAAAGTGTGATGATTGTGATGATGGTTCGTCGCATTTTCGTGGTTCCGAGTCAGATGGGCATCCTTCTCGTACCCCCCCTCCCTTTCACGACGTGGACCTACATAGTCACATACCTCAGTAGAGGCCCGTCTTCTCTCTGTGGTCTTCTACCTACTTACTTGGGTTCTTCAACAAGGAAGGTTGTGGGGCATTTTGGAGACGGCAGGAGAGGTTAAGGGTGCACCCTGGATCGGCGGTGCGGCCCTGCTGATTGTGGGAGGATGAGGGGGGGGGATAAGTCGATCTGTGAACAGGGGATGGGAGAAGCGCGCGTGGCAGGCACTTGGAGAAGAGGAGGCGTGCTGCGTGCGTGATGTGTATGCCAGATTCACAGACAAGTCATTATGTCGACTGTGACAGGAGGCGAACTGAAGAGGCACATACCCGGCCACCCGTCTATTGGAGGAGTGTCACGGTACCGGACTTGTGTTGGGGACGGGTGAGGGGACGGGAGAAATGGAATAATTAATGGGAATACTTAGAAGTTAGGTAAAGTAGTATGTGGAATTAAAAGTAGACTAAGAAGAAAGGGGAAGGAGGGGCATGAAGGGGATTAGAGGAACCGCAAATCGCGCGTCGAGTATCCTACGACGGCGGGAGAGAAGCACAAAGCCGTCCAAGGGAACACTCAATAATCAAAGAGAGAAAACCGAATGATGGACTGACGATGTCAACCTAAGCTACAGACCTAGACCTGAGTACCCGGGCTGAGACGACTCGCCCCGGAGCACGGGAATACATAGTGCCTTGCCCTTGCGACCTCAGAACACTTCTATCCGTACCATTGAAAGCGGAAGGGAAACTCCTGGCGGGACGTGGACACTCAAGTGTGGGGTCAAAGTGGCCCGGCCCCGCCCGATTGAGATTTCCCCACCAGTCAATGGTTGACGGCTGTCACTGGGCACTTTAACAACGTTCAGTGCATCGTCTTATTCGAAGCACACTCAGGCCATGTTTTAACCAATACCTGTATGCTAGGCACTGAAGTAAGGTAGGTAGGTAAGGTAGGCGATAGTAAAGGCCGGAAACGATTGTGGGTAGTGGCAGCAGCGACAGCGGGTAAGCGGTGTCAGTAAGGACTGAGTGCCCTGCCCGATTCAGGCTTCAGACGGGCCAACTCCATCACAGCGCATCGTCACTCGGGTGCCTACATTCACATTGACCTTGAAAATTTGCCATCCAATTCTTCTGCATCTTGGTATCCGTAGGTACCTACTTTAAAGGCAGAGACGGCGCACGGGACACACCACGACACGGCACGGGTGCTAAATGTAAATGGCAAGTGTGAGTGGCCTCTTACTGGCCCCAATTGACTACCCCACTTTCCACTTTAAATTGATATCCACGTCCCCTCACTCGGGTTTCCCTTCCCCCAGACCCATGGAAACGAGGACTAGGTAGGTACCTAGGTACCTACCTATGTAGGTAGGACGGGACGGACGGACCAGACCACAGACAGACGGCCACCTGGGCCTTCGCTCTCTCTCTTTTTCTTCTTTCTTTTTTTTTTGTGTTATTTTTTTCCTTAAATCAACTCCATCACTTTCCGAACCGCCTGTTCGTTTGCAGACCCTCCCACCGTCTTCACCTCGTTGTCATTGGTTGTGCCATATATTGGCTGTTGCTTCTTCGAGCCTAGGGTGGCTCTACATTTCCAGGTATGGATGCGTCTTCTTGACCCCTCAACTCGTGGTTGCACGACGTTCGTCCCTACTGTACTCATTTACCTTCTCCAGATTCCACATACCCCAATCACCGTCCGCGGTACACATGCCATTGGGTTTGATGTGGGCTGCCACACCCCGTTTCTCCGCACTCCATCACTCTTGACAAAACCGACTTCCTGATCATTCGATACCCGTCTATGCCATGTACCTATCTTGCCGGCAGCCAAGGTACTTGACCCTGTTCCTGGTCTTTGACTCCCCGAGACCAGACGCCGCCACGCCTCTCGCATACCCTTTCCGCCGTGCGCCACGAGGAAGTCTCGTCCGTCGACTCCAGACTCCCAGCCGGCCCGAGAGAGATGAAGACACCCAGACATAGGCAGGCACTCAGGCACCTACCTCGGCCTGTCACCCTCGTGACACCACCATAATCGCCTACCCCGGCACTCGCATCTGAGGCTTCTGCTAACCCTCTCTCGAATCTTGTAGTTCACGACGTACCTGAATCTATCTAGTTCGGTTCCTGACACCGGCTTCCCAATCCTACCAACGCCATTTGTCTAGCATCAGCACCTCAACCGGCGGCCGCGACCCTTCCCCAGCTTAAGGTATTCGTACCTCGCGTTGACCAACGGTGGATCGCCCTTTTGCGGTAGACGGTAGTCAACCGCTTCGCCTGGCCTGGCCTAGTCTGGCCCCGTCCCCGTCCCCGTCCCCGTCCCCGTCCCCCATTTCCCGTTTTCTTTTACCCAGGCCGGCTCCAGCCAGCACGTTTACCCGACATGGTACTTCACCTTGCTTGCGAGGCTTGCTTTGCTCTGTCTGCTCTTACCCAGCCAGCCGAAGCGGCATTGATGTCCCATCGCCTTTTTTCTCGTTATACCATGCCATGCAGATATGCCATACCCCCTTGCAACTTTCTCCACACTCGATGTTGCCGCGCCGGTCCTCTGCAAATAGCTGCCGGACTGAGTGCTTCGTACAGAGTACCTCCTTCGGCTTTTATCGACCAGCCTCCCATGTAATTATATAAAAGGTCTGCACCTTGCCAACTCGTTCCAACCGCTTTTCTGGGCTACTCGTTCGGCAGAACCAGAAAGGCTTCCGACTTTTCGTAAACTTACCAGACCGTCTAACTTTCGTTGACGGTTCTGGACCTCGCTTCATCCGAACTTGGATCCTTTGTATTCAATCTTCGTAGACAAGAAACAACCAACCCTCCGCTGGCGGTGAGCATGGCCCCGTCCATCCCGGTCCCCACTCAAGGTGGCATGTTCCACACATGTAAGAATCCAAAAAACCAACTACTTTGCGCTGTTCCACGTGAGTTTCTCGCTGAAGACTCCCAGTTCAAGGCGTCACCCCGCGGAAACCGGCAAGCGAGTCCCAAGACAGCGGGAAGACGTCTGGCTCAACAGGCTCTAAGAGAATCACCACTCCTCATGCGTGCGCAGAATGCAAGAGGCGGAAAATGTGAGTTTTTCGCCAATCAGGCCCGCCTTGCCCGTTCAACACCATCTGACCTCCGTGTAGCCGCTGCGATGGCCAACAACCCTGCGGTCAGTGCCTTTCAAGCCGCGCCCCTAAGAGATGCTTCTACGACAAGCACCGGCAACGGGTCATTCCTTCGAGAAAGACGCTAGAGGCGCTCTCCCAGTCACTCGAAGAATGCCGCTCTATTCTTAAGCGTCTTTTCCCCGACCAGGACGTCCAGTCTTTGCTCCCACTCTCCCGCCAGGAGCTCCTTTGCCTCCTCGAGAGGCCGGTGCAGGAAACGCCGACGGCACTGCCATCCCCGCCTTTGAACGCGTCTCCTCTCTCGCAGGAACTGGAGTCTCCGGTGTGTTCTGGTAGCGAACAGGGTCTATCCGGCCTTGAGCTGATGCCCGGCCGAGACACTGAGTGGGATGAGGAGCGCCGCGGTCGCGACCCGATCCCCATCGAGGCTGACGACGTTAATGCACTTTCTCTCTCTGTGGACCGGCAATCGTCTTATCTGGGCGCCTCGTCCATCAAAGCCGCCTTGATGTGTCTGCTCAAGGTCCATCCAGGGTTACGGAACTCGCTCACCACGCCACTGCACAGCGCCGAAGTCACGCACAACTTCCCGACCATGCGATCAAGAGGCTCGGTGCCCAAAGATTCGCAGCGTATTCCTTGGTCCTGGAAAGGCCAGACACTCATAGACGCCTACTTCAAGCGCATTCACGTTTTCGTCCCCATGCTCGACGAAGCCGCTTTCCGAGCAGATTATCTCGAGGGCCAGCGATTCGACGCCCCCTGGCTCGCTCTGCTCAACATGGTCTTTGCTATGGGAAGCATTGTGGCCATGAAGTCAGATGATTACAACCACATCAACTACTACAACAGAGCCATGGAACACCTGCCACTGGATGCCTTCGGGAGCAGCCACATCGAAAGCGTCCAGGCGCTGGCCCTGGTTGGGGGCTACTATCTTCATTACATCAACAGACCAAACATGGCAAACGCCGTCCTTGGAGCGGCCATCCGAATGGCGAGCGCTCTTGGTCTCCACCGTGAGAGCTTGGCCCAGGGGTCCAACGATGTTGCCGCCGCCGAGACCAGGCGCCGCACTTGGTGGAGTCTCTTCTGCCTCGACACGTGGGCCACGACAACCATGGGCCGGCCGTCGTTCGGGAGGTGGGGTCCTGCGATCAACATCCGGCCCCCTGAGTTCGGCATCAATCAGGTAAGCAGTCGTCCCCAGTAAAGCTGTGAACAACGAGTCTAGGAGGCTAACGGGTTGCCGCTGTAGGCTCGGGACTCTGCTCAACACGCCGGCATTTTGCCATTGATCGAAAACATCAAGTTCTGCAAGATCGCCACTCAAATCCAAGACCTGTTGGCGATCTCGCCCCTCCTGCGGGCAGAGGATCGCTGCAACCTCGACGGTCAGCTGGTCAACTGGTACAGTAGCCTCCCATGGCTTCTGAGAACGACCGACCCCTGCGCCGAGCCTCTGTACATCGCGAGGTGTATCATGAAGTGGCGTTACCAGAACCTCCGGATGCTGCTCTACCGACCAGTCCTGCTCAGTATCGCCAGCAGTGGCGCCTTGACTCAGGTGGCGGATCAGGACGTCACAGCCATCGAGACTTGTCGTGAGCTTGCCAAGCAGACTATCGAGGACATTGCACGGGAATGGACCCGTAATCAAATGTCCGGGTGGAACGCCGTGTGGTTTCTTTACCAGGCGGCCATGATCCCCCTGGTCAGTGTCTTTTGGCAATGGAACAGTCCACGTGTTCCCGACTGGCACCAGCAGATCGAGACGATCCTCGACCTACTCGAGGCCATGGAGGACTGGTCATTGGCAGCACGACGAAGCCGTGAGGTAGTGTGGCGAATGTATGAGGCCTCTCGGCAGCCCTCGATGCGGTCAGAGAGCCCCCTGCAAGGCATTGGAGGCGAGCACGGGCTGCTGATGGGCGAGACGGAGCTACACATGTCACCCATAGGCCTGGAGCCGGAAGGGATGGGCATGATGGGCGTGCTAGATCAACATGGCCTCTGGGATCTGGACGGCATGTACTGGGGCCAAAGTCCGGAGCAAGGTGTGGACTTTTCCCCATACGGCGTCAACGATCACATGATGGGCATGGACTACAGCATGATGGGCAGCCAGGCTGCGGCAATGGAGGGCGCCTTTTTCGCCCACTAGTGTGGCGAGCTTCAGAGTTGCTCTCCGCGTGTTTTCTTTTCACCAGTACATATATCCCTTACCAGTACATACTTTCGTTCTTCGTCAGAGGGAGTGCCAGATGTCATGAACTTTGGGGAGGATTGTACATCGCTGGAGTGGCCAAAAACGGGAACAGAATTCGCCCGGTGTTTCGGCTGACGGGCCAGAATTGGAGGGAGTTTGGCCTTTGGGCACGGAAAACGGGACATGACGACAGCAGAGATGATGAGAAATACCCGGAATGACGACGATGATGTACGTAGAGCTGGCAACGAACCAGACACACCAGATGAGGATAAAAAAGAAGATATGACGATGAGTCGGAGCCTCGGCCAGCAACACTTCGTCTGTATATTGCATGGTAACATGGCCGGACCAGTACGAAGCGCGAACTTGCAATCTTACTGTCCGCAATGAACCCTCCTGGGCGTAACCCAGCCAAGGCAGTCGGTCCTGCTTTCCTAATGAACGCTGCATAGTGAACATACCTGCGCGAGCTACTGACCGGCACATGACTTCGGGGGCATGGGTGGAAATGGTGTGTACGATGGAGGAGGGGACCATTTTTCCGGAGTCAAGAAGCAATAAGATGCCTCATCCTCATCCTCCTCCACTTCCTCTCGTCTAGTTCCTCCGGGGAATGAGTACACCACGTTATGCTATGATCAGAAGACATGGGAGGCATTATTCATGGGGTACGTCGGCATCAATGAGAGTCGGCCGACGAAAACCGTGGTTGTAATGGGACCCCTGATGGGATCGTGGGATGTGTGTCCAAGTGTTGATTGGACGTCCGCGTCGAGGTTGTACACACGCCAGATGAATAAGGAGTCCCTCAAGCATTCAGCCTTTAAGCATATCGGCACGATGGAGGGGAGCTCAGGGGGCGCATCGGCCGGGGTAGGGATGAGGGTGGTGGTTGGTGCCGAGCCTTTGAAGCGGCTGGGTTCTCGATGTACAGATGCGGCAGGGATGTGAGTACATTGGATGCGAAGCCTTGGAGGGGCGCCGGTCAGGACTCAGTAGTACTAAGGAACACAATATTGCTGGCAAGAGAGTCGCGTCTCAAGAGAGCATGGCACACCTACTGTAGGATAGACGTGCAGGTATACGAAGCATGGCGTTGCGATTGGGCGGATAAATGTGGTGGTGGAGGTCTCGAAAATCGTTGTCTGGATTGTCGGGCCGCATCGACTTTAGCTGCCCCTGTAATTACCCCACAACAAGTCATCCCATGATCCATGCCATGCACTGACATACATCCCTGGTTTCTCTCTCCTTCTGTCGCCTCATGCACATGTAGGCGCAGGCGCAGCGGCGTCAAGAGCCCTGCTTGTGCCTGCTTCGGCGTCATTCACTTGGATTATGGCCGGGAGTCAGGCGTTCGGGTTGCTTGTGTTACGACGCTGAATCTAGAGAGGAGGGGAAGAGAAAAAAAGAAAAAAAGAAAAACGTGTTGGAAGACGCCATGCGGGGAAACAATCGTTGAGGTCAGGAGTCGACATGGTCATTGGCTGTTGTCGTTGGAGTCGGTTGGAGTCGGTTGGGGTTCCGTCTCGTCTCAGCCGCCGAGGGAAAAACTAGCTGGACGGATGTAACCGCCGTGGAATTCATAGCCAGACATTGGAAATATTCTCTCAGCGGGTACCGCCAATGTATTACCCAGGGCAATCAACATGACGACAGTCCAATCTTCAGGAATCATGCATCTGCCTGTATGCGTCGACGGCGGTGGTTGAATGACGGCGCACACACGGGAAAGACTTGCTTCTGTCTATCCATGTTTGCTTCTTTGTGGGGGGGGGGGGGGGGGGCGGGGGGGGGGGGGGGGGGGGGGGGGGGGGGGGGGGGGGGGGGGG